>NC_069503.1:1023474874-1023793624 GCF_027579735.1 Bombina bombina
TTATCTGTCTGTCTATTTTTCTATCGATCTTTATTGTCTAATATATTAAGTTATTTAACTTGATAATGAAGATACCGTTGTAAGCCTAATTTGTCAAATGCAATAAAAAAATTGCAGCATTTTTAAAATTATTAAAAAGATATGCTGAATTTGAAGGACATTTTTAAAATTTCCTTCTACTTCCCTGCCCCCGTATCCCATGACAGCCTTCAGCAAATCAAAGACTCATAATTATTGTGAACTCAGTAGATGCACATGCTCAGTAGATGCTTGTGCCACAGAGGGTTTGCATATAAAACATCTGTGCAAAACGTTATATTGGAAGGAAATTGGAAAGTTTTTCTTTTTTTAATATCATTCTCTCTCGTAATCACAAAAGTTTAATTTTGACTTTAGTGTCCCTTCACTGTTCCTTTAAAGTCAAAGAAAGCTTGGGAAACTAGATTTGCTTAATTTTATTTTTTTATTTTAGAGGTATGTGTGAAAAGAAAAAACTCACACCGAAAGATGAACAACAATTACTCACCACATAAGATTGAAATAATTTTAGCCTATTTATACTAAAATACCCTAGTTTGCTATATACATAAAACACGGAAGGGGACAGCACTCTCAGACAGGACTGGGTACACATCCTATGACCCTGCAACATGCACAGCTCTGGATGCTCAATAGCACTTACAGGGAGCTGTACCGTCCCCGGATCCCAGGCAGTTAAACCCAGACAAGTCTGGGTGCATGGCCTATAGGAAAAATTACAAAACAAATTAATACAACACACAGAGAAAGTCCAGCACTCACTTGCAAGCACTCAGCTAAGATTAAAAGCAAATGGGCTTGTCCAATTTGGCCAGATGAGGTTGCTAACTCTTCCAGTTTTGCTTTTAATCTCAACTGAGTGCTGGCAAGTGAGTTTTGGACTTTCTCTGTGTGTTGTATTAATTTGTTTTGTAATTTTCCCTATGGGCCTTGCACTCAGGCTTGTCTGGGGTTAACTGCCTGGGACTCTGGGGATGGTACAGCTCTCTGTGAGTGCTATTGAGCACCTAGGGCTGTGCGTGTTGCAGGGTCATAGAATGTGTATTCAGTCTAGTCTGAGAGAGCAGTCCCATTCTGTGTTTTGTATATGTCTAGGGTGATTACAGAAGTTTGTAAACCCTTGACTTGTTCCCAGTTCGTTTGATTGAGAGCTTGCTTTGTATGGCTGTATTAGGGACCCAGGTTTTGTAAGAGACCTTGACTTGGTACCTGGGCTTGACCAATTTGGCCAGATGCGGGAACTAACTCTTCCAGTTTTTCTTTTAATCTTAGTTGAGTGCTTGCAAGTGAGTGCTGGACTTTCTCTGTGTGTTTTATATATATATATATCACACCTTTTCAGCACAACCCACCATTAGTCACCTGCCTGGATGCAATGATGAAGTACAATATCCAAACAAAAGATTGCACTAGCAGGACTATTTGAACAAGTAATACATATACTTTAATGAAACGTTTTCGAGGATCTCGTCCGCTGACGAAGGGGAAGAGATCCTCAAAAACGTTTCATTAAAGTATATGTATTACTTGTTCAAGAAGTCCTGCAAATGCAATCTTTTGTTTGGATATATATATACACCAAAGAAATACCTTGCACCCGGTTTCTTTAGCAAGGATGTTACCACTTTATTCACATATTGTGGTACAAATCACATCCAAATACATCCAACGTTTCGGTCCTCCACCTGGGAAGTGTGTTTAGAGACTGCACCGGCCATTAATACCTTGCAAGGAGTGCTAAGGTTGTGTAAGATATATATATATATCAGACAGCATCAAAAGTGCACAGAGTTAAATATAAGAATATATTCATATATTTGTTTTCTAGTGGATTTTTTTATTTTTTTATTTTTTAGTTGAGTTTGCATTGTTGTTTTTTTTCTGCCAGTTGATAGTAAATAATCTGACTTAAAAAAAGAACAAAAGATGTGGAGCCACTGGCCCCTATTTCTCTACGCTCTCCGTATTTAACATTGTACCAGCAGCTCACAAGAGCTGCTGGTGCAACGCCTCCCCCTGCTGACTCGCGGCCAATGGGCCACCAGCAGGGGGGTGTTAATCAACCCAATCGTACTCGATCGGGTTGATTTCTGGCGATTCCTGTCCGCCTGCTCAAAGCAGGTGGACAGGGTTAATGGAACAGCGGTCTTTAGACCGCTGCTTCATAACTGATGTTTCTGGCGAGTCTGAAGACTCGCCAGAAACACGGGCCGTCAAGCTCCATACGGAGCTTGATAGATCGGCCCCTTTGTATTAAAATAAAAAGTCTTTTATTGTTCCTAACAAATTTTAAAAAGCATGAAGCATCCCACAGTGTAGAAAAGAGTGAGGCACCAATGCATTTTTATTTTCATACAGTGGCTCCACATCTTTTGTTCCTGCTGTACTACCACTAGTTATAGGAACCACTGTTTGCTTTGCTTTACCCAGTCTCTGCAGTTACCAGGCAGTGCTTCAGTCACTCCCCCTATCCATGCGTCATACATGACGTCATCGATACGCATCATTTGGATCCTGCTTGATGAGTGAAGAGCCCACGCCTGGGGAACAGCTGATACAGCTACCGAGTAAGCTCTTGGTCCGTTATCCAAACGGATTATACCTCTGGCTTATGAGGAAGACTTCACTTAACACTGAAACATTCTGGTGATCCTAGGTTCGTCAGCAGCACCTTCTAAGGTACACTCTTTATACAGTTATATGATGTGTAATTATTTCACACATGCTTGTGTAACCTTTGGCTGCTCACAGTAAAGAAAGAAGGAGGAGGGGGAGGAGGAGTACACACGTGAGTCCTGTATCACAGTAAGGAT
Organism: Bombina bombina; assembly: GCF_027579735.1. NCBI lineage: Eukaryota > Metazoa > Chordata > Amphibia > Anura > Bombinatoridae > Bombina > Bombina bombina. The sequence goes on from NC_069503.1 coordinate 1,023,477,727, forward strand.
TTAATTCCTTAAAACAGACATTCAATTTTGCAGGTTGCACTATAAACTGTGTTTATTTTTTTTAAATAAAAAAGGGGCTCCAGAAGTTCACAAACTTATTGGATTCTCTTTTACACCAGCTAAACACTAGGGGGGGCGATTTATCAAGGCCCGAATGAAGCTGAATGCAGCTGTTTCCGCTCACAGGCTCACCGGTAACAGGCGTTAAGAAGCAGCTCCTTAACTCTTCCGCCACCTCTGAGCAATTGATTGACACCCCCTGCTAGCAACATACTTCCATTAGCAAAAATGCTTCTAGTAAACGTTATTAATGTTTTTCAGCAGCATACACACGTATGCTGTGAGGGCCTGTGCGCCAGTATTCAATCACTACACCTTCTCAGAGCTCAATAAAATCAATACAACTTTTTTTTCATTAAAACTATGCATATATCCTATTTATACTCAGAAAGCATTTTACGTTTCTGATCTTACAGGTAACTCTGCAGCAGCAAAAAACGTTGGTTTAAACATGGACCTGTATGTCTATCAAATAAATTGTGGGGTGTCCTAGAAGCATTGATTGGAGCCTTTATTATTCTGTGTCATACTCATCTGTTCCTTATTCTGGTACCCTTGAAAAATGTTGTACCACAATAAGGTATTGTTATTACAGCAAATAATTCCTGCCTAGCATCTGGTAATACAGTACCAATAGCTGAATTTGCAGCATAACAGCCAATCTTACTCCCCAATACACTTTAGCAAGACACCCTTGACTGTACTTGATGAAAAGAACTGATTTGTTACCCTGTTTAGCATCCCTTACTGAACAATCACTCATTCTTGACTGACAATCGGCCACCACACTAGATTTAATATAAAAAAAAACAACTGTATTATTCTGAGACTGATTTAATATATGATTTAAAGCCTGTTTAGTAAGCATACAAACACTTCATATTCATAAATATTCTGATATTTTATTTTGAACATGTTTCATAGTTTAAAACTATATTTGGTTAGCTATTTTAACATTTGAATGAAACCAGGAAGTGAATGTGGCATTTGAAATGTGAGCTGAGTATGAAGGTTGGCAGAGGCCTCAACAAAAAGTAATGGGAAAAGGCTGGATGTGCTGTCTAAAAATAGAAAAATGCACTTTCGATAGGGTAGAGGTATTTAAAAACGTTGTAGTATTTCTTTTGCTGAAATGTTGTTAAAAGGTGTATGATTCAAATAGAGTTTGTGATTTTTTCTATTGATAACCAGTTGATATAGCTTAAAATAATTATAAAAAATATATATATTTAAGGAATGGACTGAAATGGCTCAAATTTTGAAGATAAAAACCCATGAAAAAGAGTATTTTGGGTACATGTTTCTTAGGAGACTTGTAGGTGCTTAGAGGACAGGTATTTTATTTGTACTGGGGTAAAATTACAAGTAAAAATAAAGTGTAATAAAATAATTCTGGTAAACTAATTTATTATATCTGAACATTGTTGCAATAAGTAAAAAAACGTTATTTCATAACGTAACACCAATGTCTATGGTAAAAGTTTGACTTTTTATTAAATTAAAATGGCTGCCAATTGATTTATACTTCCATTTTTTTTATATTTTTGTATCTGTGAAAGTGAAAAACGTTTTTCAGTTGTTTTCTGAATTTTATTAATATATTTATAAAATGAAGGTCAGCTATTTTTCATTCTTTTTTTGGGAACACAATTCTCTAAAGAGGCTTTACACTACTTGTATGGCTTAGCTGCGAGGGAAGTTGTAAAGAAATAAGCACACAAAAATCAATCATTTTTGGATCATCCAATAGACAAGACAGCTTATTGTGCAATTTTTTATTCTCATTTTTATTTGGCAATCAGCGACCACAAGCACATTGTATTATGTGTTACTACTTGTGAGGAATCCCACACATCTGTTAAAAATTTTCAGGACCTGTAAAAACATTTAAGAAAATGAGTTACTCCATTTTCCTTAATTCCAGAGGTCACCACATCTGATAATGTCAGCAACATTGTCAAAATTACAAGAGTTGTCATTTGCCAGCCCAGGCTTAGCAAAAGGATATAAAGCATAAGCCTAAATGCTGACAAGATTTATGACAAATAATTTTGTACAAAAAAAAACAAAACAAAAATGGAATAAAGAGTATATTACTAAATTATAAACTCACTTATTAATATTGTCATGTCTGGAGAAAAAAAAAAATCACACTTATTCTTAAATTAAATTGAGGTAATCTTTGTGTTATTATTTGTGGTCACTATGAATGGTTGTGTAAATGGTTGAAAAAAGGTTATATAGTTGTCTAGACTAGCATTATTTATATTTAATATTTATGCTAATCCTTTTATTTGTAAACTTAAAGGGCCACTGTAAGTAAATATTTTCTATGCCTGTTACTAACTAACTACCCCAAATACGCTTTTTATCAATAGCATTTCTACCGTATATCAGAAATCTTGTCTGCAAATTTAATTGTTTTCCAAACCCACTCCGTGGGTATCCTTTGCTCTGTACCAATCCGTTTACAATACCTAGGTTTCAAAATGGCGCTTTAAACACAATTTCATTGGTTTAAGTATTTTGAACACGCAGTGCTGAAAATAGTGGGCAGGATAACGTGACATCATCGGGGAATAAAAGATATAACTTTTATAACGTTAGAAAATATAGGAGAAAATATAGGTCAGTAGGTTTTAATTAATGTTTATTAACTTTAATATGTTAGTTTTTTGGCTTAAAATTTATAACAGAAAGTAATCCTTTAAAGGGACACTGAACCCAATTTTCTTTCTTTCATGATTCAGATACAGCATGACACTTTAAGCAACTTTCTAATTTACTCCTATTATCAAATTTTCTTCATTCTCTTGGTATCTTTATTTAAAATGCAAGAATGTAAGTTTAGATGCCGGGCCTTTTTTGGTGATTGGTGGATAAATAAATCCATCAATAAAAAAGTGCTGTCCAGAGGCTGAACCAAAAAAAGCTTAGATTTTTTTTTCAAATAAAGATAGCAAGAAAACGAAGAAAAATTGAGAATAGGAGTAAATTAGAAAGTTGCTTAAAATTGAATGCTCTATCTGAATCACAAAAGAAAAAAATTGGGTTCATTGTCCCTTTAAAGTGATAGAAAGGGAGAGTGGCAGCACTTTTGTTTAGCTCTGCATAGAAAGTGACAAATAACACTGGTTTTACGCCTTTTCTGGCGGAATATCACCCTAAAAAGCCCTCTAGATGATAGATGCACTCATAGAGATTATCTGATGTAACTTTGGAGTGGATCCCTGCCGATTTGCGGTATACCCGCAAACGAGAACCAGCAGATTTCTAGGAAAGGCCGTGGCTGCGGCCTACTCCGGATCCTCCAGTCCTGAAAAGGGGCTCAAAGAAGCGAGTGACCCACCTGATTACAGGGATGCAATGGAGAAGGACCCCAGGAAACTACAAATGCTATCAACACACACGACTGTGTGAAGCAGAAACTGCTGACCCCCAATCTGGTTTTGCACATTAAATCTGACACAGAACAGCCGGAGCCCTAGAAGTCTCATCTGAGCAGCAATAAATTAATACCAGCACGGTACTACTCTCTCCCCTCCCTTTTCCTGCCATCCTTTGTGGTGGTGGGGCATGTCCTGCAGCCCTTTTTCCGTGATCGTCCTGTGAGGACAGTGCCCCTGGGGAGTAGAGATAGGCCGGGAGCGGGGTGAATTCTTACAGAGGCGGTGTGACTAAAGTCTAATAATATGCTGAACGCTTAGCTGCTGACCTTATGCTGTGCAAGTGTGGACGGATACCCTGCTGGCCTGTTAACATGAGTCATATGAAGGTATCTGGGGACATGTGTCCCGGAATATAGTACCCATAGCGGGCAGAGAACATCAACATTACACCAAGACCACCTTTATAATCCTTATGCATCTCTAGATAGCGACAGTGCGGTGGGAGCCTTCCCCTCCAACCTTTAAGAACCTCACAAGTTTCCTTTTTTGCACCAAACGGATCATACTCCTATTGACATCTGCTCCCTGACTCACGACAGTACTTCATAGAGGGAACCTAGGGGTTTTCACAGGTCTCCCGAAATGTCTTCCAGGAAACCCTCTATGGACAAAAGAAGTAAATCTACGTCCTTGAACACATACTTCAAGTCTTCCAAAACAATGAAACAGACAGACCAACCAGATACTGAAAACCCAGAAGATATGGACTCAGATTCAGAGTCTGCAGTATCAAACGCAGATCAGACCCCAGTAACTAAAGCAGACTTGCAATTCTTAGTTTCAAAACAAGACATCTCAACTAGCTTTGATAAACTATGGTCTAAAATTGATTCTATGCACACGGCAGTTACAGCTAGTCTAACAGAGATCAGGTCTGACATTGCAGAACTAGGAGGAAGAATGGATACAATCGAAGAACATACAGAAGCAATTACTGAGGATGTGAATGGACTTTCACAAACCATTGCCTCACATCACCAACTGTTCATAGAGATGCAAGACAAGATTGAAGACCTAGAGAACAGGAGTAGAAGAAGCAACCTGAGACTAAAAGGTATTCCGGAGACAGTAGATGGAAAGGAACTACCCACTTATCTACAACAACTCTTCAGAAGTATAACAGGAAATCGAGGAAACAGTGATTTTACAATGGAAAGAGCTCACAGAGCTCTGAGGGCTAAACCTAAGGGGGAGGCTCCACCGCGAGATGTGATAGTGAAGATGCTACTCTTCCAGGACAAAGAATTAATACTCTCGGCAGCTAGAAATGCTCCTACTTTCAAATTCCAGGGGTCAGTTTTTCAATTCTATCAAGATCTATCCTTTAGAACTCTCCAAAGACGGAATTCTTTTCGTCCCTTAACTCAGCTATTGAGAAAACAACAGATTCAATACAAATGGGGGTTCCCCTTCGCTCTATATAACTTGACTGTGACTATCAAGGAAGCTGCCGACATCCCTGACCTATGCCAAAGACTGGGGCTCGAAACACCAAAAATGCCTGACCTGCCGGTCTCGGCCCTACAACTGGAACCCCAGGCATCTCTGAAATCAAACAACATTCCTAGATGGAAAACAGTCAGTAGAAAACGTTCTAAGAATAAGTGAAATACAGTTTCTCTTCAGGTGGAAAATTGTTCTGGAAGTTAAAGAAATGAAAAGCACAGGGTTACAAAAGCAGGAGGAGCATAGCGATATACCATGAACCATCCTTTAATGTGACTCTCTAATGAGTAGGTGGTAACTTTGAAACCTGCTATGGAAGTTTTGTAAGTTTAATAGTTATGATACGGGACTCCCTGTATGGACCTTCAGGTTATATATGAAGATATGTGCAGGTAATGGGGTAAAGCAGGGAGTTGGGAGAGAGATGAACTGCAGTTACCATATGCCTGTAGAAGAGATAGGGCTTACGCCCGTTGTTTTTGTTCTCTATCGCATAGATATAGCACTTGCACAGTTATTTAAATTTAAAATGTTAAGGTTATTTGTCTTATTATCTTGCCCTCGTCAGAGGGAATTATCATGTTTTTTTTTTTGTGGTTAACTTCTTACTTTGTTATTGTACTCACACTACTTACTATACCCTCCTCTTGGAGCCACATATTGTTGTAACACACCACACATGCCCACATGAACTAGTCATAGAATGAATGGAGGCTTACTCTGGTCAGGAGAGCTTGGATGCACACACCTTCTTAATCTGTGTTCTAATATATTTATGGTACGTCTTACACCCACTTAGATGGCCCCAAAAATTAAATTAATTTCTCACAATGTGAGAGGCCTGAACACTGATGTGAAGAGACGAGTGGCAATGAACCAATATATAAATATCAAAGCTAATATTCTCTTCCTACAGGAGACTCACTTTCTTAATAATCAGGTTCCTAAATATTGGTCCAGACACTTTCAACAACACTACCATGCCACAGCCTCTACCAAAAAAAGAGGAGTGTCCATCTTAATTCACTCGGCCCTTAACTTTGAACTTGAATCTATAATCACAGATGAGGAAGGAAGATATTTAATAGTTAAAGGTCAAATTGATAACACAGACATAGTATTCTGCAATGTATATGCACCTAATACAAAACAGACAGAATTCTTTGCCCATATATCATATCTTCTAACTCAGTGGTCCCAAAATAGGATCATAGTAGCTGGAGATTTTAACATTAATTTGTCTCCGATCCAGACACCCAACCGAGAGACTTTGTCACATAAGAAACAGCAACACAATCGGGACATAAAACACATTCAGGAACACCTGGCGTCCCACACTCTTATAGATACCTGGCAGGCCTTATATGGAACTACAAACGACACTACCTATTATTCTGCTGCGCATAAATCTTATACAATAATTGATTATATCTATACCAGCCAAATCTTTCACCCGATCCTACTATCCTCTGAGATTCACCCCTACGTGTGGTCTGACCACTCTATACTGACGTTAGCATTAGATGGGGTACAAGATCATAAACTGGAAAAATCGTGGTCTTATGACCCACAATACTTTAAGCAGGCCCTTGCACAGGACCATATCCTAAAATATCTTAAAGAATACTGGGACATAAATGTAGATACCACCTCCAACCCTTTATATACATGGGCGGCTCATAAAGCATATCTAAGGGGAATGTTAATGCAAGGGAAAGCGGCACATATCAGACAACTTCGAAAACAGATATCTACACTCCACCAAGAGATAGCCACCTTAGAGAAGTCACACAGACTTACACATAATGAGACTACTTTGAGAACCTTACAGACAAAAAGAACCACATTAGCTAACTTACTGACTACCAATGCAACTAAAACACTACACAAACTAAAAGTACAATATTTCATATTTGCCAATAAACCAGACAGATATCTGGCGCATAAATTACAGGAGAGAAATAGGGTCATGGCTATTCCCTCTTTACAGTTAGCTAATGGAGAAACAACAGCATCTCCCCAAGAGATAGTAGATGAGTTTGCAAGATACTATGGCCAACTTTATGATGAACACAAAACTGAACACTAACCAGCCATTGAAAAAGACACACATAACTTTTTAATTGACGCACATCTCTCAGTTATCTCAGACGAAGATAAAAATATCCTAAATGCCCCCGTATCTTCAATAGAGGTTATACAGGTTATAAAAGAATTGAAAGTGGGAAAGGCAGCGGGACCAGACGGCTTCCCGGGAGATTATTATAAGTTATTTCGTACAACACTATTGGCTCATCTCACAAAATTTTGTAATAATTTTTTAGAGGGCCGGGAAATACCGCAGGAATTACTAGGGGCTAAAATCGTGGTCATTCCTAAAGCAGGGAAAAATCCCAAACTTTGCGCCAGTTATCGCCCTATATCGCTCATAAACCAGGATCTAAAGATATTCACCAAAATATTGGCCAATCGCTTAAAAACTATATTACCCTCACTTATCCATCTGGACTAGGTGGATTTTGTAGCAAATAGAGAGGCCCCGGATAACATAAGAAGAATGATAAATATCATAGAACATCTGGGAAGAGAGGAAACGCCTTCTCTGCTCCTATCTTTGGATGCAGAGAAGGCGTTTGATAGAGTAGATTGGGGCTACATGTTGATGGTACTGCGGCATATGGGGTTTGATGGTCCCTTTATTAAAGCAATCCAAGCGATTTATTCTAGTACCACTGCACAGGTAGTATCGGCAGGATATAGGTCTAGGCCTTTTCCCATAAGGAATGGGACAAGACAGGGGTGCCCTCTGTCTCCCCTGATATTTCTCTCTCTGCATAGAGCCCCTAGCAGCTAGAATAAGACTGTCTCCAGACATTACAGGCACCACAATAGCTAACCCTGAATACAAGCTCACCCTCTTTGCGGATGATATTTTGGTTACAGTTACGAAACCCCTGTTGTCTCTCCCGAATTTATACAACCTTCTCGATAAATTTTCACAGATATCGGGATATAAAATCAATCTTGAGAAATGTGAGGCATTACCAATAGCTTTACCCCCTCATACAAAGAAAACCATAGAGCTTAATTTTGAGTTTAAATGGGTGAAACACTCACTTAGATACCTGGGGATCCAGCTGTCGGCTCAATATCACCAACTATATAAATATAATTACACACCGTTATTTAAAACTATAAGAAAAGACCTCCAGAGTTGGAAGAGACATTCCTTTTCTTGGTATGGCCGACTTTCCGCAGTCAAAATGAATGTTTTCCCACGTTTACTTTACCTATTCCGCACACTACCTATACCAATTCCGATTCTGGAACTATCTACATTACAAAAGGAACTAATAGCCTATGTTAGGGGTAGCAAAAAAGCAAGAATCCCTTCAGTGGTTTTGACACAACATAAAACTTTAGGGGGGGTGGGTGTCCCAAACCTAATTGACTACTACAAGGCAGCCAGAATTTCACAAACAACTCTAATGGGGAGGAGACTAGAGGACATTATCTGGCCCAAAATAGAAGCAGGGATAGAGGGACTACCACATGCAGACGACGTGTTATGGAATGACCAAACAAACAATACACATATATTTAGATCACCAATTTATGCATCCACCAAACAAGTTAAAAAATGGATAGCAGACCACCACAACATACTACCTCTGAGATCAGTGATGATTCCACTCAGGAAAATTATGCCTCAAGATCTTCATACCTCTATAGATAAATGGGCCAATAAAGGGCTCTATAGGGTGGCAGACGCCTTACTTAATAACACACTGATGACCTACACTCAGATTCAAGATAAACTGACCCCGATGAAGATAAGGTGGTTTCAATATCTACAGTTGTCCACCTCCATTCGTAAATACATGGGCAGTGCTAGGGCCTTTTCCCCCACAACACTGGAAAGTATATACTCACAAACCTCTAGACCTAAACATACAATCTCTATACTATATATTGCTATACAGAAAGACCACAATGCCCCTAAAACAACTCTGATGCGCAGGTGGGAAGATGACATTAATGTTACTTATGATAGACATACATGGGAGAATATATTTAGCTCCATGGGAAGAGGGTTGATCAGTGCAGATTTACGTGAAAATACCCTCAAGATTGCATTTCGCTGGTATCTAACACCAAATGTTACCTCTCACATGTCACAGGCGGCATCCAATCTATGCTACAGGGGATGTGGGAATATAGGCACCTTTAGACATATGTGGTGGGACTGTGATGGAGTAAAACAGATATGGCATTCCCTTTCCACTTTACTTAGCTCGATCCTAGGGGAAGAGATAGAGCTTGATATTTCTCAAGCTTTATTACACACAGGTTTTAAAAAAATATAATAAAGAAATTAATGCCTTTATTAGAATTGTATGCACGACCACAAGAATAGCAATAGCATACCACTGGAAAACGGGGGTACCAACATGGATGGAGGTGAGGAATAAAATAAATAACATGTTTAGAATGTACGAATCTGCCTCATGTATCATGAATACCAGAGAGTCATTTGAGAAGGTGTGGTTCTATTGGGTCCTGAATAACTCCACTACCACTTAACCACTATATAGTGTGGAGGCCTGATTTGGGTGTTGGATCGATAGAAAACATATATACAATAGCAGCGGTGTGTTGGCTCGATAGGAACTAAGTAGCTTCTACAGAATAATTTCTAAATGCTTCTTTCTTTTGCAAAATGAGATACATGATAGTGTTGCATATTACTTTGATGTGAGCACAAAACCTGTTCTCCCCCCCCCCTACTACTTTTGAAGTCTATTTTTATTTTCTTTATTGTTTTTTTTGTCTATATCTCTTTATTTTTAAAGATATGTCTCCAATCCTGCCCATATGTTATTTAATTTTAACCTTTTTTGAAACCTCAGGGCAACTCCCTTCCCTTTCCCATTCCTTCTTTTTATTTTATTTTTTTATTTTTTGTCTTTCCCTTTTTCTACGTTATATTGAGAGGCATTCATATGAACATGTGATACAAGCTACCCCCACTTACTGGGGTTTTGATGTACTTGCCTTATGTAACAGTTCACTTGTTGTTATATTCATGTTGGAAAATACTTAATAAAAATATTTTAACAGTGATAGAAAGGTCAAAATTGAACTGTGCCTGTGTGCATTTCAGTTTTAAATAGAAACAATTCCAATAGTACAAAAGCTTCTAGTTAAAATTATTACTGTTAGTTAGCAGCATATGCACATATGCTCTTAGTGCATCCTCTATTCAAACACCACACCTTCTCAGAGAGTCAGTAGTGACCTGTATGACACAAATTAAGTGTTCACTGATGAGAAATAAACCACTACCAGCTCTCTGAGCAGGCATAGGGTCCGAGCATTTCAGCAGCTACTTAGACTCTCCACCACTTAAAGGCTTGCAGAGTTAAATTTACAAGCCCTACTCTACAGCAGCTTGTACTAGAGCAGGGAGTGTGGCTGCACAAACAATTGCTTGTGCAATTTTAAATATGGGCAGCGAATACTGCCCTCTCGCCATGATGCTGGGCAGGCAGGGTTCAGGAGAGTGAACCGTGCTCCACCGGCAATTGATAAATGGGGGCCATAGTGTTTGAATCCTGATGCTTTAGTCACTTGTAGCAAATGTGCATATACTGCTGAAACCATAATACTGTAACTTATGCCAGAAGAATTGTTTTCTACTAAAAGTAATAGTCTAATGGAAGGGATCTTTACAAATGAAAACCCATTATAGATATATTGAAGAATTACATTGAAATTATCATCTTAGAACATAAAAAACATTTTACATATTAAGGGATTAATTACAAGAAGAGCGCTAATTTAACAAGCGCCTGTAAAGGAGCAAATTTGCCTGGTTAAAGCTCCCACAAGTTCGCTGTAGCACTTTTGAGATCAGATCTCTGGTTAATTTAAAAAATGTGCCTCAATTGCCCCCAAATTAAGTAAACAGTTCCTTTATTAAAATAAATATAAATAAAAAAATAAAAATATCAGCATCTTTATTTATTTTTTAAATAACTGCACAAAGCAGTTATAAGGGGTTAAAGTAAAGGGAAGTGGGGTGTTAAAAAATACAACAACACTGAAAAGTGCCTTTATGTAGCGGTCTATGGGACTGTGTTTAAAATATATATATATATATATATATATATATATATATATATATATGCTTTTATACATATACTAGTCCTAAAGCCCGTGTACACGAGCCATTTTTTTGCAGTACAGCGGTCCCACCCCTTGCTCTCTCCCCCCTCTCTTTCTCCCTTCTCTTTTGCTCTCTCTTTCTCCCCTCTCTTTTGCTCTCTCTCTCCCCTCTCTTTTACTCTCTCTCTCCCCCTCTCTTTTACTCTCTTTCCCCTCTCTTTTGCTCTCTCTCTCCCCCTCTCTTTTGCTCTCTCTCTCCCCACTCTCTTTTGCTCTCTCTCTCTCTCCCCCTCTCTTTTGCTCTCTCTCTCTCCCCCCTCTCTTTTGCTCTCTCCCCCCCCCCCTCTCTTTTGCTCTCTCTCCCCCTCTTTTGCTGTCTCTCTCCCTCTCTTTTGCTCTCTCTCTCTCCCCCTCTTTTGCTGTCTCTCTCCCTCTCTTTTGCTCTCTCTCCCCCTCTTGTTCTCTCTCTCTCCTCTCGTTTGCTCTCTCCTCTTGTTTGCTCTCTCTCTCTCCTCTCTTTTGCTGTCTCTCTCCCTCTCTTTTGCTCTCTCTCCCCCTCTCTTTTGCGCTCTCTCCCCCTCTATTTTGTGCTCTCTCCCCCTCTCTTTTGTGCTCTCTCCCCTTCTCTTTTGCTCTCTCTCCCTCTCTCTTTTGCGCTCTCTCCCCCTCTCTTTTGAGCTCTCTCCCCCTCTTTTTTGTGCTCTCTCCCCCTCTCTTTTGTGCTCTCTCCCCCTCTCTTTTGCGCTCTCTCCCCTTCTCTTTTGTGCTCTCTCCCCTTCTCTTTTGCGCTCTCTCCCCCTCTCTTTTGCGCTCTCTCCCCCACTTTTTTGTGCTCTCTCCCCCTCTCTTTTGCGCTCTCTCCCCCTCTCTTTTGCGCTCTCTCCCCCCTCTCTTTTGTGCTCTCTCCCCCTCTTTTGTACTCATTCCCCCCACTCTTTTGCTCTCTCTCCCCCCTCTCTTTTGCACTCTCTCTCTCCCCCGTCTCTTTTGCTCTCTCTCCCCCTTCTCTTTTGCCCTCTCTCTCCCCACTCTCTTTTGCTCTCTCTTCCCCCTCTCTTTTGCTCTCTCTCTCTCTCTACCCCTCTTTTGCTGTCTCTCTCCCTCTCTTTTGCTCTCTCTCTTCCCTCCTCTCGTTTGCTCTCTCTCCTCTCATTTGCTCTCCTTCTCCTCTTGTTTGCTCTTTCTCTCCTCTCTAATGCTGTCTCTCTCCCTCTCTTTTGCTCTCTCTCCCCCTCTCTTTTGTGCTCTCTCCGCCTCTCTTTTGTGCTCTCTCACCTCTCTTTTGTGCTCTCTCCCCTCTCTTTTACACTCTCTCCCCTCTCTTTTGTTCTCTCTCCCCCTCTCTTTTGTGCTCTCTCCCCCTCTCTTTTGTGCTCTCTCCCCCTCTCTTTTGTGATCTCTCCCCCCTCTCTTTTGCGCTCTCTCCCCCTCTCTTTTGTGCTCTCTCCCCATCTCTTTTGTGATCTCTCCCCCTCTCTTTTGTGCTCTCTCCCCCTCTCTTTTGCCCTCTCTCCCCCTCTCTTTTGCGCTCTCTCCCCCCTCTTTTGCACTCTCTCCCCTCTCTCTTTTGCGCTCTCTCCCCCCTCTCTTTTGCGATCTCTCCCCCTCTCTTTTACACTCTCTCCCCCCTCTCTTTTGCGCTCTCTCCCCCTCTCTTTTGTCCACTCTCCCCCCTCTCTTTTGTGCACTTTCCCCCTCTCTTTTGTGCACTCTCCCCCCTCTCTTTTGTGCACTCTCCCCCTTCTCTTTTACACTCTCTCCCCTCTCTTTTGTGCTCTCTCCCCCTCTCTTTTGTGCTCTCTCCCCCTCTCTTTTGTGCTCTCTCCCCCTCTCTTTTGTGATCTCTCCCCCCTCTCTTTTGCGCTCTCTCCCCCTCTCTTTTGTGCTCTCTCCCCATCTCTTTTGTGATCTCTCCCCCCTCTCTTTTGTGCTCTCTCCCCCTCTCTTTTGCCCTCTCTCCCCCTCTCTTTTGCGCTCTCTCCCCCCTCTTTTGCACTCTCTCCCCTCTCTCTTTTGCGCTCTCTCCCCCCTCTCTTTTGTGCTCTCTCCCCCTCTCTTTTACACTCTCTCCCCCCTCTCTTTTGCGCTCTCTCCCCCTCTCTTTTGTCCACTCTCCCCCCCTCTCTTTTGTGCACTTTCCCCCTCTCTTTTGCTCTCTCTTCCCCCTCTCTTTTGCTCTCTCTCCCCCCTCTCTTTTGCTCTCTCTCTCTCTACCCCTCTTTTGCTGTTTCTCTCCCTCTCTTTTGCTCTCTCTCTTCCCTCCTCTCGTTTGCTCTCTCTCCTCTCGTTTGCTCTCCCTCTCCTCTCGTTTGCTCTTTCTCTCCTCTCTAATGCTGTCTCTCTCCCTCTCTTTTGCTCTCTCTCCCCCTCTCTTTTGTGCTCTCTCCCCCTCTCTTTTGTGCTCTCTCCCCTCTCTTTTGTGCTCTCTCCCCTATCTTTTACACTCTCTCCCCTCTCTATTGTGCTTTCTCCCCCTCTCTTTTGTGCTCTCTCCCCCTCTCTTTTGTGATCTCTCCCCCCTCTCTTTTGCGCTCTCTCCCCCTCTCTTTCGTGCTCTCTCCCCATCTCTTTTGTGATCTCTCCCCCTCTCTTTTGTGCTCTCTCCCCCTCTCTTTTGCCCTCTCTCCCCCTCTCTTTTGCGCTCTCCCCCTTTCTTTTGCACTCTCTCCCCTCTCTCTTTTGCGCTCTCTCCCCCCTCTCTTTTGCACTCTCTCCCCCTCTCTTTTACACTCTCTCCCCCCTCTCTTTTGCGCTCTCCCCCTCTCTTTTGTCCACTCTCCCCCCTCTCTTTTGTGCACTTTCCCCCTCTCTTTTGTGCTCTCTCCCCCCTCTCTTTTGTGCACTCTCCCCCCTCTCTTTTGTGCACTCTCCCCCTTCTCTTTTGTGCTCTCTCCCCCTTCTCTTTTGTGCTCTCTCCCCCCTCTCTTTTGTGCTCTCTCCCCCTTTCTTTTGCTGTCTCTCTCCCCCCTCTCTTTTGCTGTCTCTCCCCCCTCTCTTTTGCTTTCTCTCCTCCTCTCTTTTGTGCTCTCTCCCCCCTTTATTTTGCTGTTTCTCCCCCCTCTCTTTTGCTGTCTCTCTCCTCCCTCTCTTTTGCTGTCTCTCTCCCCCTTCTCTTTTGCTGTCTCTCTCCCCCTCTCTTTTGCTGTCTCTCTCCCCCCTCTATTTTGCTGTCTCTCTCCCTCCTCTATTTTGCTGTCTCTCTCCCCCCTCTCTTTTGCTGTCTCTCCCCCCTCTCTTTTGCTGTCTCTCTCCCCCTCTCTCTTTTGCGGTCTCTCTCTCTCCCTCTCTCTATCCCCCCCTTCTGCTCTCTCTATCCCCCCTCTTTAGAGCTCTCTGTCTCTCAGCAGCCTCCCCCGGCATCTGACCCCGCCCGCCCCCGCCCGTGTCGTGCCAGGCCCACCCACGGCACATCCGGCCACGCCCACGTTGTGTCATCCGGCCACGCCCACTCCTCACCTGCCTGGCCACGCCCATTCCACCACACGATGCCAGGTCAGTTGGAAGGCCAGGTGTGTTTTTCCTTGCGCGCAGTGTCTACTGCGCATGACAGCTTCGGATAAACAAACTTGGCCTTTTATTATATAGGATATTTATGTCTTAATAGGTGTATATACACATATAAACATAAATATATATGTATATATCCATATACATATATATATTAAATATGCTGCTCAACGATGCCCTACTTACCCCCTTCAATGCGCTAAGTTCTATGCTGTGTCTATCGGCATCAGAACGAGGCCTATGGAAGCACACTCTCATGAGTGCAAAGCTTCCATGCAATGCCAACACAAGGTTGCATTTGCATTGTGCTTTTTTTGTCATATCAGCGCACATTTGCATGCATCAATATTACTGAGTAGAGCGCAAATATTGTGCTCGCCAAAGTGCAGTTTTGCGCTCTACTCGTAATCTAGCCCTAGATAAGAATATTTTTTTTTTACATTTCTTTTCACTTGAATTAAAGGGGAAAAAAAGAACTTTGTAACCAAATCTTTTGAAACCAAATTTGCAACCTTTAATCAGTAAATGATGGTGACAATTTGCATTTAACATCTAACTGAACTTTTAACAGATAAAGACAGGCACATCCTGACCCTATAATAACTTTCTGTTTCTGAAAATCCATTAAGTAGGGTCTTGAACACAAGCATTTTAGAGCTTTTGTTTGTAGGCTGAGGAGCAGAAATGCACTTCTGGGAACTAGCAGGGGATTGGTGGCTACACACACATATTCATTTTGTCATTAGCTCACCAGATATGTTCAGATAACTCCTAGTAGAGCATGGATTATCTTGAGCTAATTTTATCTATATGCTTAACTCATTTGTAGGGTTAAATGCATAGGGGTAATATATCATCTCATATTGTCAGCATGGATTTAGAGTAATCCCAATCCCAATTTTCTTCTGTCTATAAAAAAGTCTCAAGGCACAAAAGCAAAGGAGGAAATGCTTTGTAAAATTCAAACACCTTTATTTCTTCAAATTAAAAATATATCCAGAAGGGAACACAGAACAGATCAAGAGAGTGTAGCACCACTGGCCTCAGTCATAGTTTTTAATAGATAACAATACAAACAAATGGTAAAAATGTTTTTTTTTGTGCGCTAAGTTACTGATATTGCCAAAAAAATGAAGAGCAAATAAAATAACAAATACAATGGCCGTTTTGTGTTACAAAAAAATTAACAAAAGTATTAATGACTAATAAAGCAATTTTAATAGGGACATTATGGGTATAGAGGGCATGTGTGTAGGGTGGGTTATTAATGTTATTAATATTGTAAAAGTGCTTATTATACAATTATTATCCTAAAGGTCCTATTCATACTTTATAGAGACAACCATACATTCATTATAGGGAACATTTCCTGGATGACTCTTCAATGGCCCAATCCTAACACTCAAATTACCAAACAATTGCAAGTCCGGATCAGTTACAAAGCAATATTATTATTATTATCAGGTATTTGTAGAGCATCAACAGATTCCGCAGCCCTGTAAACATAGTCAATATACAGGATAGCTTTTGCAGGGATCAAGTGGGTAGAGGGCCCTGCCGAGAGTTTCACTGTTGTAGTCAGCTCTTATGAAGGCGATCTGCAAACAGCTGGGCTCATAGGCTTACATTCTAAGGGGTTCAAGGGGAAAGCAATGGAGTTAGGAAAGGTTAGTGTTGTTTGTAAGCATCCCTGAATAGTAGAGTTTTTAGGGAGCGCTTGAAGCTGTTAAAACTAGGGGAGAGTCTTGTGGAGCGAGGCAGGGAGTTCACAAGATGGGGGCCAGTCTGGAGAAGTCTTGTAGACGGGAATGTGAGGAAGTAACAAGAGAGGAGGAGATCCTGAGCTGAACGAAGGGGACGGGAGGGAAAGTATCTGGAGACAAGTACTGAAATGTAGGGGGGAGCAGTGCAGTTGAGAGCTTTGTATGTCAGATTGAGGATTTTGTGTTTAATCCTAGAGGCAAGTGGAAGCCAGTGAAGGTATTGGCAGAGAGGCGCAGCAGATGAAGATCGACGAGTAAGGAAGATGAGCCTGGCAGAGGCATTCATAATGGATTGTAAAGGAGCTATGCGGCAGCTAGGTAGACCAGAGAGGATGGAGTAGTAGTAGTAGGCGGGAAAGGATGAGAGAGTGGATTAAAATCTTAGTTGTATCTTGTGTAAGGAAATGTCTAATTTTAGCAATGTTTTTAGGTGGAAGCAGCAGGCTTTAGCCAAGGACTGAATGTGAGGAGTGAAGGAAAGATCTGAGTCAAGTGTGACCCCAAGACATCAGGCATACAGGGTAGGAGTAATGATGGAATTATCAACAGTTATAGAAATTTTAGGGGTGGAGACATTGGAAGAAAGGGAAAAATAAGGAGTTCAGTTTTGGAGAGATTTAGCTTAATGTAGTGAGAGGACATCCAAGATGAGATATGAGAAAGACAGTTAGTGACACGGGTTAGTAATGAAGGAGGTAGGTCTGGTGCATAGAGGTAGATTTGGGTGTCATCGGCATACAAATGATATTGAAACCCATGGGACTTTATTAAGGAACCTAATGATGATGTGTAGATTGAAAAGAGAAGGGGACTGAGGACAGAGCCTTCAGGTACCCCAACAGAAAGTGGTAACAGGGCAGAGGATGCTCCGGAGAAGGCTATACTAAATGTACGGTTAGTTAGATAGGAAGAGAACCACGAAAGAGCTGTGTCACAGATGCCGAAGGATTGGAGGGTTTGGAGCAGAAGAGGGTGGTCAACAGTGTCAAAGGCTGCAGATAGGTCAAGGAGGATAAGCAGAGAGAAGTGGCCTTTGGATTTTGCTGTAAGTAGGCCATAGTTAACCTTGACAATTGCTGTCTCTGTAGAGTGATGGGGAGGAAATCCAGATTTCAGTGGGTCAAGAAGAGAGTTTAGTGTAAGGAAATGGGATAAACATGTGTATACTAACTTTTCTAGGAGCTTTGAGGCAAGAGGGAGTAAGGAAATAGGGAGGTAGTTGGATAGGGAGGTTGGATCGAGGGAAGGTTTTTTGAGGATAGGTGTGACCAGTGCATGTTTTAGAGATGAGGGAAATATACCAGTGGTGAGGGAGAGGTTGAAAATGTGTGTGAGTATGGGGGTGAGGGTAGAAGAGAGGGAGGGGATTAGCTGTGAGGGGATGGGGTCGAGAGGACAGGTAGTGAGGTGGGAAGACAGTATAAGGGCAGAAACTTCATCCTCATTAACAGGGGCAAAAGAGCTGCATTTTTTTATATTTGGGTTTTGGATGATTGTGAGCATTTGAGGGGGTGGGAGATTGGTATTATGTTGAGAACTGTTTTCACTTCTGATGGAGTCAATTTTGTTTTTGAAGTGGCTGGCAAAATCTTCAGCTGAGAGAGAGGTTGTATTAGGAGGTGGGGGTGGGCGGAGAAGAGTATTGAACGTGGAGAACAGACGTTTTGGGTTAGCGGAAAGAGTAGAGATGAGATTAGAGACTTATTGTTGCTTATAGAGATTAAGGGCAGAGTAGTATGAGTTCAGGATGAACTTGTAGTGAAGAAAGTCAGCTGAACTCCGAGATTTCCTCCAGTGTCGCTCAGCAGTAAGGGAACATCTGTGTAGGTACCGTGTCAGAGGAGTATGACAGGGCTGAGGCTGAGAGTGTGGTTTCAGAGCTATGGTTGGAGGGGCCAGATTGTCAATGACCGATGTAAGGGTGGAGTTATAGTGGTAGATAGATTGGTCAGGGCAGGAAAAGGAGGTGATGGATGAGAGGAGAGGTTTGAGAGAGCTAGCGAGCTGTTGCAGATCTAGCGACTTAGTGCTCCTGTGAAGTTTTTTGTGAGGGGTAGAGGGAGGGGGAGTTGTAGGTAGGGAAGTGATGTTGCAAGTTAGGAGATGGTGGTCAGAGAGAGGAAAAGGGGAGTTTGTTAAATTTGAGATAGTGCATCGATGGGTGAAAATCAGGTCAAGGGAATGACCATCTTTGTGAGTGGGAGAGTCAGTCCATTGTGACAGGCCGGAAGAGGAAGTGAGTTGAAGAAGTTGTTTTGCAGATTGTCAAGAGGGATGTTAAAGTCACCAAGAAGGTGGGCAGGAGTGTCTGAGGAAAGGAAATAAGGAAGCCAGGCAGCAAAGTGATCTAAGAATTGAGTTGGGGAGCCAGGGGGCGGTATATGACTGCAACACGTATAGAGAGGGGAGAGAATAACCGAATCATGTGTGCTTCAAATGAAGAATACAATACAATCGATCACTAGAGAAACATGTTAACCCTTTATAGATCCGAGGACAATTAAATGTTAAAATATTCCATCTTTATTTTGCATATTTGAAAAGTATATTTGTTATAGGTGCACTCACAGTTACATCTTGCTGTGTCCCAGCCAGCAAGCCATCTGACAATTGTCCTTGGATCTATAAAGGTTTAACATGTTTCAATAGTGAATGATCTTCAGTTGTATTGCTTTATTATCTTAAAGGGACATGAAACCAATAATGTTCCTTTTATGATTCAGATAGAACGTACAGGTTTAAAGAACTTTCCAGTTTACTTCTACTAGCTATTTTACCTTGTTCTATTTATATGCTTTGATCAAAAGCATACCTAAGTAGGATCAGGAACTGGGAGCAAGATGCTGATTTGTGGCTGAACATATATGCCTGTTGTCATTGATTTATCAATCTTTTCAGCTAGCTCCCAGTAGTTAATTGATGTTCCTTCAATAAAGGATACCAAGAGAATAAAACAAAATTGAAGATAGAGGTAAAATAGAAAGTTGTTTAAAATTGTATTCTCTGTCTGAAACATGGAATTAAAGTTTTTTCAGCTTTTTTTTCTGTCTTAGAAGTTCTAAGAAGAACTGTGCGGGAGAATAAATATCTTGTTGAAGAAAGTGACCAGAACATTTATGATTTACCTAAAAAAGATTAAAAAAATATCACAAACTGTCCAATGTCAAAGGGCAAGTTGTGAGATTTACTTCATTGAAACAATGGATATGCTTTAATCTCTCCCAAAGTTTACATTCTTTCTATTCAGACATAAAAAAAAAAAAAAAAAAAACCTTAAAAGAAAATCCCCAAAATACCAACACACCCTCTTTATAACAATCTTGTTTAATATGCAGAATTTCTTTTTAAAGGAATATCACAACCTCACAATTTTCTTATAAGTGACACAAGATTACGAAACAAGATACTTCAGAAGGAAAGTAGAATGTCTTGTAAACACTCATATTTAGTCTTGTTTTTTAACAAACCTGTACCGTGGATTTGGAACATCAAAAAACAACATGGAAAGCCAAAGAATATGATCTCATTCACATCACCATGATTAAATATGTAAATTACAGGAACAATCACTACTGAAACGCCATACAACAGAGATTAACGAAGGCTTATTGAATCTAGACCAAAATGTTATATGTTGATCAAAATAGTGTCATAAGCTGTTTTTGATATGTTTTGCCCAACCCCTGTTCCATTTAAAAACATTGTGGTATACGCATTAACAAATTGAAATGTTTGGTATTCTGTCAAGTCCCTTTAGCTGTTGAATTTGACAAGTGAAAACAGGGTCTGTAAATGTGTTGATAAGTATCAGGATTTTGGATTGAAATCTCATTGAACATAACGGTCCCATGATAAGCATAGGGCCAATTATAGTTCTGATAATGTCTTTTTTGTGCCATTGTTATATAGACCTATAGTTATATGCAAGGAACAGTGCAATAATAAAATGCATTTTCTTTTTGCACTTTTATGTTACGTTAAGGCTTACATGTCATGCATAAATAAGTGTTAAAGGCATATTATCAATTATTATTTGTTCTCTTCGTATATCTTAATTTGAAAAAGACAAGAATGTAAGCTTACGAGCTCACCCATCTTTGGTTCAGCAACTGGGTAGTGCTTGCTGATTGGTGACATTTAGCCACCAATCAGCAAGTGCTACCAATAATAACACTATCTTATAAATCAGCAAGCACTACACTCATAGTAACGCTATCTTATAAAAATGATTTTAAAAAAATGCAATAAAAAAAAATTGGAAGGGCTCAAAGATATGAGATGTCAGATGTGATGTCAGGTGTTATAAAAGAAATGGTCCAAAACAGCTTTTAAATAGGGATCTATAGGAATATATGTATAATTATATGTATGTATATAAATATGTATGTGCTCCAAAATTGCCTGGGAATGAAAGGACTTTTTTTCTATGTGTGTTGATCAACACCATATAATTGTGCAGTATACTTACTCTGAAAAAATTATAAGCTTTTATCTATTTTGTCCATAGTGACATTTTAAATAAATTTGTATTTTTATGAACTTTTGCTTGCTGCCTTTTTGGATTTCTTTCAATTACACCAGTGGGAGTGCTGCAAAAGGAGCCGGATTCTGATTTTATCGGAGTAAGTATACTGCACATTTTGCACTAGTTGTATACTGCATTTTAAAGTACGTTATCCTATATTCACAGCTACAGTGGATTGTGGGAATACCTAATTGCAAAATACCACTCAGACTAGACTTTTGAAAGGAAGCTGGGCTCTGAATTTTTTCAGGGTAAGTATACTGCACAATTATATGGTGTTGATCTACACACATAGAAATAAAGTCCTTTCATTCCCAGGCAATTTTGGAGCACAGAATAAGAAAACACCTGCGCCTCTATACCACACACCACTACAATTACCACAGTCTCATTTTGGGAGAGACTGATAGACGGCAGCGGTACATACAGAGGGGAGTATTTTACCTATGTACATAGATATTGTTTGTTAACATTCTAACATATTTTGTACTTTTGTTTTGTATATCTATATAAATATGTATGCATGTATTTCTATAAATATGTATATACTGCATGTATATACTGTATGTATTTATATATGTATTTACAGACATATATACACATATAAATACAGATATACTTATGTATCGAAATACATACAAACATCACATTGCAATCGTGTTTGCGCTAACTGGTGGCTGTTATTTTTTGTGTTCAAAGCAGGGCTGCATTAAAGTCAAAGGGGGAATACGATCCTGCATTCAAAGCTTCGCAAAGTTTTTTTTTCGGCATGAGGCTACGATCATGAGAGTGCAAAAGTTTTACTTGCAACCTGTCCTATAATATGTGCGCAACTGGACGTG
Organism: Bombina bombina; assembly: GCF_027579735.1. Taxonomy (NCBI): domain Eukaryota; kingdom Metazoa; phylum Chordata; class Amphibia; order Anura; family Bombinatoridae; genus Bombina; species Bombina bombina. The sequence goes on from NC_069503.1 coordinate 1,023,499,487, forward strand.
CAATGGTAAAAAAAGGTGAGCAAAGGTAAAGCACTTGCAGGAGTGCAAATGTTATGCTCCACTCGTAATAATTATTTACTGAATCTCAACAGCAGCAAAGATAGAGTGACATCATGGCAGAAAAAATAAACAATCAATAAGATCCCAGCACTATGTATCAAACTCAAGGAAGCAGGGGCGGAACTACCAGGGATGCAGAGCTCGCGACTGTGGTTATTTAACTACAAATCAAAAGGCATAATTTGTAGGTTGTAAAACAAATGGAAGAAAACCAGGGTTAATTAGGTGAAAAGATACTTCTCCGTAGGTTTTCTCTTAAAGACATTATGGGATATTGATGAAGATGGGGCACTGCTGATACAACGAGTGCTAGATGTATCAGAGATACATTACTGACTCAGCTCACCATTGTGCTGGCTTGCCTCTTCAGTTCAGCTGCCACAAGCTGCTCTCATTCAGCCCTCACTCAGCTCTGCGACTGCCGCAATGAAGACTCACTGTCACTGACTACACATGCAGTCAGGTCAGGAGCAAGCATAAAAAAAAATATAATAATAATAATAATAAAAAAGTTTGTGCTGAAGCTGCCCCCACTTAATGTCACCAAGGCTAGTATAATCACCATTTTATTGCAAGACAGGAGGCTTCATATTTTGCAATTTTGAAGCAGAAAAATAGCAGACATTTTCTGCTTGTAGTTTAGGTAGTCCTACTGGTCCTCTAGAGATCCCAACCATATTTGGGAGGACAGTATCTCATTATCTGGCTATATAAGGCTCACAAACACCCACATAGGTTTGGGATGTTGGTGTAAAGGGAAGGGTAGTTACAGTGTCAGATTATTAGAGCCAAGGACAATTTTAAGCTCTGTATTTTGACCTCCAGAGCTAAAGGTTCTTTACCCCATTTTAACTCCGGAGAGGAGTTTCTTTACTCCATTTATACTCCAGGGAGGAGTTTCTTCACCTTGTTTATACTCCAGGGAGGACTTTCTATGCACACTAATCACATATCCTGGAAGCTAGACCATGATTCTATAAAAAGGTTTGTTGCACCCTTGTCGGGTATTACATGAATGTCACCTCATATATTATATATTGAAGATATTATATAATAGATACACTTACAATTTGAAGAGGTTATGAATAAATACAAAGGGAAAAATAGCACCATTCCTTCAAAAACATCCTTAGAATATATAAGCATTTAAGAGCTGCATACACAACAGCTTGTTCAAAATCATTAAACCATTGTCAGTGCTGTAGCAGAGTGTGTAGGACTGCTATTTCAAGGCAGACTACATATATCTATATTAATTTGTAAAGTAGCAACATGTGTTGCAGCGCAGGGAACATTAGATGCATGTATGACCTGGTCAAAATGTACAAAAGTCCAATATAAATAGATAAAGAATAAAGGGGATGGCTGAGAAAATTAGAGAATTCTGGGTAAGAAATCAAGAAGTAGGAGGGTGGAGCTTGGCCATGCTGGAGAATGGCTGCGTCTTCTTAGAGCTCCAGAGCCGAAAAGCTGGCCTAAAGCTACAAATCCCACATGTAAGACCAGATCCACACAGGATTAGAGCCCTAAAACCGAGGGGGACTTGCCAGCAACACAACATTGTAATCTGATGCCCTGGAGGATCTGACATCTCTGGAATAGAGGTCCCTGATCAAACGGCAAACAGTTTGTAAAGGCCAAACTTATCACCCTATCCTATAGAGGGTGAGCTACATACTGAAACCCTGCACATCCCTATTTGAACACAGTATTTTTATGATAGGGAGACATAGGTGCACACGTATGCCACATTGCACCAAGCATACTCTGAACAGAGACATTAAAGGATTAAGCAGTATTCCTGGGCGCTCCATAACAAAGGAATATGGCCCAAAAGAAAAATAACACCTCAGATAAGGGGGCTAAGACAAGGAACATTAATTATTATATTAAAGGAACAAAGCCTCAGGCAGCAGATGATACCCATGCGCTACACCAACTTAAAAATGATGACCCCACGCAAGCTTCCTTGCTTCCTCAGGTTCCCCTGCAATATGTCACAAAAGACAATCTAAAAACCCTTTCATCAAAGGAAGATATTAAAGAGGTTGTATCTGAAATTAAAAATTTGTTTAGTGAACTGCGTAGAGATGTAACTGAACTAACACAAAGAATCTCAATGGTTGAGCAAACACAGGAAGTGCTGCAGGGGCAACTGAGAGAGACTACCTCACAGACACAAAAGACTGCGAACATGATCTAGAATCTAATGGACTTCATAGAAGATTTGGACAACCGCAGCCGGCAGAATAATTTGCGTATCAGAGGAGTCTCTGAGACAATTAATCCTAATGCCTTACAAGGTTACCTACAAGTTCTTTTAAGGTTGATCAAGGGAACACCGATGGTACCTGAGGTCAATATTGAGAGAGCCCATATGGCATTGTGCCCAAAGCCTTCACCTAAAGCACCCCCTAGGGATGTCATCCTTCGATTGCTTAATTACAAGGATAAGGAGGAGATACTCAGAAGTAGCAGGAGTAAACATCCTATACAACATGCTGGAATACCACTTCAAATTTTCTCAGACCTTAGTCCGGCAACCTTGCAAAAACACAGGGACCTGCGTTTCCTCCCTTCCACTTTGCAGGAGAACAAAATACCGTACAGGTATGTGTGATAGCTTCTAGTGGGGATAAAACTGCAATGTTTAGGTCACCTGCTGATTTAAAGCTTTTCTGCAGCACGCTGTGTATATCGCCACTGAGCCCAGACAGCATGGCTACCTTGTCCCAGCCAGTGGAAGAAAACCAACACCAAACCTGACTGGTAATGTAAACTGCTGAACTTTCCTTTTCTTTTATGGCTCATCTCTATAGTGAGGTAATGTTGCCCATTAATTTAAATGATACTAAGTCCGAGATTCTGGGAATTGCCCTGAAACAGGCCACAATGGCATGGCTTAAAGAAAATAGTCAGTTTGTGATAAGTTCCAACTCCCTGAAATATTTAGGTATCAACCTAACAGCATCTGTAACGGACATATTTGAGATGAATTATGCAGCCCTTAAAAGAACGATTGCCATTGATCTCTCATCCTGGAGACATAAAACAATCTCCTAGTTGGGAAGAATTAACGTCATCAAAATGAATATCCTCCCCGAGACAGCTATATCTGTTCCATACTATTCCCATTCTCCTCCCCCATACGTTCATCCCCTCATTACAAAATCTCATAGAAGAGTATGTGTGGGGGGGAATTGAACCTAGGATTAATAGTCTCAGTTTGTATAGAAGAGCTGTTTTGCTTCAAAGGGTGGGGGGATGGTGCCAGAATGCCCCACAGAAAGATTAGATTTGCGTTGATAGGGTTATCCTACAAATAAATGACATGGCCTCCCTCCTCTGGATAAACAAAAAACACAGACCCACTACAATTGAGCACTTTGGGGGAACGTTTTAGTGAATGGGATAAACTGCTTCGGACTGACACACATATTTCGACTGCCTACTCCCCCCCTATCTCCGGTATATGGGAACCCAGAAATTCCAATACAGGCCAAGCTAACTTCTGTTCAGACCAAATTTGCTGACAACAACATAGGTTGTTGCACGACTTGTGGTAGGATAAAACTAAGAGAGGAAATTTTGACAGACTGTCCCAACTTCCCAATCCCCTGGTTCGTTTACCTAAAAATAGGCCACTACATTACTACACATAGATATAAACATCAACTGTTGAGAGACCCCACGCCCTAGATATCTATCATACACATGCTCCTTCTCCTACCTGTGGACAGGGCACTCCCATCTTACACTAAAATGTGGCATAGATAGTTGGGGACTGACCTTCAGAAGGAGGATTGGCTACGGATTTTCCGGACTGCCAAATCCCTATCTGTGTCAATGCGCATGCAGGAATCACATTACAAATTGCTGAGCCAATGGTACCTTACACCACACCGGTTAAAAAATTTTTACCCTTGTGTATCGGATAGATGCTGGAGGGGATGTAGAGAGAAGGGGACTGTTCTGCATATTTGGTGGGACTGCCACCTGCTAGAAGGGTTTTGGGGGGAGGTGTGGAAAGAGATCCAGAGAGTCCTGGAGCTAGACATTCCTAAAACCCGAGAAGCGCTACTTTTACACTTCCCAAATAAAATTCAAAACCCGTTAAAACAGAGCCTCCTAATTTTGATGCTGACAGCAGCAAAAAACCTGATTCCACATTGCTTGAAAACAGTGATGATCCCCACAATATAAGAATGGAAGCAGAGTGTGCAGAACATTCTGCTGCTTGAAAAGTACCATTACATTCGGACATCTAAGATAGACGTCTATGAGATGATTCTTCAAATGTGTAAACGAGACAAATAATTGTCCTAAACAGTAGCTTAAAAAATGGGGGGGCGAGTGGTCAGTGGCGAGGGGGGCGCGCTGAACCCTGCTGCTAGCTGCGCCCTCCTATCCTCCAGTCTTTCCTGGTTTTTTTTGTTTTTTTTTTCTCTTTTCTCAGGGGTCAGCCTAGATTAAGTTACATGATTAACTTAGTGAAGAGTTATATAAAGATGGGAAGTATATTGCATTAAATTCATATATACATTCATTTTTTAACAACAAATTTAACATATTTAACAACTTGAACAAGTGTGATATATATTGTGATTTTTTACACAACAAGCTGGAGAAAAATTGTATGTATTGAATTGAAAGATCATATGTATGCATACAAATGTACAATACTTCCCATTGTCATCTTGCTGGTGTCTCTGATAATATTATTAAGTACATCATTATGTATGCTATTCAACATGTTTCCAAACCAATCAAGTTAGGATGTTAGTTAAGAAAAATGCGGTTGAAAGAATTGATAAATGTATACAAAAAAAATATATAAATACAAAAATGTATATATCCACATTTAAAACATAGCCCAAGTTAGAATCTTGATGTTTAGTTATATGGTCTGTCTAGGATAGGGTTAACAGTATATCTACATTGTTTAAACAAGCAAAAATAAGGTATTGGCTAAGATGTCATTTTCATTTAACCTCATAAATGAGGGCATCAGCTATTTAAGGAGAGGCTTGGCTGTCACTACTTATCTATGATTACGGCAGAAGTAGGCGAAACATGTCAGCATTAGTGACAAGCCTACCTGATTTTGGATGACTGTAACTGGAGCTGAAGCTGCAAATATATTTTAAAGAATTTCTAATAAAGGACATTTTAAACTACCTGCTATTTTCCGGATCACTCCTTTACGCTCTTTTTGCACATTACATGATTAACTTAGTCAGGTCAGGCTGGGTTTCACGAATCCAACACATTGTTAGAGCAAAATTTGTTTAGAGATTTTCGAACTCATCATAGTTGTTCATCACCACTTTGTATTACAACTAGATGTAAAAGGACTTCAACAGGAAAATTTGAAAATGTGAAAATGTTGAGCTACTTAAAGATAATTACCCTTGTTCACCCAGATTACAGTTGGATGCATTTTATTATCATTGAGATAAGGACAGTAGGCCCTGCTTTAGGCCAGAGACTCCAAGTTATTTAACATCCAACCAGTTGTTAATCCATTATTGATCTCATTGCATGAGTGAACAAATTGAACCTGTAACATTGTTTGAAATGTGTGTATTGCAATATTTTGCATGGTTTCTCTGCAATAAAGTTCTTTGGAAAAAAAAAAATCAGAGAAGTAGATTTTTATAGCATAAGGGTTAATGATAGAAGCTCAAATTTAGGACAAGTCTACTGGAGCAAAGCAAAGAATCCCGCAGAATGTGTAGTTCTAGGAAAGATTTGTAGACAGAAATAGAAAGAGGTAACAGGAAAAAAGGAAAGAGGTAGGTCTTGAGTAGAGCAAAAAGACAGCAGGACAACATTTAGAGACTAGGCAGAACAATAGGAAGTTACAGTGTTATTGATGGATTGTAGAAGGGACAGACAGAGGCTGGCTGGTCAGAACGGATAGTTGCAAATAAATCCTAGACTGAGAGTGAACCTAGGATTGTGAGGTGTTAGACTTATAGGTGAGTGGTTGTCACAGCACTAAAAGAAAAAGGTATCATTAACTAAGCTAAAAGGTTCTGCCAGAGCAGGATAAACTGAAGGTACAGTTAGAGAGGTAGAAGTAAGAAGACTGACATCTTCTTCAGAGAGATAAAGAAAGAAAAATAAGAGAAATGGCCTTTAGACACAAACCAAATGAAGCCTGATTCATATATTGCACTGCAGCCAAAAGGTGAAGAAGAGCTTGTGCACAATATCCAGCCAGTGTCAAGTATGAAGACATTGTCGCCTACAAAAAGGGGCAAAAACTATCTGCAAGCAATTTGTCAGTAAAATATTTTATTCAGTCCAGGGAATACTGCATGCAAAGCTCAATGAGTAGTATGTATATTTATCTTACAGGTTGTGGCCAAAGGGTGGGGATGGTGGATGGGTAGGAAAGCCCTCAGCAAGTGGGCCTGGTACTGAGTACCACATGATAAGCTGCAAAAGAAAAATGTTAATGCAGATATAGAAAGATATAGAAATAGAAAGAAAAACAATATACAATATCTTACTAAAGTGAGTACACCCCTCACATTTTTGTAAATATTTTATTATATATTTTCATTTGACAACACTGAAGAAATGACATTTTGCTACAATGTAAAGTAGTGAGTGTACAGCCTGTATAACAGTGTAAATTTGCTGTTCCCTCAAAATAACTCAACACACAGCCATTTATGTCTAAACCGTAGGCAACAAAAGTGAGTACACCCCTAAGTGGAAATGTCCAAATTGGGCCCAAACTGTCAATATTTTGTGTGGCCACCATTATTTTCTAGCACTGCCTTAACCCTCTTGGGCATGGAGTTCACCAGAGCTTCACATACTGCCACTGGAGTCCTCTTCCACTCCTCCATGATGACATCACTGAGCTGGTGGATGTGAGAGACCTTGCCTTCCCCCACCTTCTATTTGAGGATGCTCCACAGATGCTCAATAGGGTTTAGGTCTGGAGACATGCTTGGTCAGTCCATCATCTTTACCCTCAGCTTCTTTAGTGGTCTTGGAGGTGTGTTTGGGGTCGTTATCATGTTGTAATACTGCCCTGCGGCCCAGTCTCTGAAGAGAGGGGATCATGCTCTGCTTCAGTATGTCACAGTACATGTTGGCATTCATGGTTCCCTCAATGAACTGTAGCTCCCCAGTGCCGGCACCATTAATGCAGGCCCAGATCATGACACTCCCACCACCATGCTTGACTTCAGGCAAGACACACTTGTCTTTGTGCTCCTCACCTGGTTGCTGCCACACACGCTTGACACCATCTAAACCAAATAAGTTTATCTTGGTCTTATCGGACCACAGGATATGGTTCCAGTAATCCATGTCCTTAGTCTGCTTGTCTTCAGCAAACTGTTTGTGGGCTTTCTTGTGCATCATCTTGAGAAGAAGCTTTCTTCTGGGACGACAGCCATGCAGATCAATTTGATGCAGTGTGTGGCATATGGTCTGTGCACTGACAGGCTGACCCTCCACCCCTTCAACCTCGGCAGCAATGCTGGCAGCACTCGTATGTCTATTTCCCAAAGACACGTGCACTCAACTTAATTTGGTCGACCATGGCGAGGCCTTTTCTGAGAAGAACCTGTCCTGTGAAACCGCTGTATAGACTTGCCCACCTGTGCTGCATCTCAGTTTCAGGGTCTTGGCAATCTTCTTATAGCCTAGGCCATCTTTATGTAGAGCAACAATTTTGACATTTTCACTTAGGGGTGTATTCACTTTTGTTGCCAACAGTTTAGACATTAATGGCTGTGTGTTGAGTTATTTTGAGGGGACAGCAAATTTACACTGTTATACAGGCTGTACACTCACTACTTTACATTGTAGCAAAGTGTCATTTCTTCAGTGTTATCACATGAAAAGATATAGAAAAATATTTACAAAAATGTAAGGGGTAAACTCACTTTTGTGAGATACTGTATATCTTGGGAAAGCGAAAATAAATAAATATAGTTTGCACTTCCTAAAAATATGCACATATTAAATAAGTACTAACTGGTTGAAGCCAAAGAGCATATGCACGTGTGGAGTGCATGCGGTTTACCCAGAAAAAAAAAAAATTACACCTAGACAGGTGCAGACAAAGGGAAATGCAAGAAAACGAACACATAGGGGCAAATTTATCATCGGTCTGTCTGACATGATCCACTCAGCGGTTCATGTCCGACAGACATCGATGAATGCCGACAGCATACGCTGTCGGCATTTATCATTGCACAAGCTTGTGCAATGCAGCCCCCGCTAGCAGTGGGTGTTAATCAGCTCGATGTCCGCACCCTCAGAGCAGGTGGACCAGTTAAGGAGCAGCTGTCTTAAGAGGCTAAAGGCTTGCATGGAAACAGGGCTTGGTAATTCGGCCCCATAATATTTATCTGCAATGTAAAAATGGAAAGTGATGCTAAGTATAGCAAAAACTTTCTGATCACATTACAAACATGACAGTAGAAACTGATATACTATTCTTGCGGTTAAAAGTTCAGACTAGTAGCTGAAGACCTGAGGTAAAATTAGATATTTTTGTAAACTTCTGACTCTGAATATGTTATATATATAGACACACACACACCTTCATACATACACACATATATACATATATGCAACTAGACACACACACACATATATATACATTGATTGGATTAGCCGTGTTAGTCCAGAGATTTAGATATCAAAATAACAAGAGTATTGCATTGAGCAATGATACTTTTTTATTGGACTAACTATACATTTATAAGATGACAAGCTTTTGGAAGAGTGTCTTCCTTTTTCAAGTCTAAAGCAAAACTGACCAATTCCATCAAATTGGTCAGTATTGCTTCAGACTTCAAAAAGGAAGATACTCTTCCAAAAGCTTGTCATCTTATAAATGTACAGTTAGTCCAATAAAAAAGTATCATTGCTCAATGCAATACTCTTGTTATTTTGAGATATATATATATATATATATATATATATATATATATATATATATATAAACTGTATAAATATATATATAGAAACAGGTATCGCAACAGTGTAGTAATAATATGGAAGAGAGATATGCAGGTAAAAACGTAATTTAATACATGTTACAGAGCGTACATACAAAATTTCAGGCACAGCAAACAAACCCCGCTGACGCGTTTCCCGCTTCACAAGCGGTTCATCAGAGCTGGGTTCCCCACTAGGAATAAATAAAATTAGTGACATCAAATTATTTATAGATGCTTAGTTTTATGAATATGTCCATTTAATATAGTAACTACTATACAAAGATTGATCTTTTACTATTAAGATTAGTTCAATGTGTTTTCTCTCCTTATTTTTGCTAAGTTGTGACATTATGACATGTATCCACATTTGCCGTAATATAATTAAGTTTGCATTTAACTTTTATATCTTTTTGGCTACTTTAATGTGTAACATGTGATTTAAATGTAACAATTTTCGCTTAACATTTTGTTTTCAGGGTTCCGATATTCCTTACTTTGATTTAACTCATTTTAATAGAGGTGTTCTATTTAGTCTTAACTTGTAATGTTATTATGTGATGTTTATAATGATATTGTAACATTTCTTATGTTGCTGCAAGAAAGTTAATGCTTAGAAGTATATGGAGTGTAAAAGGTTAGGTCAGAGGTGAGACTTCTGTCTGCTAATTGGCTATTCAGATTTGTTACCTGAGATTTAACAGCTGCCTATGACACTTCTTTCCCAGCTCTGATGAACCGCTTGTGAAGCGGGAAACGCGTCAGCGGGGTTTGTTTGCTGTGCCTGAAATTTTGTATGTACGCTCTGTAACATGTATTAAATTACGTTTTTACCTGCATATCTCTCTTCCATATTATTACTACACTGTTGCGATACCTGTTTCTATTTGTGACTTTGCCTATATAGAGGTATGGAGAGCCCCCAGCAACAGTGTTAGTATTAGCAGCCAGACCGGAATTATACTGATATTCTGTGAGGCCCTGGATTAAAGCCCTGTATGCATACTAATGCCCGGTGGATACATGTTTGCTCTGAATACCTGCAAAACGATACAAGGAATTAATACCGCACCGAGAGGGTTACAATCGGGTGAGTCCTCTTTTTTGATCTATTTCACTTGGATATTTTACAGTGTTTAGGTGACATCCGCATTAGTGGGACTCTTGGATAGAGTCGGTTTCACCTCTGAACTTTCACTTTATATATATTACAGCATTTAAGACTGAGCAGTCTATTTCTCTTTAAATAAATATATATATATATATATATATATATATATATATATATACACAACAACATTTAAAATTAGGAGGAGGTAAAATGTGAGTTTAAAATACTCCACTACGCAAAAAATATAGAGAAAATATCTCATTGCATAGTTCATTAACAAATCTAGACAGGCCAGAAGGCTTGTTTTTCCCACATAAATTAGATATTTTCTCTATATTTTTTGCGTAGTGGAGGATTTTAAAATCACCTTTTACCTCCCCCTAATTTTAAATGTTGTTGTATTTTGCCCGAAATCAACTTCACCCAGCAGTGATTCAAACCTTCTCCCAGCTGATGAGTAGCAACAACTATGAAACAGTCTGTCCTGGGATGGTTATGAATCACTGCACTAAACCTAGCTAAGCTTATAAGCTGTGTGAACAGCGCTGCTTTGGCGTTAAGGGAATCTGCTGAAAAGCAGACTTGAAGTAAAAAGGTGCCTCAATGTGAACCTAATTTGCATATCTTACCCAGAATCCTTTGCTGCATTGGAAACAATGTATTCTAGAGGTTTTCTGTGGGAAAAATAAGCCTTCTGGCCTGTCTAGATTTGTTAATGAACTACACAATGAGATATTTTCTCTATCTCTCTCTCTCTCTATATATATATATATACAGATAGACACAGATATATGTACATATTCATCTACATACAATACATAAAAACATGTATACGCATACTTACACATACATGTACACATCCATCCATATATATATATATATATATATATATATATATCAAAAGTCAAAATAGCGTGTATATATATATATATATATATATATAGTATAAAGCAGTACATAGTTATTTCAGTTTTAAAATGAAATAGGTATTAGCTAGAATGGAACTGATGTACTACTTTACTAATTATTTCAGCTGATTTGACAAGTGAAGCTATAACTTATGATTAAATAAAATGGCACTGCAATAGTTAAAATAAATATATAGAAAAAGGACACAGACATTATTTTTCAAATAGTCAAATTTGGTTTAAAAAAAGGACAAACAGTCAAGGCTAATTTGTTCTAGTGCTAGAATACAGTGAAAAACAAAAAACACCTTCCAAAGCTATCAAAATAAAATCCCCATTGTAAAAGAAAGTCAAATAGTTCAATCATATTTGGAATAAAAATACTTTAAAAAATAAATAAATAGAAAACTAAAGAAAGTATTCATCAGGATAAAGACAAAAGATATGGAACTGAGAAGCAGCCTGCACCTGATACAGATACAGTGCAAATTAAGGCACAGTGATAAGGAAAGTAGAGAAATTAAAGGGACATTCTAGTGAAAATGTAAATGCACATAGATGAATTACATCTTTGAATAGAAACATATTTACAATATACATGTATTAGCAAAAATGCTTCTATTAAAAGTTATAACTGTTTTAGTGGTAACATTTTTCTATGCAAGTGCATGTGAAGCATAACTAGATATTCTCAGTTCACCAGCATTTTAAGTCCTGCAGCTGTTTAGAGCACCAGTGGGGGTTGTATTACATCAGCAATTAACAAATTGAGTCATTACCAGATGGTACAAGCACCTTAGGCTCTCTGAGCAAGTGTTGTATTTAAAATGCTGGTGCACGCTACATACTTAGATACAGATTTGAAACAGCTATAGCTTTTATTAGAAGCATTTTTGCTAATACATTTATACTACAAAAATGCTTCTATTCAAATCTGAAACGTATCCATGTGTATTCCAATTTTGGCTGGAATATCCCTTTAAGACTGCAGATGGAAAATTTAATTTCCTTGAGAAAATAGATATCAGTGTAAAATAAGAGAGCAGAATCACTTAGCTGCTAACTGCTGGGAATCAGCAAATCAAAGAGGAAGTGCTATGATGTCACTCCGTCTTTGCTGCTGTTGGGATTCAATAAAGAATTGAATGCAAAATATGAAGCCTCCTGTCTTGCAATAACATTCTAATTTATTTCACAAGGACTCAACCTAACTAAATTACCAGTAGTTTAAAACTGACCAGGATGAAGCAGAATTAAACTAATGGTCTCAGGATACAATGTGGTCCTTTAAAGGGACCGTCTACAATAGAATTTGTATTGTTTTAAAAGATACATAGGGGTATAATTATCAAGCTCTGTACAGAAGGCTCGCCGGAAACAGAAGTTATGAAGCACCGGTCTAATGACCGCTGCTCCATAACCTGTCCACCTGCTCTGAGGGGGCGGACAGAAATCAACCCGATCGAATACGATCGGGTTGATTGACACCCCCTGCTAGCAGCTGATTGGCCGTGGATCTGTAGGGGGTGGCATTGCACCAGCAGTTCACAAGAACTGCTGGTGCAATGACAAATGCCTACAGCCTATGCTGTCTGCATTTATCAATGTGCAGCAGACATGATCGGCTCTATCGGCTCATGTCCCCTCGCACAATCATAAATATGCCCCATTATCCCTTTATTACCCATTCCCCAGTTTTGCACAACCAACACAGTTATATTAATATACTTTTATTCTCTGTGATTACCTTGTATCTAAGCATCTTCTGCCAGCCCCCTGATCACATGACTGTGACTGTTTATTATCTATTGACTTGCATTTAGTACTGTTTTGTACTAAATCTTAAAGGACGAGTCAACACAGTAGATTTGCATAATCAACAAATGCAAGATAACAAGACAATGCAATAGCACTTAGTCTAAACTTCAAATAAGTAGTAGATTTTTTTTTCGGACATGTGACAGCCATGTGACAGCCATCAGCCAATCACAAATGAATACACGTACCCTGTGACAGCCACCAGCCAATCACAAATACATACACGTCTATTCTGTGAATTTTTGCACATGCTCAGTAGGAGCTGTTGACTCAAAAAGTTTAAATATAAAAAGACTGTGCACATTTTGTTAATGGAAGTTTATTTTAAAGTTTTGTGGTGCACCACCTTACTCTCTCACAAGCGCTTTTTGAATTTTTGGAGGATCCCCTCAGTGTGTGTGTGTGTGTGTGTATGCTTGTACGAATGGGATGATCTTTTATTATTGTATATTGATATATCTTGATATTATAAAGTGATTTTGCACATTCTAATTTGTCTGTTCCTTATTTCAGACTGTTATTTATAGGTGTTATTTGCCTAGACTTTTAGATTATACTTATTTGTGTAATCTACTTTCTATTTTTACTATTTTTGATATACATTGACCTCTAGGTTGCACTATAAGTACTATATATTTGAGGTGAGCTGTACCAATTTGTGTTTTTAAATTTTAAAGTTGTTTAAAATTGCATGCTCTATTTGAATAATTAAAGTTTTATTTTTACTTGAGTGACCATAACCCCCTGTGCCTGAACACACAGTGTTATCTATATGGCCCACATGAACTAACAAGTCTCTTGTTGTGAAAAGCAATTTTAAAAGCATGTGATAAGTGGCTGCCTTCATGGGCTTAGAAATTAGCATATGGGTCTACCTAGGTTTAGTTTCAACCTAGAATATTAAGAGAACAAAGCAAATTTGATTATAAAACTAAATTGGAAAGTTGATTAAAATTACAAGTCCTATCTGAATAATGAAAGTTTAATTTTGACTAGACTATCCCTTTAATGCAGTGTCTGTGTTTATACAATAATTGCTTCACATTACCAGAATTTGAGCAAAAGTAATTATACGTCTTGTTAGAGCAGCTACAAAACAAGATTATAACCAATAGAACTGATAAAAATAAATAAATCAGCAACTAATTACTAGTATTCACTGTTACTGCAAAGTGCTCTGGAAATCATGATTATATTATTATTATTATTATTATCATTTATTTGTATAGTTCCACAAAAGTCTGCTGGATACTGGAAACCAGATTTTTCAGTTAAAGATTTTATGAATTTATAATTTTATTTTCCTATTTTTATAAGCCCATGTTTTATGAAGATGTTTAAAAAATATGTTTATAACATATCAGTATTAGGATAATTTACTTTTGTTAAATATGATTTCTGAATATGTAGCCATATATTTTCTAAAACCCTACTGCTTATTAAGGTAAATATAACTGAAAACCATGCCTAGCAGCACATGTCCTAATATATCATAACTTCTTAAACTGTCCAGCTGTCCTTTCTTAACATAAACGTATGTATTTAACTGTTCTCCTTTTTATATAACACATTTTTTATTCCCATTTTCCAAAAGTTTACAAAGAAATCTAGTAAACATTTAGATTTCAATTAATCCTTTCATAGCACTTAAATTATTTATACTTGTTCTCAATATGACTTCAATGAGTATGAATCATACATGACCTCACTGAATAGATTTATAGTGTATAGTAGTTCAAATATATACAGAAGTAAGGGAGGGCAGAATGAAGTGATCAAATTACTGACAATCCATTAAGAGTAATATAAGGATATATTAATTCAGCTATTTGATTAAAACTATACATTCACAATGTCTTGCTTATTCATGATAATACATGTTTTTACATCCATCGCTTTCTGTAAATTTACAAATAATAGGAAACGTTCAGCCAAGTATTTTAGAGACATGGAAAGGGTCCAGATTCATAGTTTAACCAGTTGATATGACCTATATTTTTAATTTTTATTAAACAAAGAAATGGTTATGTTTATTATTATATGTGTGCATGCAAACAAACATTCACAATTGGGCAAAATAGGTTTTGAAGTTGGCAAATTTAAAAATATATTTATGTTAAAAAAATGGGGAGAATATGTGCCAAAAATTGTTTTAACATTGGCAATGGCAAGGGTAAACATGTTCACTCAATCAAATTATTTGTGTTTATAACATGCACATATAAAATGTCTAAGTACCATTTTACATTTCTCAAGTATGGATATTGGTTCAGTCTTTTTCAATGTTTTCTATGTCTTCAAAGACCATACCATGTTTAGTGGATTTTTCTTATGGGGAAAAAACTTTTTGTGTGTGCTATGTGTGTAATACATATATATTACATATGGAACAACTTGTGCTTACAATCTCATGTTCCTTAAATTCTCTCTAAGTGATTTTTGGTTATGGATGCATGGTTCTTTTTTGGCTACTCATTATTATAGGCCCAGCAGAGAAAGGACATGATACAACCTGGCTTATGAGAGGTCTTGATCCATCACCTTCTTTAAATTTAAGTTTGGTTTCAGTGTCTGGACCATTTCAGTGGGGCCTCCCTAGAAAATTATAAAAACTGTAATTTGCTGCTACCTGTTTGAGCTTGACGATTAGTATATTCCTATTTTGCTTTATCAGAATTTTATTTCAGAATGTAGTAATGCATTACAATTTTTCTTTTGAGATAAAATATATTTATTTCAGTTTTTTTAATAATCAGTACATGATAATTTGGCAAAATAATTTGGCATTTTACAATGCATTATTGCTTATGCCTTCGGGTTTATTAAGGAATTAATTAAGGCATTTTTGTGGCAAACTATGTCCTAATAATGAAAAAAAATATTGGTTTATGGGACTTGTTCAATAATACAGGGAGTGCAGAATTATTAGGCAAATGAGTATTTTGACCACATCATCCTCTTTATGCATGTTGTCTTACTCCAAGCTGTATAGGCTCGAAAGCCTACTACCAATTAAGCATATTAGGTGATGTGCATCTCTGTAATGAGGAGTGTGGTCTAATTACATCAACACCCTATATCAGGTGTGCATAATTATTAGGCAACTTCCTTTCCTTTGGCAGAATGGGTCAAAAGAAGGACTTGACAGGCTCAGAAAAGTCAAAAATAGTGAGATATCTTGCAGAGGGATGCAGCACTCTTAAAATTGCAAAGCTTCTGAAGCGTGATCATCGAACAATCAAGCGTTTCATTCAAAATAGTCAACAGGGTCGCAAGAAGCGTGTGGAAAAACCAAGGCGCAAAATAACTGCCCATGAACTGAGAAAAGTCAAGCGTGCATCTGCCAAGATGCCACTTGCCACCAGTTTGGCCATATTTCAGAGCTGCAACATCACTGGAGTGCCCAAAAGCACAAGGTGTGCAATACTCAGAGACATGGCCAAGGTAAGAAAGGCTGAAAGACGACCACCACTGAACAAGACACACAAGCTGAAACGTCAAGACTGGGCCAAGAAATATCTCAAGACTGATTTTTCTAAGGTTTTATGGACTGATGAAATGAGAGTGAGTCTTGATGGGCCAGATGGATGGGCCCGTGGCTGAATTGGTAAAGGGCAGAGAGCTCCAGTCCGACTCAGACGCCAGCAAGATGGAGGTGGAGTACTGGTTTGGGCTGGTATCATCAAAGATGAGCTTGTGGGGCCTTTTCGGGTTGAGGATGGAGTCAAGCTCAACTCCCAGTCCTACTGCCAGTTTCTTGAAGACACCTTCTTCAAGCAGTGGTACAGGAAGAAGTCTGCATCCTTCAAGAAAAACATGATTTTCATGCAGGACAATGCTCCATCACACGCGTCCAAGTACTCCACAGCGTGGCTGGCAAGAAAGGGTATAAAAGAAGAAAATCTAATGACATGGCCTCCTTGTTCACCTGATCTGAACCCCATTGAGAACCTGTGGTCCATCATCAAATGTGAGATTTACAAGGAGGGAAAACAGTACACCTCTCTGAACAGTGTCTGGGAGGCTGTGGTTGCTGCTGCACGCAATGTTGATGGTGAACAGATCAAAACACTGACAGAATCCATGGATGGCAGGCTTTTGAGTGTCCTCGCAAAGAAAGGTGGCTATATTGGTCACTGATTTGTTTTTGTTTTGTTTTTGAATGTCAGAAATGTATATTTGTGAATGTTGAGATGTTATATTGGTTTCACTGGTAAAAATAAATAATTGAAATGGGTATATATTTGTTTTTTGTTAAGTTGCCTAATAATTATGCACAGTAATAGTCACCTGCACACACAGATATCCCCCTAAAATAGCTATAACTAAAAACAAACTAAAAACTACTTCCAAAACTATTCAGCTTTGATATTAATGAGTTTTTTGGGTTCATTGAGAACATGGTTGTTGTTCAATAATAAAATTAATCCTCAAAAATACAACTTGCCTAATAATTCTGCACTCCCTGTAAATTTATTTTTCTTTTAGCATAGAATATACATGTTAATTAAACTGGAAAATAAATTATTTATATTTCCTATGAAAAATTATGATACCCAGGGGTCTTCATATACCTTAAACACTAGGTACAAATTTAAGTAAAAAAAAAACATTAAAAAAATATATAATAGTCAATGTCCTTTTAATCAGATGAGATTCATCGTAGAAGAAAACAAAATAAGGCTTAAAAAGTTGAAGGTGAGTTAAAAGATACAAATAAGCCATTGGGTCAATAGAAAGAGCAGGAAGAATATGAGACACTATTGGGAGCAGTCAATATAGAATTAAGGAAGATTCATGACACAATACAATATAGAAAACTCCCCAGAAATTATAGAGAGACCGGGCAGATTATCAAGAAGGAAATGTTTATGACTATTTGCTAGCAGCTCAGAATCTGATGCAATCAATCTTTCTTCAGTCAGCCATCATTTGAAGAGGATGCTCCACGTCGGATGTCTTGAAGATGGACCCGCTCCGCGCCGGAGTGATGAAGATAGAAGATGCCACCTGGATGAAGGACACGTCTGGAGGACCTCTTCTGCCTGGCTTGGATGAAGACTTCTGCCCATCTGGAGGACCACTGCTGCCAGTTTGGGTGAAGACGTCTCACGGTAGGGTGATCTTCAAGGGGTTAGTGTTAGTTTTTTTTAAGGGGGGATTGGGTGGGTTTTAGAGTAGGGTTGGTTGTGTGGGTGGTGGGTTTTAATGTTGGGGGGTATTTGTACTTTTTTTTAGAGGTAAAAGAGCTGATTAATTTGGGGCAATGCCCCGCAAAAGGCCCTTTTAAGGGCTATTTGTAATTTAGTGTAGGGTAGGGCTTTTTTTATTTAGGGGGACTTTTTTATTTTGTTAGGGGGATTAGATTAGGTGTAATTAGTTTAAAATTCTTGTAATTATTTTATTATTTTCTGTAATTTAGTGTTTTTTCCGTACTTTAAATAATTGTATTTAATTGTATTTAATTGTAGTTAATTTAGGGAATTAATTTAATGATAGTGTAGTATTAGGTGTAACGACGATTGACGGTTACTTTAAATGACGTCATCCAAGATGGCGTCCCTCGAATTCCGATTGGCTGATAGGATTCTGATTGGATCAGCCAATCGGATTGAACTTCAATCTGATTGGCTGATTGAATCAGCCAATCAGATTTTTCCTACCTTAATTCCGATTGGCTGATAGAATCCTATCAGCCAATCAGAATTCGAGGGACGCCATCTTGGATGATGTCATTTAAAGGAACCATCGTTCGTCGTTAGTCCGTCAGCCAGGAAGGATGCTCCGCGCCGGAGGTCTTGAAGATGGAGCCGCTCCTCATCGGATGGATGAAGATAGAAGATGCCGCTTGGATGAAGATGTCTGCCGGTCCGGATGTCCTCTTCTGCCCGGATAGGATGAAGACTTTTGCCGGTCTGGATGTCCTCTTCTGCCCCATCGGATAAAGACTTCGGCCTGGCTGGGTGAAGACGACTCAAGGTAGGGAGATCTTCAGGGGGTTAGTGTTAGGTTTTTTTTAAGGGGGGTTTGGGTGGGTTAGAGTAGGGGTATGTGGGTGGTGGGTTTTAATGTTGGGGGGTTGTAAGAGCTGATTAATTTAGGGCAATGCCCCGCAAAAAGCCCTTTTAAGGGCTGGTAAAAGAGCTGATTACTCTGTAATGTAGAATAGGGTAGGGACTTTTATTATTTTTTTTATTTTTTATTAGGGGGCTTAGATTAGGTGTAATTAGTTTAAAAATCTTGTAATATATTATATATAAAAATGTATTTTCTGTAATTTAGTGGTTTTTTTTTTGTAATTTAGTTTAGTTTATTTAATTGTATTTAATTGTATGTATTTGTAGCTAATTTATTTAATTAATTT
The DNA here is from genome assembly GCF_027579735.1 of Bombina bombina. NCBI lineage: Eukaryota > Metazoa > Chordata > Amphibia > Anura > Bombinatoridae > Bombina > Bombina bombina. Next base: position 1,023,518,723 of record NC_069503.1, read on the forward strand.
AATAATAGTGTAGTGTTAGGTTTAATTGTAACTTAGGTTAGGATTTATTTTACAGGTAATTTTGTATTTCTTTTAGCTAGGTAGTTATTAAATAGTTAATAACTACTTAATAACTATTGTAACTAGTTAAAATAAATACAAAGTTACCTGTAAAATAAAAATAAATCCTAAAATAGCTACAATGTAATTGTTAATTACATTATAGCTATCTTAGGGTTTATTTTACAGGTAAGTATTTAGTTTTAAATAGGAATAATTTAGTTAATAATAGTAATTTTTATTTAGATTTATTAAAATAATATTTAAATTAGGGGGGGTTAGGGTTAGTGTTAGACTTTGGTTTAGGGGTTAATAATTTTAATATAGGTGTCGGCGGCATAGGGGGAGCAGGATAGGGGTTAATAAGTTTAATATAGGTGGTGGCGGCGGTATAGGGGGAGCAGGATAGGGGTTAATAAGTTTAATATAGGTGGCGGCGGGGTCCGGGAGCGGCGGTTTAGGGGTTAAACAATTTATTTAGTTGCGGCGGGGTCCGTGATCATCAGGATAGGGGTTAATTAGTTTATGTAGGTGGCGGCGGTATAGGGGCGGCAGATTAGGGGTTAATATGTATAATGTAGGTTGTGGCGGGATCCGGGAGCGGTGGTTTAGGGGATAATAACTTTATTTAGTTGTGGCAGGGTAGGGGGGGCAGATTAGGGGTGTTTAAACTCGGGGTACATGTTACGGTGTTAGGTGCAGACACTTCCCATAGGAATCAATGGGATATATGAGGCAGCAGCGAACATGAGCTTTCGCTATGGTCAGACTCCCATTGATTCCTATGGGATCCGCCGCCTCCAGGGCGGCGGATTGAAATCCAGGTACACTGGCCCGGAATAGTGGCGAGCGTACCTGGTAGTAGTTTAATATCTACCAAAAGTAGTCAGATTGTGCCGAACTTGCGTTCGGAACATCTGTAGTGACATAAGCATCGATCTGTGTCGGACTGAGTCCAGCGGATCGAAGCTTACGTCACTAGATTCTACTTTTGCCGGGCAGTAGGGTTTGATAACTAAGACGAATCAGCCTCGCCACAAATACGCTGCGGAATTCCAGCGTATTTGCGGTTGACGGCTTGATAACTAGAGGCCTTAATGTCAAGTATAAGGAATGGATATGCGAACATGTTGCTTATTTGTATTTAGGAAAATGAAAAGTTGATTAAGTGATTGATTTTAGAAATCACTATTAAGTGTGAGGCAAGAGTTTGAGCCTTTCACTTTACTTGTCAGTGCTAGCAAGGAGATAACTGCACAAGCAATGCAATAGACTTTATGTGGAATTTTCTTGAACTTAAAGCTTACATTGATGACCTCTAATATTTTATTACCATGCTCAAAGCAGTGATTACTCATACAACTTGGTTATTGTGGTTTATATGTGGGGTATTGTACCACTAACAGGCAAGCTATTACCTTGATCAGTGAGCTCATATATTTCTATCTATCTATCATATATCTATCTGTCTATCTATTTAATTATTATTATTATCAGTTATTTGTAGAATGCCAACAGATTCTGCTGCACTATAAACAGGAATAATATGCAAAGCTAGAATTTATAGGAGACAAATCGAGAGAGGGCCCTGCCAAGATTTGTTCTGTTGTAAATTACCTCTAATGAATGTGATCTACAAAACAGCTAGGTTTGAAGGCTTGTATGCCTGGGGGTTCAAGGGCAGGAGTGGGTACAGAGCCCAATATAGGGAGGGGGAATGTAGCAGATTATCTTTTTGCAAAGTGACCTATCATCTTTGCTAAATAATAATTATTATTTCACACTCCAAAGTCCTCCAGCAATACTTATATATATATATATTGTATCAAGTAGTGAATTTATGGTCCATATATACAGTATATATACAAAAACATACTTATAAATACAAAAACACAATCACTCATACATGCATACATACACACATACACACATACACACACATACACACATACATATACACATACATACTCACATATTCATAAATACATACACATCACTCATACATACACGCATAAATATTCAAATAAACAAACATACACACACAAACACATATATACACACACTCATAAGCAAAGGATGATTCTAAATCAAATATTTTTAATTCATATGTGGTAATCAAGAGATTAAATTTTAACTTAAACAGCAAGAAATGTATGTTTCAGTAAATTTAGCCACTTTATTACCACAGATAGAATATTTACACATGAGACATCAAGCTACTAAGGTCAATGTTTTTTTGTGTGCTTAAAGATTTCATAGGCTTCATTACTTAGGAATCATCCACCCAGCCCCCAAGCCCTGAGATTTTGGTTTTTGTAAGCATGATTCAACAGTTACATGAGAAGAAATCATTGCACCATAGACTTACTATTGATCTCCTATGGAACTTAGTTATTATGGGGGGAAAAAATCACAAACAAAGGACTTGAACTGATTAAAAAGCACAACATTATAAATCCCTCCTAATTGAAAATTATATTTTACTATCAGTTTACTGGGTTTACATTTTAAGCTGATTTGATGAAAATACATTTTCTTTATACCTGCTTTTCATTTTAACACCAGGGCTTTATCCAGCATAGTTTTAGGTTGCTTTGAGTACATTTATTTGGAACTATATAGTAAGTTAGATCACTGGTAAACTAATAAGTAATTATGTTAACTCCTCCTTGTCTTCAGTGCCTGCCAGACTAGTCTCACTGCCATGCCTTTAACCTTTTCTTTACTCTGACTTAGGGCTGGCACATGGCCTGGGTCTGAGAAATAAATGACACCCCTCCCAATAGTAAAATGACTGACTAACATATCAACCACTAGCCTGGCCACCCCTTACTAAGACTTCCTTGTCCCACCTTGAATGTTACCCCTGATTGGCTCTGTTTCTTTGTGCATGATATGATCATGCTGCTGGGAGCCTGAGAATTACCCCACAGAGACAGAGGACCAGGGCCGGACTGGGAATAAAAAGCAACCCTGGAGAAATGTTCTAATGTAACCTCAAAGACTCTGTAGTCAACTTCCACATTGTCTCTGTAGACATTTAGCTCCTTGTTTTTGTGGCTATATACAGTAGCTGGCTTTGGATTATTGGCATTGCATGCCATGCCATTGGCAAGCATCAGGACTATGTGACTGGCAGGTGTGCCAACTCTTTAAACACTCCAGTACATAGACAAAGTATTTGCCACATGTCGGTAATTGGATCAGAATCGTGATATACAAACCAGCCCAGTTATTTCAGTGTCCACTTCTAAAAAAATGTTCTGCTGCACACAACAAGCTAATAATACAAATGTAGTAACCGGTAGCCAGCATGCTTCCCTGTGTGCAGCCATTGCAACCATTTGACAACCGGAAGAGCCAAAGAAAATATTTGCATTATGCGATAAGTGGCGCTACAATACCAGTGGGCCAGTGAGAGCTGAGTATGCTGGTAATAGTAATTCAGCTGAAGTGCAGCCTGGTTCCATTGAACCCACTTGGTCCCATGGATGAGCTGGCCCTGCTCTGACTGCTGGTTTGAGATTTGAGAACAATAGGAGATCAGCTCCTTGACAGACAGGACCAGAAACAAATATTATTGTACATTAGTTCACAAGGAACCTAACTATTCCTTGTGAACTAATTCACAATATCATCAGTTCCAGTCCAAGATGTCGGGGGGGGGGGGCATTTGCCCCGTTGCCCACCCCCACTTGTATCTAACACTGTTCAAGGGGATGACAAAGGTAGAGAAGAGGAACTGAGGTAAGAAAGGTTAACATTGTATGCATCCCTGAATAGTAGGGTATTTAAGGAAAGCTTAAAAACTAGGGTAGAGTCTTACGAAAAGTAGCAAAAACTGCAGTAACACTAAAGCATTTGTGAGGAGTTTAACCATATCTGAGTGCAGGAGTTCCTGATGTTCTTGAAAATATTTCTAATAAGTCTTATGAAGGTGCACATATGCAGATTCAATTGGCATGGCTTTGTGTAGATGATTTATGGCACAATCATTGACCTAGATTAGAAGTGGAGAACTAAAATGAAACCTGTTGCACAATTCACACAGATTGCATATTTGCTCTGCATTTACAAGTCATTATTTAATATTTTACTGTGAGTACATTAATAACAGGTTTTCAAAAGAGATATTTTGGAGAATGTGACAGAGTAACAGTTAACCAATAGTTTGCAATCCACACACCATGACTACTTTTGTTGTGCGGCTTTCATTGGAATTATAGGTTGTGCTCTATATGTATCAGATGAATAAAAAAGGTTTGGCTAAATAATTTTACCAACAATTTAAAATATCAGATTGTGCAATATGTGATCAGTTGCACTCTACTTGTAATCTAGGCCTCTTTTTTTATTATTTGTTCTATAAAGATTTTGTTTATTTTTAACATATGTGACCTGGAATCCAGATTAAGTGTTTGCTACTATTGGAGAGTTGAAAAAAGGCAGCCTATCTCTAAATGGTAGCTCTCAACCACCAACTTCAGTGTGCTTGTGCACTTTTTGCAGATCCTATGTAACGGCAAATCCTACAAGTTAAATATGCTGTTTGTAACAATAAGCTTCCAATTTCTTATTATATATTATTGATATTAACATATATTTTTTCTATTTTACATCTATTTAGCATGTGTCCTTACATTAAGGTGCTTATAATAAACTATGAGCCCAACCTAATTCTATATTTGACTGCAAAGTGAGAAAAATCAATAGCTTGCTACCAATTCACTCTAATCCTCAAAACACCTTGATCAACTGAATTCAAAAGGAATTAATTTTCTCGAATAGAAAAGATAGTTGTAACAATGAATAATATAGTACAAAATGAAATGGGAAAATCAAATGAACTGTACAATAGATTATCTACAAAAATACTTGACATTCCATTTGGTAGTAGGATACCGTGGAGCTCCATTGTTATATTGAAATATTCTATTCATGTCAGTTTTTGGTAGATTAGCAATATCCGCTCCTTATTGTGCACTGGAATGTTAATTGTCAATAATTTTTTCTTTTATGTGTTATTTCTGAATCTTTGGATAAGTCATTGGTATCATAAAACCTCTGTATTTCATGTGATTTCATTAAATAATGTCAACTCAATTAACTATTATTTAATACATATTTAACATACTCAATAATACATGTAAATTTGTTTTTGTTTTTCCCTGGAAACAGGAAAGCAATAATATTTTTGAAATAATTTATTGTTTACTTAAATATGGTTATTACAAACTTTGCCTTTGTGTTAAGATTAATAGGCAATTTGCTTATGCATATAAATAAAACATTCTTAAATCTCTAGGGAGCTTGGGTAATGCATGCAGAGGATATAATGTGAAGATTTCATATAAGAAATAGGTTATAAAATGCTTAAAAAGATTTTCCTCAAAACTAGATTTCCCTTAAAGGGCTAGATTACTAATGGAGTGCTAACAGTTACGTTCAAGTGAAAAGGGTTTTATTGAGGGTGTTTGAGCACGTCAGGTTTTTCGCTCGTGTTACAAGTTGATATTAAACGTGATCACTTTAGCACATTTGAGCTAACAGGTGCGGGGTTAGCAAAGCCTAAGAGCTCGGCTTAACTGTTTTACAAAAGAAAAAAGTGTCACAAAACACATCAAAACTACATTACAAAATACAGCTACACTCATAATAACACAATCTAATAAAAATGATAACAAAAAAATTGCCCATAAAATTTATAAGTGCTCAAAGATACGTCTTAGGTGGCAAAAAAAGGATGGCAAAGGACTTTAATGTTGAGATAATACACGTCTAAATATGTATATGTATGTATATACAGTGTGTATATATATATATATATATATATATATATATATATATATATATATATATACATATATACATATATATATTTATATATTTATATAAATGTTTATGTGTGTGTGTGCAGATGTACTTATGTATTTATATGTATATATATTTATAGACATATATATATATATATATATATATATATATATATATATATATATATATATATATATATATATATATACACATATAAATACATAAGTACATCTGCACACACACACACATATACATTTACATACATATATATATATATATATATATATATGTGTATATACTGTATATATATATATATATATATATATATATATATAAATGCTGTATATACATACATATACATAAGTATATATATACTGTATATATATATTAATACTGTATATACATACATACACATAAGTATATATATATACTGTATATATATATATATATATACATACGCACACACACATATGTATATATATATATATATATATATATATATATATATATATATATATATATATATATATATATATATATAGGCAGTTCGATAAGTGTACTCCCACAAGCTGGTAAATTTAATGCCAGGGTGCTATGAGGAGTCCAGATAATATAACAAAAAAAAAGGACCCGCTAGTCTTATCAAGTGAAAACCCCTTCATCAGACCACATTTGTGAACATTACAACAAACAATGGCCCCACCTACTGAAGAAAAAACAAGTTTATGCTTACCTGATAAATTTCTTTCTTTCCAGATATTGAGAGTCCACAATGTCATTCTTACTAGTGGGAATATCACTCCTGGTCAGCAGGAGGAGGCAAAGAGCACCACAGTAAAGCTGTTAAGTGTCACTCCCCTACCCATAATCCCCAGTTATTCAACCAAAGGGAAATGGAAAAGAATAACACAAAGGTGTAGAGGTGCCTGAGGTTTAGCAAAAAATAACTGTCTTAATAAAGGGTGGGGTCGAGGACTCTCCATATCCGGAAATAAATAAATTTATCAGGTAAGCATTCGTTTTGTTTTCTTTCCTAAGATATGTAGAGTCCACAACATCATTCAATTACTAGTGGGGACCAATACACAAGCTAGAGGACACAGAATGAACAGGGAGGGAGAACAAGATAGGCAGACCTAAACAGAAGGTACCATCGCTTGAAGAACCTTTCTCCCAAAAGAGGCCTCAGCCGAGGCAAAAGTATCAAATTTGGAACATTTGGAAAAAGTATGCAGAGAGGACCAAGTTGCAGCCTTGCAAAGCTGTTCCACAGAAGCTTCATCTTTGGAAGCCCAAGAAGAGGAGACAGCCCTAGTGGAATGAGCTGTAATTCACTCAAGAGGCTGCTATCCAGCAGTCTCATAAGCAAAATGAATTATACTTCTAAACCAGAGGAAAAGAGAAGTAGAAGTAGCCTTCTGACTCTTACGCTTTCCTGAAAAACAAACAAACAGGGCAGAAGACTGGTGAAAATCCTTAGTGGCCTGTAGGTAGAATTTTAGAGTATGCAAAACATCCAAGTTGTGCAACAGACGTTCTTTATGAGAAGAAGGATTGGGACAGAGAGAAGGTACAACAATTTCCTGATTAATATTTCTATCCAAAACCACTTTATGAAAAAAACTAATTTAATACAAAGAGCCCCCTTATCTGCATGAAAGATAAGGTAAGGTGAATCACACTGCAAAGCCGAGAGTTCCAAAACTCTCCAAGCAGAAGAGATAGCAATAAGAAACAAAACCTTTTAAGATAGCAACTTAATATCTATGGAATGCATTGGCTCAAACCGAGCCTGCTACAAAACTTTAAGAACAAAATTAAGGCTCCAAAGAGGAGCAGCAGGTTTAAATACAGGCCTGATCCTGATCAGGGCCTGACAAAAAGATTGAACATCTGACACATCCACCAGATGCTTGTGTAACAAAAAAGATAATGCAGAAATCTGACCTTTCAGAGAACTGACTGACAACCCTTTCTCCAGACCTTCCTGGAGAAAAGACAAAATTCTAGGAATCCTGACCCTACTCCTAGAGTAGCCCTTAGATTCACACCAATAAAGATACTTACGCCATACCTTATGGTAAATTTTTCGAGTAACAGGCTTGCGAGCCTGGATCATGGTCTCAATGACCGACTCAGAAAATCCATGCTTAGACAGAACTAAGCATTTAATCTCCAAGCAGTCAGCTTCAGAGAAACGAGATTTGGATGGAAGAATGGACCCTGAGTTAGAAGGTCCTTCCTCAGAGGCAACCTCCAAGGCAGGCGAGAAGACATCATTACTAGGTCTGCATACCAGATCCTGCAAGACCATGCAGGAGCTATTAGAATTACCGATGTTCTCTCTTGTTTGATACAAGCAATAACCATCAGATCCAATACTGGCACCCCCCATTTGAGGATTAACCTGGAGAGCACCTCCGGTTGGAGAGTCCACTATCTGTCTGCTCAGGAAATCCGCTTCCCAGTTGTCCACTCCAAGAATTTGGATGGCAGATAGACAACAATTGTGAGGTTCCGCCCACTGAATAATCCGTGCACCTCCTTCATGGCTAAGGAACTCTGAGTTCCTCCTTGGTGGTTGATGTAAACTACTGAGGTGATGTTGTCCAACTGAAAACTGATAAACCGGGCTAAGGACAATTGAGGCCAAGCCATCAGAGCATTGTAAATCACTCTTAACTCCAAGATGTTTATAGGGAGAGCAGACTTCTCCCGAGTCCATAGTCTCTGCACCTTTAACGAGTCCCAGACTTTTCCCCAGCCTGGCAGGCTGGCGTCCATGGTCACAATCACCCAGGAAGGTTTCCATAAGCATTTGCTCTGAGACAGATGGTCCTTAGAAAGCCACCATGGGAGAGAGTCTCTTGTCGACTGGTATAGATTTATCCTCTGAGACAGATCCGAATGGTCTTCGTTCCATTGTCTGAGCATGCATAATTGCAGAGCTCTCAAATGCAATCGAGCAAAATGAATGATGTCCATGGAAGCTACCATCAGACCAATTACCTCCATACATTGAGCCACTGATGGCCGAACAGTAGACTGAAGAGAGAGGCAAGAGGAGAGAATTTTGTATTTTCTGACCTCCGTCAGAAATTTTTTCATAGATAAGGAATCTATTATGGTCTCTGAGAAAACCACCATTGTAGCTGGAACAAGGGAACTCTTTTCCAGATTCACTTTCCAACCGTGGGAACGTAGAAAGGACAACAAGATCTCTGTATGAGAGTTTGCTTGTCAAAAAGATGGTGCCTGAACCAATATGTCGTCCAGGTGTGGCACCACTGCAATTCCTAGAGACCTGATTACTGCCAAGAGAGACCCCAGAAACTATGAGAAAATTCTGGGAGCTGTGGCAAGGCCAAATGGAGCCACAAACTGAAAGTGTTTGTCCAGAAAGGTGAATCTCAAGAATTTGTGATGATCCCTGTGGATGGGAACATGAAGAAACGCGACCTTCAGGTCTATGTTCGTCATGAACTGACCCTCTTGGACCAAAGGAAGAATGGAACGAATGGTTTCCATTTTAATGGAATGCACCCTGTAGAGGCACTTTAGGTCTAAAATTGGTCGAAAAGTTCCCTCTTTTTTGGGAATCATGAACAGATTTGAATAGAATCCTAGACCCTGTTCCCTTCCTGGAACTGGAACAATCACTCCCAGGGAGGAAAGGTCCTGAACGCAGTTCAAAACTGCCTCTTTTACCTGGTCTGAAGCTAATCTTGAGAGGTGGAATCTGCCCCTGGGAGGGAAAGTTTTGAATTCTATTTTGTAACCCTGGGATACTATGTCCACAGCCCAAGGATCTGGGACATCTCGTCTCCACACTTAACAAAATAGGGAAAGTCTGCCCCCCACTTGATCTGAACCCTGACTGAGGGCCGACTCTTCATGCTGACTTAGACTCAGCTGAGGGTTTCTTTGATTGCTTCCCCTTATTCCAAGACTGATTAGGCTTCCAAGAAGATTTGGACTGGACCTGCTTGGAAGAGGGATAGGAAGACTTTTTACCTTTGAAGTTACGAAAGGAACGAAAATTACTTAGACGTCCTTTGAGTCTCTTCTCTTTGTCTTGTGGTAGAAAAGATCCTTTTCCACCCGTAATATCAGAAATTATTTCTGCCAGACCAGGTCCGAACAGGGTCTTCCGCTTGTAAGGAAGCGCCAGAAGCTTGGACTTAGAGGTAACATCAGCTGACCAAGATTTTAGCCACAATGCCCTGCGGGCTAGGACAGTGAAGCCAGATATCTTGGCTCCCAGTCTAATAACTTGCATGTTAGCATCAGAAATAAAGGAATTGGCTAGTTTGAGAGCCTTAATCCTATGTTGTATCTCCTCAAAAGGAGTCTCTACTAAAATTGATTTAGAGAAGGCGTTGCACAAATAAGATGCCACACTTGCTACTGTGGCAATACAAACTGCAAGTTGCCATTGAAGACCTTGATGAACATACATCTTCTTCAAATAAGCTTCCAGCTTTTTGTCCATGGGATCCTTAAAGGAGCAGCTATGCTCTATATGGATCATAGTTCTCTTAGCCAGTGTAGAAATAGTCCCTTCTACTTTAGGCACCAAACGCCAAGAATCTTTAATGGAGTCATCTCCTGTATTTTTAAATACAGGAGATGGGGAAAAAGAAATCCCTTGCTTCTCCCATTCCTGTGAAATAATCTCCATCACACCTTCTGGTACAGGAAACTTCCACAGAGGAAAGAACATTATAGTATTTATTAAGTTTACTAGACTTCTTAGGGTTGACATCAACAGAAGTATCGGAGTCGTCCAAAGTAGCCAATATCTCCTTTAAAAGTACACGAAGGTGTTCAAGCTTAAATCTGAAGTTTACTTCTTCAGTATCAGATGAAGGAATAAAACTGTCTGAATCTGAGATTTCACCCTCAGAGGCTACCGACATATCCTTCTCATCAGATTTATGAGGGAGGGCAACCTGCGTAGCAGTAGGTGAAACAGAAAACTAACTGAATGTCTAATTTTCCTCTTCCGTTTTCCCAGCATAGGAAAAGCAGATAATGCCGCAGATATCGCAGAAGATACCTGTGCAGCAAAATCTGCAGGCAAATAAACTCCTCCAGAAGTCTGAGAGGAACTGCAGGGCACTGTATGTGACGCCATAGAGGCTTGGGACATTTGAGGAGAAAGCTGTGGCATTTTCTGAACAGCATCATCCTGATAGACATTGGGCTAAGAATGGGCAACAATTTATCTTTAAATTGAAGTGTTCTAGCTAAGCATGCAGCACAGATTTGCATAGGCAAAACAATTTGTGCCTCTAGGCATAACAAGCATTTGTCAAAAAACACAGTCTTGGTTCATGTCCATAATACTAAATAAAAAAATCCCAAAATTGTAGATTTTTTTTAAATACATAGTCACTTTAAGAATTTTTAATACTACAATTTGGCTGCCAGAAGTTTCTAAAACAATCGTATTGTAGATCGACACTGAAGAGACTGAAATTCAATGACGCCGCTCTGTGAATATCCAACAGCAGAGAGAAGTCACATGACCGGCAGAGAGAGGAAACTACGCAGCAAGTAAAAGGCGCGCATTTCTCTCTGCCTACAACATAAGATGTAAGTAAGTGCAGCTAGTTTCAAGTAGTTTGTAAGTTGGCCTGTTCTGGCTAAGCAAGCAAAGAAAACCAACTAGTAATGAATGTTTGGTAGGGTTAGACTGTCTAGCTGGTGGGGAATCTAGCACACCTGAAGTAAACTTTATCCCAAAGTTTAAAGAGTTATAGTTAGTTGTAGTAGGTGGCGCAAACCAAGTTGCTATTCCCAATGTGTCTTACTGTAAATATGTGTGATAATATGTGGGCTCAATATATGTTAATGTTTTGATGATTACTATTTTATATTCTCTTTCGGAAAAAAATTGGATGTTGAGACTTGTTTAAGAAATAAATATGATCCTTTATTTGATTATGGTAAATTTACCCAATACTAGTGATGCTAAAAGTACAATTAAACAAAAATTATTACAAATTCCTTCAAAGTTTAAAAAATGACACCGGTGTCTCTATGTATAAGAATGTACGTAATTTTCTAAAAAATATAAAAAAAATTATTAAAATAATATAATTGAAATCTTGCAATTTATACAGTTATAGGTTTATCACAAGTTGTAATTTCTAACAAAATGTTTGTAAATACAATATTATAGTGGATAAGACAATAGTTGCTGTATAGTTCATATAGGATACTTTGTTTCAAGTTCAGCTGTGCAATTGAGATCTTATCTTAGGTAACTATATATCAAATGTAGAGGTATGTTGGTGCGATTTTTATCACACTGTGATATAAGTATACAAATTAGTACCTTGAAGTGTATCTGTTTGATATCACTTTTGTGAGATGATTGCGGTTAAATAAACGCTGCTATGCCAATGATTTGCTTAGGTTTCTAGATCAAGCTGGTGGCAGTTCTATATGAGCTGCTGGCGGTTAAATAAATGCTGCTTTGGTTTCCTCTTGTTAGGTGGGCTTATCTGTTTGCTGCGAGAAAATTCACTTTTATATGAATGCTTGTGTAGTTGCCGTGGCCGCTCTGTTATCTTGTCCTTTGTCAGTCAGTGACCGATCGCGCTGGTATCAGAGCACACCTGCACAGGATCTGAGAAGACAAAGAGAATACCAGCTATACCCTGTTGAAATATTCAAGTTCCCACTTAGCGGCATATATTTAACCGCAAAGACTAAGATCTCAATTGCACAGCTGAACTTGAAACAAAGTATCCTATATGAACTATACAGCAACTATTGTCTTATCCACTATAATATTGTATTTACAAACATTTTGTTAGAAATTACAACTTGTGATAAACCTATAACTGTATAAATTGCAAGATTTCAATGATATTATTTTAATTTAATTTTTTATATTTTTTTGAAAATTACGTACATTCTTATACATAGAGACACCGGTGTCATTTTTTAAACTTTGAAGGAATTTATAATAATTTTTGTTTAATTGTACTTTTAGCATCACTAGTATTGGGTAAATTTACCATAATCAAATAAAGGATCATATTTATTTCTTAAACAAGTTTCGACATCCTATTTTTTTCCGAAAGAGAATATAAAATAGTACTCATCAAAACATTAACATATATTGAGCCCACATATTATCACACATATTTACAGTAAGACACATTGGGAATAGCAACTTGGTTTGCGCCACCTACTACAACTAAAGAAAACCAACTGCCAAATTTTAAGTTTATACATAAATCCCTGTATAAAACATAATCCACACACATACCAGTAAAGTATTTCAACAAAAGTTGGCCAAAGAGGAAAAACGTCCCAATAAAGGGAAAATTAACCCCTAGTCTCAACATACATAATGTGCCTGCCCACTGCCAAAGAAAATCCTGTATAAAGGACTTTAAAAATGTCCCCATCTACTGCATATGACATATTCTTCTGAAGTGCAAGTCTCCAAGACCTAGAAGACAAAAGCACTTACCTGCAGTCTAACTGTTTAGCAGGAAGACAGCAGGCGTGAAAGGACACATACTCTTTACAGAGACCTGTGGAAAAAGAAAAGACAGATTAACCAACTCTAGCTTTCTGTACCATGGGCAGCAATGTGTTAGGAAACAAAGCAAGGACTACCTCACAATTTCCTAACTGCTTAAAAGCCACCACTCCTCTACTGAAGAGATTGACGTGGACTCAGCTAAACCCAAATCCTTGCTTGCAGGGAAAAGTACCCGAAAAAGGAATTAATTTCTTCCGACACCAAACTTTACCTCCTCCATTGACAGAGGCAAAGAGAATGACTGGGGATTATGGGTAGGGGAGTGACACTGTGCTGTGGTGCTCTTTGCCTCCTCCTGCTGGCAAGGAGTGATATTCCCACTAGTAATTGAATGACGTCATAGACTCTCCATATCTTAGAAAAGAAAACGCCAAATGGTTGTCATAGTAACAATACAACACATTCTATTGGTGATATATGTATAGTAAAAGCAATATATATCATAAAAACAATCAATGCATATGTACAGTGGTAATTGTGTAAAACATTATGGGGACAAAATTGTGGATCAGTAATTGTATTATGAATATATGAATATTCTGTTATGGAATCAACCCAAAAGCATAAAACATGCCATATAACATATTATTCCCTTTTACATTATTTACATTGGATGAAAACATAGCCTATGTATACTCACAGACGCTTTTTAAACAACCCCTTACTTTTGTAAAAGGCAGGATCTCACGTTACAAATCTGTGTGTTTATGCACTTAAATAGAAAGGGGTACTCCCACCTACACGTCATCATGACGTTAACTTACACGCCCCCTCTGTGCGTGTCAACAATCAGTTGGCAACTATACATAACGGGTGATCTTGTTAATGTTAAAGTCTTGAGATACCAAATAGCATATCAAAGAGGATCACAGTACACATTTCAAGTAGCTTCACTTAGCAGAGTTATAACAAATGCGGTCTCGCTCAATGTGACTCAAAACACTCCCCCATGATCCAACATAAGATAAGATAACATTCAAACCTACTTAGTGTGTCATATAGCAGGGTAAAACACATAAGCTAGAGTTTACAAACTATAGTAATATATATGTAGAAAAATTGCAAATACCCTCTCAAAATAAGGTAATGCCCTTGTCAAACCCATTAAGAAAATTTATGGGGGACACCCAATAGTTAAACCGTCTCCATGTAAATATACAAGGCTCATGTTTTATGGGTTTGTGAATAAACTCATGGAATAAAGGCAAAAATATAGGATCCAACTCTCTGTCATGATATTCATGGTTTATACCTGACACAAATCTAATATGAGGATATTGAAAGGGGCTTAAAACAAAAATGTATTATTAATAGAACAGCTGTGATAATTACTAATCTAACCAAAATCACACAAAGGTTAAAATACATAATATATATCTGTCAGAATATATGTCCATGGCTGTTTTTGTTTATACTCCGTGATAGAATTCTATCATGTGTAGCTAGCTACTGGAGTCCTAAACAAGTATGTGTATCTCCATAATCTAGAAAATGTTCTACTATGTGACAAGCTACCTAAGGGCAGCCCAATCAGACAGGAAGTCAGAAACACGGACCAGTACATAGAGCTACGGGGTCAATCAAACATTAATGCAGTGTCAGAGTTGTGTGGAAATGTATACTATACAATATGTGGGAAGACACAATATAACAAGACATACATATCTACATGGTTCTATGGCTCCCCATATAGAAATACACATATAAAACTGCAGATACTCCCAAACATCTCAGAGAATATGTAGACATATCACCATGCACATAATAAACGGCTATTTTGTTCTATAATAGCAATGCCAGTCCACACTAGCAGTTAATCCTCTGGGATGGACTGTATCCAATTTATAAATCCATCATGCCTCTATCTGTAGGAGGCGTTTGTTCCTAGTATCTGACTTCCTGCCTGATTGGGCTGCCCTTAGGTAGGCTGTCACATAGTAGAACAGTCTCAAACTTGGCCCTACAGATGTTTTGGGACTACATTTCCCATGATGCTCAGCCAACATATCAGCTAACTGAGCATAATGGGAAATGTAGTTCCAAAACCTCTGGAGGGCCAAGTTTGAGGATGTCTGCTCTAGACTATGGAGATACACACACTTGTTTAGGACTCCAGTAGCTAGCAACACATGATAGATTTCTATCATGGAGTATAATCTAAAACAACCAAGGACATATATTCTGACAGATAAATATGATGTCTTTTAACCTTTGTGTGATTTTGGTTAGATTATTATTATCACAGCTGATACATTTTTGTATTAAGCCCCTTTTAATATCCTCATATTAGATTTTTGTATAAACCATGAATATCATGACAGAAAGGAGAATCCTGTATTTTTGCCTTTATTCCATGAGTCCATTCACAAACTCAAATAACATGAGCTTTGTATATTTACATGGAGATGGTTTAACTATTGGGTATCCCCCATGAATGGGTTTGAAAAGGGCATTACCTTATTTTGCAAAGGTATTTGCAATTTTTCTATATACATTACGATAGTTTGGAAATGCTAGCTTATGTTTTTTACTCTGCTATATGACACACTAAGTAGGTGTGAATGTTATCTTATCTTATGTTGGATCATGGGGGAGTGTTTTGAGTCACATTGAGCGAGACCACATTTATTATAACTCTGCTACGTTACGCTATTTGAAATACTTAACTCTGCTGTGATACTCTTATGTATGCTATTTGGTATCTCAAGACTAACATGAACAAGATCGCCCTTGATGTATAGTTGCCAACTGATTGTTGGCACGCACACAGGGGGAGTGTAAGTTAACGTCATGATGACGTGTAGGTGGGAGTATCCCTTTTTATTGAAGTGCATAAACACACAGTTATGGTGGAGATCTGTAATGTGAGATCCTGCCTTTTAGAGGTAAATTTGATAGTTCTGATTCCTGAAAGACAGGAGTCTGAACAATCCAATATCTGTGGAGCTCAAACAAGCGCTTAGAACCTATTCGTAATATGGCCTAAAATTAATATTAAAAGTTAATAATAGAAATTAATATTATTATAAAATTATATTTATTAAAAAACACAAAAATAGATTATATAAGGTTAAAAACTATACATAAAATGATTGGCTACAATGCAAAAATGAGTACATCCGTTAATTCATAAATATACAAACATACAGAAGTCTTTATATAGGGATTAAAATGTTCTAATATTAAAATTGTTTCAATAATGGAATGACATATTACTTAGTATATTATAACCCACTCATTATCTAATTTATTTTGTAACACCATACGCTTTTACATAACTTTTCGGTAACGATATCCCTTTAAATTTCAGTAACGATATCCCTATATAAAGCGCTTGCGGCCATCAGCTAGCTAGAGCTTGACAAATGCTGTTGAATAGCGAAAAGCGTTGCTCTTAGAAGTGATCCTTCTGACGATCCGTAGCTGGAGCGTGGATCACAGTTGTGGGGTCTATTCAACCAATCTAAACGGAACTGCTGTAAACGCTGACTGCAGCTATCCCGGATGTGACAAGCAATCACTGAGTGTGGGACGCTGTTCTGAAAACTACTTAGGAGCAGGAATACACACCACCCGGTGTAAGTAAAATTGGACACCTTTAGTTGGTGAACATTCCTATCGCTGGTGACAAGTTGTTTCTCTTGTCTTTCCCTAGGAAATCGCTTATGTGTATATCATCTTGGAAGTCCGCTTTTTATGAAGCTAGCTAGAGCAATTGTTTGAGGAGCGTTGCTTTTTTCTCCTGCGTACTACACTGTCTCTGAAGCTCCCTTACAAATCCTTGGCATTGTGTATTTGTATGATACACATTAACGTTTGTATTTGCATTTACATCTGTATTTATATTGCAGTTTATATGTGAATGGCTGTCTGAATTTCTGTATGTTTGTATATTTATGAATTAACGGATGTACTCATTTTTGCATTGTAGCCAATCATTTTATGTATAGTTTTTAACCTTATATAATCTATTTTTGTGTTTTTTTAATAAATATCATTTTAAAATAATATTAATTTCCATTATTAACTTTTAATATTAATTTTAGGCCATATTACGAATAGGTTCTAAGCTCTTGTTTGAGCGCCACAGATATTGGATTGTTCAGAATCCTGTCTTTCAGGAATCAAATTTACCTCTAAAAGGCAGGATCTCACATTACAGATCTCCACCATAACTGTGTGTTTATGCACTTCAATAAAAAGGGATATTCCCACCTACACGTCATCGTGATGTTAACTTACACTCTTTGGGTTTGGAGAAAGCCCATTATTTTCTGTTGGCTCTACCTATCACATTTGCTAGCGCAGTCCAAAAACCTTTTTACTATTTTTCTCGAGATCCTGCCTTTTACAAAAGTAAGAAGTTGTTTAAAAAGCGTCTGTGGGTATACATAAGCTATGTTTTCATCCAATCTAAATAATGTAACCTGTAAAGGGAATAATATGTTATAGGGCCAGTGTCATGCTTGTGGGGTGATTCGCTAACAGAATATTCGCAATATGATTACTGATCCACAACTTTGTCCCTATAATGTTTTACACAATTATCACTGTACATATGCACTGATTGTTTTGTTTTTTTTGTAATGAAATATTTTTATTAATTTTTCAATGTTTACCATATTAATGAGAGAAAATAGAGGAGAAAAAATAAAAATAAAAATAAAAAAACAACAACATTAATATTCCCTCATGAGGATACAATTAAACATAGGTAATAACAAACAAAAAATAAAACCATAGGTCTCTTAGGAGGAGTCCGTCTCCGAGGGAGAGACTAGTAATTCTGAATTGGGGTCCGTTAAGTCCAGGTTTGAGACCTTAAATAAAAACATCAGATAACTCTCTGTCGTATAAAGAATATAACATAAGTAGTAGCAGCTGTTAATAAATTTGTGTGATAGCAAACAGCGACAAAAGTAGAGAAGGAAAAAGAGGGGGAGGGATTAGGAAGAGAGGGAGGGGAACAGACTACTGGGTGGATGAGGAGTGGTGTATGATGGATAATGGAAGTACTCAACTGAGAAGAACAAGTTGTTTAGGGATTATTTTTATGATATATATTTGTTTTACTATACATACAGTATATAACTAATAGGATGTGTTTTTTTGTTATTATGACAACCGTTAGGCGGTATTTTTCTTCAGTGGGTGGGGCCATACACTCTTTAAATTGTTTGTTGTAATGTTCACAAATGGTGGTCTGATGAAGGGGTGAACAGCCCCGAAATGTCACTCTGGAATAAATTGAAAGTTATTTCACTTCATACATATATATATATATATATATATATATATATATATATATATATATATATATATATATATATATATATATATATATGTGTGTGTGTGTGTTATGAATAAATAGAACATATTCCTCTATGTGAAGACTGAAGAACACTGGAATGTGAAATATTCATATTTTCATATCGGGTTAGCATATTGAGAATATATTGAGGTTTGCGTGCAAGTAGGGTGTTAAGTTTTTTTTTTTTTTGCTCAATTGACTTCTATTGGGGAATAGAATATCGCACACAATATTTTAAGTTCCACTTTTTACGCCAGTGGAGTTAACGTGCAATTGAAAACAGTTTGCTTTCAACTTGTAATATGAGTGCAACCAGCTTACTTCTAGCGCAGTTAACTCTCGAGTGGGAGTGTTAAATACCGCTCCACATGTAATCTGGCTAAAAAATGTATTTATGCACAGTGAAAAAAGTTGCAACGAGCTTTCATAATTTATTTGTAGTTATTTTTAATAGAGGGTCTACTGGTCCCTCCTAGGATTAAGGTGATCACTGTTAAAAATATTGATCACTTTAGGGAGGTTGTTGCATAGCTCCTGTCTTTGATTTAAAAAGGGAGTGAAACCACTTATTTAAAAGAGGGAATTCTCTAATTTGCAGTTCATCACCCTGGCACAGACCTAATGTGTTTATTGCATACGGGGTTGTTTTTTCCAAATGAGCCCCAATCTCATAAATAAAGCATACAATAACCTTCATTTGATCCCTCGTTCAAATGAAGGATCTCATGGTCCTCTACATAGCAAGTTGTTATAGTCATTGAAATTACCTGCAATTTCCTGTCTTCTAGGTAATTTTCAGGGTGGCTTTTTGTCATTGATTTATTTCCTAAAAGTGTTTGATCTACTGAAATAATAAGCTACAATTTGTGTGGGTATTTCTTACAGAGAAAAGTGCATATTGCTTAGCAGAGGAATTATTTTCATGCTTCAGAATATATAACAAAGACATCACTTTCTGTACTAGATCAAATGTGATCTCTTAGTAGTTAGAATTTAAAATATTTTTGACACATAAAAAACTATTCTAAAACTGTTTTGCAGATGCATCTCTGCCTGGTTATACTACACACAAATAGTTTTGGTTTAAGAAAGGAACGTAGTAAGGAAATGAAAAGAATCAACTGTGCTAAGCAAAAGTTTACATTTTCCAAAATTCTGGATTGAAAAAGTGAACAAGTAGGCACAGGAACATATTTTAAAATAAATAAATGAATAAAGTTTAAATATATTTTTACATATCATCTAAAACCAGACATGTTTTTAAACTATTTCTGTAGGCTGATTTTAAAATATTAATTATTGTATTCCTAATAATAATACCTTTGATGGCTTAGATACATTTCTGTTTAGAAACAGAATTCATGGTTATGATTGGTTGTGTTCAATGGGTCACCTTTGAATTATGCTCAGTTGGAGATTTTATTGTAAATCAAGTAGGATCTGTATAGGTTGAACTCTATGGATCTCTGTCTTCTTTCAACCTCATCTACTATGTTACTATGTTACTATGTATCATGTTACAACAATTTTAGCATAATGTATATACAGTATTGTTTTTCATATCTTGAGAATAATTTTGAATGCACCAAGTATGAGAAGTCTGTCATTACATTTATTATCCATAATTCAATGCATATATTGAGCATACATACATCAAATTTAACTTCCTTCTTTTTAGACCAATCACAACAAGTTTTACAATCATTTTCATTATTTGGCTGACTTTATGCAAGATGGTGGCTACTAGATTGTCTCTCCAGGAGAATGAAGTTCTTATGCCAGTTCTTGAGCCACAGTTTTAGAAGCTATTTGGTCCACAGAGATGGTAAACTAGCATTAGTACAAGGGAGATGATCTGGGAGGATATAACAGAGATTGTTAACTGACGGGAACATCTGAGAAGACTGTGGCACAATGTTGCAAAAGGACTACAGGCATTAAGAGAAAAGTAAAAAAAAAAAAAAAAAAAAATAAAGATGGCAAAACATAATGGTCAGAGGAGGAAGAGTGGCTGTTATGCTAAGCCATCTTTGTTAAATTATGACAAGACTTTTATTAATCGCTTAATGTCTGCTGTATCTGATGCAGACATTGTTCCACAGTCTTCCTCTTCATCCTCCCCATCTTCTCCCTTGACTAATGAAAAAAGTTGACCTCTCCGTAGAACCTGATAGTGTTTCAACTTTTGAGGTTGAAGCTGCAGAAGGCAATTTTTTTTTTTTTTTTCAAATTGCACTAGTATATGTGTGTGTGTTTTTCTTCAAAATAAAGATTTAATGTAGATCAGTACTATTTTGCAGAGTTGCAAGATGGAATTATTTGTCAGAGGAAGAGCTGGGTCAGCTTTCTGGACAGGAAGTCATAACTGAAGGTATTGTCTTTTAAAAATTGCACCTTTGTGGGGGGGGGGGGGGTCTACAGAAAATCTATACTGCTAATGTCGATCTGTATTGTTTTCCAGAGGTGCAGGATGCTAGCACTTTTGGTGAAGTTGTTAAGGAGATATCCTTTGTGGTTGTTCATAAACAAAGTAAGGGCTAGATTACGAGTGCTATTTTTTGCTCCCACTCGCATGTTAACTTTGCTAGATGGAGGTTTTTTTGCACGTGTTGGGGTGCGCTCGTGTTACATATTGAAAGTTAAAAGTGTGCGCGCAAATGAAAACCCGACAAGCACAAAAAGTTAAACTTTGAATATGCGACCGCATTAACATATTCTCCCATAGACTTCAATGGAATGCGAAAACTGCAAAAAAAAACCTACTTAATACCCATACTCGGGCGCTAACCCGACCTTGTTTATTCAATAGCACTAAACCCAGGAATATTTCACATTTCAATGTTCTTCACATAGAATAATATGTTCAATTTATTCTTTAATAAATATTTTTATAAATATCTGATGATGTTGGTAAAATATGTATCTATACATATATATATATGTGTGTGTAATATATATATATATATATATATATATATATATATATACAAAACAAGATATATAAGGCCACAACTAGAATGGCAGGGATATGACCTAGGAGGCGCTAACAATGGGAGTGTTAAAAGGAAAAGTAGCTGGTAGGCTTAAAAGACGAAAGAGCTAGTGAGCGCTCACTATCTTGCTCTACTTAAATAAATATAAAGAAAGAATTGTAAACCTTCACAGTGCTAAACCAAATGCATATACCTCTTAAATGTGTTATGCTGTAATTGCTGCTCATTGCAGAAACATGCAAAATACAAAAAAAAAATAAAAACATTATTGTGTTACCCAATATGGTCTATTAAGGACTGGTATGTGCACCTATTAAAAGTTATGATTTACAAGGTAGTAAAGTAAAAGTGACTATAAGTAAAAAAAAATAAACTATACTCAACCAATAAGAGTGTCTTGTGCACGTGAGTAATTGGAATGGCGAGTCTAAGTGGAGTTCAGAAATATGTAACTCGTTTGGTTCATATAATAAGTAGAAAAATATGTTAACCCCTTAATGACCGGACCATTTTTCAGTTTTCTTACCCTTAATGACAATGGCTATTTTTACATTTCTGCAGTGTTAGTGTTTAGCTGTAATTTTCCTCTTACTCATTTACTGTACCCACACATATTATATACAGTTTTTCTTGCCATTAAATGGACTTTCTAAAGATACCATTTTTTTCATCATATCTTATAATTTAATATAAAAAATATATAAAATATGAGGAAAAAATGGAAAAAAACACACTTTTTCTAACTTTGACCTCCAAAATCTGTTACACATCTACAATCACCAAAAAACACCCATGCTAAATAGTTTCTAAATTTTGTCCTGAGTTTAGAAATACCCAATGGTTACATGTTTCTTTTTTTGCAAGTTATGGGGCAATAAATACAAGTAGAACTTTGCTATTTCCAAACCACTTTTTTTCAAAATTAGCGCTAGTTACATTGGAACACTGATATCTGTCCGGAATCCCTGAATATCCCTTGACATGTATATATTTTTTTTTAGAAGACAACCCAAAGTATTGATTTATGCCCATTTTGGTATATTTCATGCCACCATTTCACTGCCAAATGCGAGCAAATAAAAAAAATTGTTCACTTTTTCACAAATTTTGTCACAAACTTTAGGTTTCTCACTGAAATTATTTACAAACAGTTTGTGCAATTATGGCACAAATGGTTGTAAATGCTTCTCTGGGATCCCCTTTGTTCAGAAATAGCAGACATATATGGCTTTGGCGTTGCTTTTTGGTAATTAGAAGGCCGCTAAATGCAGCTGCGCACGACACGTGTATTATGCCCAGCAGTGAAGGGGTTAATTAGGGATCTTGTAGGGACCTTGAAGGGTTAATTTTAGCTTTAGTGTAGTATAGTAGACAACCCAAAGTATTGATCTAGGCCCATTTTGGTATATTTCATGCCACCATTTCACCGCCAAATGCGAGCAAATAAAAAAAAGGTGACATTTTTCACAATTTTAGGTTTCTCACTTAAATTATTTACAAACAGCTTGTGCAATTATGGCACAAATGGTTGTAAATGCTTCTCTGGGATCTCCTTTGTTCAGAAATAGCAGACATATATGGCTTTGGCGTTGCTTTTTGGCAATTAGGAGGCCGCTAAATGCTGCTGCGCACCACACTTGTATTATGCCCAGCAGTGAAGGGGTTAATTAGGTAGCTTGTAGAGAGCTTGCAGGGTTAATTTTAGCTTTAGTGTAGAGATTAGCCTCCAACCTGACACATCCCACCCCCTGATCCCTCCCAGACAGCTCTCTTCCCTCCCCCACCCCACAATTGTCCCCGCCATCTTAAGTACTGGCAGAAAGTCTGCCAGTACTAAAATAAAAGGTGTTTTTTTTTTTGTTTTTTTTTTAATTATTCAGCTGTGATGGACCCCTGCCTTAACCCCCAACCTCCCTGATCCCCCCCAAACACCTCTCTAACCCTTCCCACCTACCTATTTGCCACCATCTTGGGTACTGGCAGCTGTCTGCCAGTACCCAGTTTTCCCCAAAAAATAAAGTGTGTTTTTTTTGTTTTTTTTTTAGTGTTTTTTTCATTTTTTCTGTAGTGTAGCTGCCCCCCCAGTACCCCCACCCCCCCTAACCCTACCAGATCCTTTTATTTAAAAAAAAAAAAAAAAGTTTGCTGCCCCCCCTCCCTCTTAACAAAACTCATTGGTGGCAGTGTTTGCACACGCAGGCCCCCCCTCCGCACGCTCCCAGCATCCGGCGTGCACAATGCACTTGTAGGAACCGGATGCCGGGTAGCGATGGGCCGCCCACCCTCCTCCCTTGTAAGCTCCCACCCACCAACGAACGGCCCCATCGCTACCAGTGCAGAGAGGGCCACAGAGTGGCTCTCTCTGCATTGGATGCTTTTTAAAGGGTATTGCAGGATGCCTCAATATCGAGGCATCACTGCAATACCCTGAGAGCTGCTGGAAGCGATTGCGATCGCTTCCAGCACTCTCTTAGACAACTGACGTACCAGGTACGTCCATTGTCACTAACTGCTAGTTTTTGCAGGACGTACCTGGTACGTCAGTTGTCATTAAGGGGTTAATATTAACATTAACATCTATGGTAACAATTCTGGGACTCCGCAATCAGTACACAAGTTATCATATGAAGTACATACAAACAACGTTTAAATATATTTAAAAATACATATTCCCCTTGAAATGTGAAATATTTACAGTAAATACATAATTAAAAACAATATTAAATATTAACCCCTTAATGACCACAGCACTTTTCCATTTTCTGTCCGTTTGGGACCAAGGCTATTTTTACATTTTTGCGGTGTTTGTGTTTAGCTGTAATTTTCCTCTTACTCATTTACTGTTCCCACACATATTATATACAGTTTTTCTCGCCATTAAATGGACTTTCTAAAGATACCATTATTTTCATCATATCTTATAATTTACTATAAAAAAATTATAAAATATGAGAAAAAAATGGGAAAAAAATCACACTTTTTCTAACTTTGACCAACAAAATCTGTTACACATCTACAACCACCAAAAAACACTCATGCTAAATAGTTTCTAAATTTTGTCCTGAGTT
The DNA here is from genome assembly GCF_027579735.1 of Bombina bombina. Classification (NCBI taxonomy): domain Eukaryota; kingdom Metazoa; phylum Chordata; class Amphibia; order Anura; family Bombinatoridae; genus Bombina; species Bombina bombina. The sequence continues at coordinate 1,023,543,515 of NC_069503.1, forward strand.
TAGAAATACCCAATGTTTACATGTTCTTTGCTTTTTTTGCAAGTTATAGGGCCATAAATACAAGTAGCACTTTGCTATTTCCAAACCATTTATTTTCAAAATTAGCGCTAGTTACATTAGAACACTAATATCTTTCAGGAATCCCTGAATATCCATTGACATGAATATATTTTTTTTTAGTAGACATCCCAAAGTATTGATCTAGGCCAATTTTGGTATATTTCATGCCACCATTTCACCGCCAAATGCGATCAAATACAAAAAATAGTTAACTTTTTCACAAATTTTTTCACAAACTTTCGGTTTCTCAATGAAATTATTTACAAACAGCTTGTGCAATTATGGCATAAATGGTTGTAAATTTTTCTCTGGGATCCCCTTTGTTTAGAAATAGCAGACATATATGGCTTTGGCATTGCTTTTTGGTAATTAGAAGGCCACTAAATGCACCACACGTGTATTATGCCCAGCAGTGAAGGGGTTAATTAGGGAGCATGTAGGGAGTTTTTTGGGGTAATTTTAGCTTTAGAGTAGTGTAGTAGACAACCCCAAGTATTGATCTAGGCCCATTTTGGTATATTTCATGCCACCATTTCACCGCCAAATGCGATCAAATTAAAAAAACGTTAAATTTTTCACAATTTTAGGTTTCTCACTGAAATCATTTACAAACAGCTTGTGCAATTATGGCACAAATGGTTGTAAATGCTTCTCTGGGATCCCCTTTGTTCAGAAATAGCAGACATATATGGCTTTGGCGTTGCTTTTTGGTACTTAGAAGGCCGCTAAATGCCGCTGCGCATCACACGTGTATTATGGCTAGCAGTGAAGGGGTTAATTAGGTAGCTTGTAGGGAGCTTGCAGGGTTAATTTTAGCTTTAGTGTAGAGCTCAGCCTCCCACCTGAAACATCAGACCCCCTGATCCCTCCCAAACAGCTCTCTTCTCTCCCCCACCCCACAATTGTCCCCGCCATCTTAAGTACTGACAGCAACTCTGCCAGTACTAAAATAAAAGGTATATTTAGGCTTTTTTGGGGGGGTTTAAGCATATTTACATATGCTGCTGTGTAGGACCCCCCTTAGCCCCCAACCTGACTGATCCCCCACCAAACAGCTCTCTATCTCTCCCCTTCTGCCTTAATGGGCGCCATCTTGGGCACTGGCAAGATAAAGTTTTACCCGGCGAGTGCCTTCCTTTTTGCGATATGTTGGATCTGTGAATTATGCAGGATCTCTTTGATGTGCACCCCGGTGGTTCAAAGGTTACCGTGAGTACTAGGCCATGCTATAAAGACTATATATATATATATATTAGAAAATAAGGATACACTCACAGGGTCTTGCAGTAATAGAGATTTTATTTCCCCAAGTAGTAACGTTTCGGGGTCACCCCCGTCCTCAGACCACCAAGTAATATACAATTGTGCACAATCCTACCTTATTAATACCCTCCACCGTGAGCTGTCCCTCCTGCCGCTGTTTGACATCATCATGCGGCTTCTGCGATTGTCGATGACTCATTAGAAACGCCCCTTTTACCTAGGCAACCAGACGCTGCCCTGCAGCGGTAAAGACGGCAGCATGCTAACTGTATTAGCACCCTGGTGACAATAAAATGTAAATAAATGTCCAATGAATAGAAATAATAAATGCTAGCTAACAGTAAATGCTGTGGATAGTTATTATCAATTTGCTTAATATCTGAAGGAAATAGAATGATTACAAAGTGGAGCTATATATACTATATGAAGAAAGAGAGCAAAGATGGACTAGATAGGAAACCTATTATATAGATTGCTAAACATTGGGGATCAAGAGGGAATGGAAGGTTATCAATGGACTCATAATTAAAGTTCTGTACACTTTAGAAACACTATAACAGTAGGGAGATAGATCCTAAGATTAAAGGGGCCTAGTGTTATAGAATAGGATAAACTATCCACATAAGTAAACATGTGAATACATGCTGACCACCAAGACCCCTGAGGAGGGGGAGATACAGGAGAAGCTAGTGGTCAACCTCAGCAGTCGGGTACTCACGGATATTGAACTGAATGTACTTAGTAAAGGCCTTTCATTTGTTACCACTAACAACATGGATGAATTCCAAAGGTACATAGACATACAGAGAAATTTAGTAGAACCCTCAGATTGAGGGAGTACCTTGGGCCTAACAAAGGAGAAATATCTACATTAAGAACTCCCAGTACATTTGATCCGTGTAGCTACAACCGAGCATCAAAATCTTTACTAGGATGCTCTCCAAAGAACTACTGAATTCTCACTCAACTAACAACAAAACCAGATCTAATCTGAACAAAGAGGAATGAACAGGAATTAAAGGCCGACCAGGCGCTGATTTTTTGTGAAGCTGACAAAGGGGGAGCCCTGGTGATCCTTAATTATGAGGACTACAAGCAGGAAATACTGGGACAACTTGGAGATGATAACACATACCATAAAATAAAGAACAATCCAACCACGGTATTTAAAAAACAAATGGACAAACTGATCGATATGGCCACTACCAACAATTAAATCATGGAACAAGAGAGAAAATATCTTACTGTTAATCATCCCAGAATTGCGGTACTATTTACTGTACCGAAAATACATAAGAGCTTGGAAGCACCACTGGGTAGACCCATTGTGTCAGCCATAGAATCAGTGATGCAGCCTATGGCAACATACCTGGACAGAATCTTACAACCCATGGTCAAGAACATGGACTCCTTTATTTTGGATTCCTTGGCCATGATCAAAAAATTTAAAGATATCCTGATACCAGAAGATACCATCCTGGTCACTATGGATATTACAAGCCTTTATACAGTGATCCCCATGGGGAAGGAATAAGGGCTGTTACTCAACATCTAAGACGGTACCCCTACATAGGACCACCTGAAGACTTCCTCATAGAAGCACTATGCCTGGAAAATAACTATTTCAGGTTTGAAAGAGATTATTACCTGCAAGTCTCCGGGACGGCCATGGGGTCAAATGTGGCAACCACATATGCAAATCTCTTTATGGCAGAACCGGAAACTATGGGCACTGATGTATTCAAAGATGAAAGGATAACCCTCCACAAAAGGTATATAGATGACCTTTTTATATTATGGCAAGGTACAGAGGCAGAACTTACAGATTGTTTTACTGCTGTTAACCAGGTATACCCAATAGTCAAGTACAAGATAGAATTCCTGGATCTCCAAATCTACAAAAAAGAAGGTAGATTAATGACCACTCTGTACAGTAAGAAAACAAGAATTCTCCATGCCAGAAGCAGTCACCCACCAGCCTTGATAAGGACATTACCGACCTCACAAATGAAGCGGGTAATAAGGAACAACTCCGAAAATGATTTTGTGCTCCTTCTTAGGCCCCCAATTGTGCTGCACTGGGCACATTCTGACACTGGTCTGATGCCGTAATAACAGGCAGTTAGTGTCTATCACAAGCTCAGGCAGCGCACAGCGAGGGAGAATTGCTCACAAAGTCACAAGGTGACTAGTGAGTAAAAAAAAAATCCCGGACTGTGTGTGCAAGGCTGCAAGCTGAAAACTAACATATTTGAAAAGCTTGCCTCCCCCAGTGTAACCTGCACCACTTATTTACTGCATGTCCATTCTGTGATAGATACCAGCAGTGCTTTTAAATATATTGCCTAAGTTATGAAGTTTTCTGCAGCGTATCCCTGCCCTACTCTTCATTACCCCTAATTTTTGTTTTTTCTTAGGCTGTAATTGACAGCACTAACACGGGATAATGAGGAGGTGGGAGGGTAGGAAAAATGCAGAGAGCATGGGTCAGAGGACAGCAGCAGGCAAACAGCTAACATCAAGGTAAGGGGGATTACAAGGGATTTTCTTTTGGTTTTAGTTTGTGATATCAAATTATCTGGCACAGCAACAGCTATTCTCTGGTACACATGTAGACAGGGGTCCCTACTATCCCCATAACATTCAACAAATTATACTAATGTCCACAGAATTAATGTGTAAAATACTCACTTTATTTACACTTTGAAGGTGTCTAAAGGTCTAATTAAATGAAGTGGATATTTTACACAGAGGTGCTGTGGACATTAGTATCATTTGTTGACCACTTACTAGTATACTACTCATATTGTGCAAACTAGACTTCCAGATTGAATGTGCAAAGATGTGCTGCTTGTAATATGTCTATTACATGAGATGGAACATGCTCCAAATAACAATAGAAGTGATATAGAATGTTTGCTTTTAGATTCCCAATGCTGAGCTTAGCTGAGTTAAATTACATTGTTATTGCTATTAGGTGCAAGGTTCCATCTCTTAAGTGACATTAGCATACAGTCTATTTTGCATTGTAAAGTGTCAAATATGTTTATGTTTAGCTATGCTGTATTGCAATAACCATATTTATTATGGAAGCAAATTAAAGGTTATTGATAAAATAAAAATAGTACTAGTTGCTGGTGCAATTAAAGTTTGGTGAGGGCACAGTGGCTGTATTTGATGCAAATTGAAAGCAGTTAAATGTGTTTATTTTAGTCAAAATATCACTACTACAGCGAAACTGCAGAGCCATGAATTTTATTTAAGATATGTTGTGGCTTACAGCTAGTACCAAACAGATAGTAGGTACGTAAGTGTTGTTTGGGGTCTAGTGTGAATCACAGATGCAAAAAAAAGGGATGGGGGGCATGAAGATGGTGTGAGCATTAATGTCTTAGCTGTCACAAATCTTCACAGTCGAGACCGTAGAATGCTATATATATATATATATATATATATATATATATATATACATAAATATCTATCTTTCTATGGACTCAACTGAATATAGGGCTGGTCTTCAGTTCTTCCAGGGCTGCTTTTTGATCCCAGTCTGGCCCTGTATATAAAATGATTTATAGTTTTTATAAATCTTATCATGTTCGTAAATTAAATGGTTATTGCAACTTTTTCTTTGCTCAACTTGTTTATATAATATTATTGTAAGGAAATGTGTGTGTGGTAGGAAAAATACGGCTAGATTTAGAGTTCTGCGTTAGCCGTCAAAAGCAGCGTTAAGGGGTCCTAACGCTGCTTTTGGCCGCCCGCTGGTATTTAGAGTCAGCCAGGAAAGGGTCTAACGCTCACTTCCCTACCGCGATTCCAGGCTACCGTAGATCCCCTTACACCAATTGCGTATCCTATCTTTTCAATGGGATCTGCCTAACGCTGGTATTTGGAGTCTTGGGAGAAGTGAGCGGTAGACCCTCTACCGACAAGACTCCTAACACCAAAAAAATTCAGTAGTTAAGAGCTTTATGGGCTAACGCCGTAATATAAAGCTCTTAACTACTGTGCTCTAAAGTACACTAACACCCATAAACTACCTATGTAGCCCTAAACCAAGGCCCCCCCACATCGCCGCCACTCTAATAAAAATGTTTAACCCCCTAATCTGCCAACCGGACACCGCCGCCACCTACATTATCCCTATGAACCCCTAATCTGCTGCCCCTAACATCACCGACCCCTATATTATATTTATTAACCCCTAATCTGCCCCCCCAAACGTCACCGCTACCTAACTACACTTATTTACCCCTAATCTGCCGACCCAACCTCACCGCCACTATAATAAATGTATTAACCCCTAAACCGCCGCACTCCTGCCTCGCAAACACTAGAATAAATAGTATTAACCCCTAATCTGCCATCCTTAACATCGCCGCCACCTACCTACAATTATTAACCCCTAATCTCCCGGCCGTACCGTCGTCGCTACTATAATAAAGTTATTAACCCCTAAACCTAACTCTAACCCTAACCCTAACACCCCCCTAACATAAATATAATGCGGAGAGCAATACGCTCTCCGCATTTAACATTGCACCAGCAGCTCACAAGAGCTGCTGGTGCAACGCCGCCCCCTGCTGACTCGCGACCAATCGGCCGCCAGCAGGGGGGTGTCAATCAACCCGATCGTACTCGATCGGGTTGATTTCTGGCGATTCCTGTCCGCCTGCTCAGAGCAGGCGGACAGGGTTATGAAGCAGCGGTCTTTAGACCGCTGCTTCATAACTTGTGTTTCTGGCGAGTCTGAAGACTCGCCAGAAACATGGCCCTTCAAGCTCCGTACGGAGCTTGATAAATTGGCCTGTATATACTTACCTATCAAATAAACCCTAATATAGCTACAATATAATTAATAATTACATTGTAGCTATTTTAGGATTTATATTTATTTTACAGGCAACTTTGTATTTATTTTAACTAGGTACAATAGCTATTAAATAGTTAATGACTATTTAATAGCTACCTAGTTAAAATAAATACAAAATTACCTGTAAAATAAATGCTAACCTAAGTTACAAATACACCTAACACTACACTATCATTAAATTAATTAAATAAATTACATACAATTAGCTAAAATAAAATACAATAAAATAAACTATTCTATAATACAAAATAAAACAAACACTAAATTACAAAAAATAAAAAAGAATTTCAAGCAGTTTAAACTAATTACACCTAATCTAAACCCCCTAATAAAATAAAAAAGCCAAGGAAGCAGAGATCTGAGCACTCGGGAGCAAGGTAAAATCCAAAAATCTTTATTTAAACAAAGGTAAAAGCTGCATCAAGGTGCAGGTAAGCAGGAGTAGCAGTCCTGACGCGTTTCGCGCCCCCTAGTGGCGCTTAGTCATAGGAACTAATGCTGAACATATCTGTAGTGTACTTAAAGGGATGACTGTCCAATCACTGGCCAGAAATGGCTGCAACCGGACTTCACCCTAAAAGGAACACTGACAGCATGTAAAAAATGTTAAAATCAATAAATGTAATAAAACTGAAGGTACAAATAATCTTATTATGCATACTGACAGGCTGTTATGAATGGAAACATTTAAGACATAAATTGTATATGTCTGTTTGTATGTATAACTAGTTATTTTTCTAATTTTTTTTAAAGAAAATGCCTAATGGACAATATACTGAACAAATCCATGGCTACAAATTAAACCTAGGACGATATATTCAAATATTATTAGCAAACATAAAGGCATAGTAACAATGTTAAGACTATACAAGTATGTAATTAATCCATATAAGGAATTAAGTGATATTTGGAAATGTGAGGTGTTAATTTACAGACAAATAATTTGTAAGTGTGCTATTCGCATTATTAAAGGTCAACAATCGGGGTAGGGAGAACATTAATAGCAAAAGAGAAATGCTTGTGCACAATTAATAAATATTAATAACAATTATATATTTTAAATTTAATTAAAGAGTGCATATTTAAGCATTAATCTATAAAATAAGAAATATCCCATTCCAGATTGATACCCTTGGGGTGTCTGGTTTCTAATTTTAGAATCCAGAATAACTCCCTTTTTGTAAGGAGTTTATGTCTGTCCCCTCCTCTGGTAGGTTTGTGAACTACTTCAATGATTTGCGCTCTGAAATTAGGGACACCAGTTAGGTGCAAGCCATTGAAGTGTTTGGCAATTGCTGAGTTTTTATTAAAATTCTCAACATCTCTCAAGTGTTCCCTAACCCTGTCTCGGAACTCACGTGAGGTTTGGCCTACGTATTGATGTTGGCAGATATTACAGTTGAGTACATATACTACCCACTTGGTTCTACAGGTAGCATAGAAGTTGATTTCAAAAGTTTTCAAAGTGCTATTGGAATGAAAATTATTGCCTACAATGATAGACTTGCAGGCTTTGCAGTTGAAGTTATGACATCTGAAATTTCCCCTTCTGTTACCATGTAGCCAAGTGGGGGAGGACAAATTAGAGCTTTGTATCATGCTAGGTGCCAATTTAGAACCCAGAGTTTCTGGCTTTCTTGAAACAAATTTGAAGTTTGTCACTGAATTGGATATTAAGGGATCATTCTTAAGCAGTGGAGTATGTTTCTTTAGGATGTTTACTATTTCAATATACTGGTTGGAGAATGGGGTACTAAACACTATTGAATTTTCTGAAAAAGATCTATATGATTTTGTATGGTTAGAAGTACAATCCTTTTTCGCATCTTCCTGTGCTTTTTCCAATAAATTTGAGTTATAACCTCTGGCTAACAATCTCTTTTTTAAGTCATTAGATTGATTAAGATAAATCTCATCATTATTAGTGTTTCTTTTACGTCTTAAAAATTGACTCTTTGGAATTGATTTGAGGAGATGGGGAGGATGGGCTGATTGGGCATGTAGGATCGTATTGCCAGCAGTTGGTTTTCTGTAAGTACTCGATATAATGGTTCCATCATCTTCCACTCCTTTTAATGTCAAATCCAGAAAGTTGACTGTGTAGGAGTTGGATTCACCAGTAAATTTTAAATGATTAGCATTGATATTCAAAAATAAACAATAGAAAAGCCCCCATGATTCCTATCCTCAATTATAAAGATCATGTCATCAATAAATCTATTATAAAAAACAGTATCATGTATAAATGGATTTTGATATGAATAAATGTGTTGGAGTTCCCACCAACCCACATATAAATTGGCATATGAGGGGGCGAATTTCGCCCCCATTGCCGTTCCACATAATTGAAGAAAAAGCTCTTTGTCAAAAATAAAATAGTTGTGGGTTAGTAGGAACTCCAAACAATCACAAATGAAAATTTTCTCTTCCTGTTTATAGACAGTATCCCTATCCATAAACCATTTTACGGCTCTGACTCCCTGATCATGGGGGATGCATGAATATAGTGACTCAATGTCTATGACCACCCAATTGTAGTCTTTCTTCCATTTTATGTTTTTTAAGTTATCTAATAGGTTACTGAAATCCCTAAGGTAACTGTGTAAGTTCACTACTAGTGGCTGAAGAATACAGTATAGCCACTCAGACATAGGCTCCAAAAGGGAGCCTATGCCTGAGACTATAGGCCTACCAGGAGGAGAGAGAGTGTCCTTGTGTATTTTGGGGACATGGTGGAAGATGGGTATGACCGGGGACTTGGGAATTAAAAGTTCAATATCCTTTCTTTGAAGTATTCCCAAGGCCAAGCCATCCTCCAACAGGTCCCCAAGTTTACTCTTAAAGATATTAGTTGGGTCTAAAGGCAATTTACGATAAATGAATGTATTCGCGAGTTGCCTATTAGCTTCTGATAGGTAAGCCCTCTTGTTCATAAGAACAATGGCGCCACCTTTGTCTGCATTTCTCAAGACCAGATTTTTGTTAAGTTGTAGTTTTTTAGGGCAATGGATTCTTTATGGGTTAAATTAGTGTGATGATGTTTTTTATTATTTATTTTATTAGCCAATTCCAGCAGGTCTTTTTCAACACTTTGTTGAAAGGCATTGATATAAGGCCCTCTAACTTGTATGGGATAAAAATCCCTATTTTTTGTTATAGGAGGAGCTATAGAGTGCGTTCCGAGACCATTGAATTGATCCCCACTGCAAGATAAGTCTCTCATAACCTCCAAGGTGCAACAGTCCTTAAAGTCTTTCAATTGATGACACTGGCCGGAAGGGAAGTCATTGTCATGATTGGTGATAGCTTGGCAATTATCATCTGGGGATTTGTCAGAGAAGAATTTTTTGAAAAAAAAAACCCCAAAATAAAAAATTCCCTACCCTATTCTAAAATACAAAAGTAATCAGCTCTTTTACCAGCCCTTAAAAGGGCTTTTTGCGGGGCCTTGCCCCAAAGTAATCAGCTCTTTTGCATGAAAATAAAAATACAATACTCCCCCAACATTACAACCCCCACATACCCCTACTCTAACCCACCCAAACCCCCCTTAAAAAAAACCTATCACTAACCCCCTGAAGATCTCCCTACCTTGAGTCATCTTCACCCAGCCGAGACGAATTCTTCATCCAAGCGGAGAAAGAAGATGTCCTCCATCCGGTAGAAGTCTTGATCCAAGTGGCAAAGAAGAGGTCCTCCATCCGGGCAAAGTCTTGATCCAAGCGGCAAAGAAGAGGTCTTCTATCCGGGCAATGTCTTCTTCCAAGCGGCATCTTCTATCTTCTTTCTTCCGGATCCATCTTCATCCTCACATCCCCGACGGACTAATGACAAATGAAGGTTCCTTTAAGGGACGTCATCCAAGATGGCGTCCCTTCAATTCCGATTGGCTGATAGAATTCTATCAGTCAATCGGAATTAAGCTAGAAAAAATCTGATTGGCTGATGCAATCAGCCAATCAGATTGAAGTTAGATCCAATTGGCTGATCCAATCAGCCAATCGTATTGAACTCGTATTCTATTGGCTGTTCCAAGCTATATTAGGGTTTATTTGATAGGTAAGTATTTAGTTTTAAATAGGAATAATTTAGTTAATTATAGGAATATTATTTAGTTTAATATAAATTATATTTATGTTAGGGGGGTGTTAGGGTTAGGGTTAGAGTTAGGTTTAGGGGTTAATAACTTTATTATAGTAGCGGCGACGGTGTGGGCGGGAGATTAGGGGTTAATAATTGTAGGTAGGTGGCGGCGATGTTAGGGAGGGCAGATTAGGGGTTAATACTATTTATTCTAGTGTTTGCGAGGCGGGAGTGCCGCAGTTTAGGGGTTAATACATTTATTACAGTGTCGGCAAGGTCCGGTCGGCAGATTAGGGGTTAATAAGTGTAGTTAGGTAGCAGCGACGTTGGGGGGGGGGCAGATTAGAGGTAAATAAATATAATATAGGGGTCGGCGATGTTAGGGGCAGCAGATTAGGGGTTCATAAGTATAATGTAGGTTGTGGCGGTGTACTGAGCGGCAGATTAGGGGTTAATAGTATAATGCAGGTATCAGCGATAGCGGGGGCGGCAGATTAGAGGTTAATAAGTGTAAGGTTAGGGGTGTTTAGACTCGGGGTACATGTTAGGGTGTTAGGTGCAGACTTAGAAAGTGTTTCCCCATAGGAAACAATGGGGCTGCATTAGGAGCTGAACGCTGCTTTTTTGCAGGTGTTAGGTTTTTTTTAAGCCAAAAATGCCCCATTGTTTCCTATGGGGATATCGTTAACAAGCACGTTTTGCCAGCTTACTGCTACTGTAAGCAACGCTGGTATTGAGGGTTGAAGTGGAGCTAAGTTAGGCTCAACGCACCCTTTTTTGAGCCTAACGCAGCCCCTCAGACAACTATAAATACCAGCGTTGTTGGAAGGGTGCGTTGGCAAAAAAAGCAGCGTTAGCTACGCGGCTTTTTACTGACAAAACTCTAAATCTAGCCGATAGTTTGCAGAGTATGAGGACTTAAAGGGACAGTCTAGGCCAAAATAAACTTTCATGATTCAGATAGAGCATGTAATTTTAAACAATTTTCCAATATACTTTTATCACCAATTTTGCTTTGTTCTCTTGGTATTCTTAGTTGAAAGCTTAACCTAGAAGGTTCATATGCTAATTTCTTAGACCTCTTTTCAAAATGCATTTTAACACTAGAGGGTGTTAGTTCATGTATTTCATATAGATAACACTGTGCTTGTGCACGTGAAGTTATCTGGGAGCAGGCACTGATTAGCTAAACTGCAAGTCTGTCAAAAGAACTGAAATAAAGGGGCAGTTTGCAGAGACTTAGATACAAGATAATCTCAGAGGTTAAAAGTATATTAATATAGCTGTGTTGGTTATGCAAAAATGAGGAATGGGTAATAAAGGGATTATCTATCTTTTAAAACAATTACAATTCTGGTGTAGACTGTCTCTTTAATTGAAATTATGGTCTCAGAACATATTTTAGGGTCACAAGCAGTTTGACCTTTGTTTATGTGTGTGTATACAGCACAGTCCGCTATATATATGTGTGTACACAGCACAGTCAACTATATATATTGTGAATACAGCACAGTCAGCTATATATATATGTGTGTATACAGAACAGTCATCTATATATATGTGTGTGTGTATACAGAACAGTCATCTATATAAATATATATATGTGTGCATACAGAACAGTCATCTATATATATATATATATATATATATATGTGTGTGTATACAGAACAGTCATCTATATATATGTGTGTGTATACAGAACAGTCATCTATATATATATATATGTGTGTATACAGAACAGTCATCTATATATATATATATATATATATATATATATATATATATATATATATATATATATATATATATATATATATATATATATATATATATATATATATATATGTGTGTATACAGAACAGTCATCTATATATATATATGTGTGTATACAGAACAGTCATCTATATATATATATATATATATATATGTGTGTGTATACAGAACAGTCATCTATATATATATATATGTGTGTATACAGAACAGTTATCTATATATATGTGTGTGTATACAGCACACACAATTTTTTTTTCTGAGTTAAATGTTTTAAAAAAAATGTATTACATTCACTTTTTTTTTCGGGCCCTGCTTGGATCTTGCACCTGGGCCCTGTGGTTTCTAGTTCCCCCTCTGGCGCTAACCCGATGCATGTTAAATTCAACTTACTCTTAAACGAAGGCGTTTAATTTCAACTCGTAAAATCGGTGCTGTTCCAAAAGCCAAGAAATATCACATTTCGCTCTAGCGCTACAGTTAGCACGCCTCTCTTAATCTAGCTCTAAGTTAGTTATTTGTATTGAAAATATTTTTTTATGTTTCTGTTGTTGCTGCTTTTGTGTTTTTATGTTAAAACAGTATGTTATTTTGGAAATTTTAACTTTAATTTAAAGCAGTTTAACTTTGTCATGGCCAAAATCAATAATTGTTGTGAATCATATGTAATTGTATTCATGTTCCTCCATGATAAAAAGCGTTTTTTTTTCAATATATAAAAAATAATAATTTTAAATAAAAAACATATTAGACGCTCTATAAGTCGAAACACTGTTTAACAGAATCCTGTACAAAGTATATATTAATATGTTGAACATGCACATATACAGTAAAATATCTCATATTTTACTTTTACCTGTTTTAAGGCCAGATTACAAGTGGAGCGCTATTTAACACTTCCACTCAATCGTTAACTGCACTAGAAGTAAGTTTTTTGCGTGGGTCAGGGTTGCGCTCGTATTATAAGTTGAAAGCAAATTGTTTTTACTCGCACAAAAAGCCGAAATTAGAATATTGCATGCGTCACGTATTTTCCCATAGAAGTCAAAGGAGCAAAGATAGTGAAAAAAAACGTATACCCTACTCGCCCAAACCCAATTGCATATTCTCATCTGCGCTTACCTGACATGAAAATATGATTATTTCACATTCCAATGTTCTTTACATAGCATAATATATTCTATTTATTCATAAATACAAAATTCTACATATATCCGAGGGTATTTTGGTACAATATATATCTATACATATATACATGATTATATATGTATAGATATATACAGACATATATATATATATATATATATATATATATATATATATATATATATATATATTTGCACTAAATACCTAATTAAAAAATGTATAAAAAATGAATATTGCATAAATATGTTTTTTCATGTTTTTATCTATACTGTATATATCTGTATATTTCTTATGTGTGTATGTTTTTATATGTTTATATGTGTATATTTGTCTTTAAATACATATGTACACATATATATATGAAACAAAAAAAGCGTGTATGTCAAAGGGTTAAAAAACCTCTCTTTCAAAACACAGAACTGCGCTCTAAATAAACCTATTTTTTTAAAATACAATATAAATATCTGGATGATGCCAAAATCAAAACATTCAAATAATCAAATAATATTGATTCATTGAAAATATATAACAGAATGAAATATATAATGATAAGATAATAAATCACAATAAAAAGGATAAGTTGGTTGGATCCCACGTAATAGTGCAGATCAATTGTAGGTGTCGGCTGCTGTATCTTATTAATCCTCCGGAATCTCACGGAGTAAGGTAGAAATCTAAAAAAATGAGAAAGAAAGCGCACAAAGGCACCTACATAGTGCAAATCAATTTAATTTAAACAATAATACAGGGGTATATTAAAACTGCTCCCCGTAGGGTATCTACTCACAAGAGTCAACCTCAAACTTGTGAGGTATGTTTGAGCATGTAGTTTGAAAGTTCCGCTCAGAACCGCTTGCTATGAAAGTGCTTAATCAAAGAAGTCAGGACAAATCCAACCTGAATGCCGGGTGTCGCTGTCTGTAACTCGAGATCTGGACAAGTATTTCTCCCGGCCTCTTATTCCACTCACATCCCTTTTTGGTAGGAGTTTTTTTGGGATACAATCTTTCTTGAGCAAAATGGTCCGTGCAGATACAAACACAGCTGATCGCAAATAGTGCTGGCAGAATGGTGAACCGCTGAGGGGATGTGAGTGGAATAAGAGGCCGGGAGAAATACTTGTCCAGATCTCGAGTTACAGACAGCGACACCCGGCATTCAGGTTGGATTTGTCCTGACTTCTTTGATTAAGCACTTTCATAGCAAGCGGTTCTGAGCGGAACTTTCAAACTACATGCTCAAACATACCTCACAAGTTTGAGGTTGACTCTTGTGAGTAGATACCCTACGGGGAGCAGTTTTAATATACCCCTGTATTATTGTTTAAATTAAATTGATTTGCACTATGTAGGTGCCTTTGTGCGCTTTCTTTCTCATTTTTTTACACATATATATATATATACATACATATCCATCTTTAAACATAAAAAAGCCATAAAAATTACCTACCTTTTATTTCTAACACCTGTGATCTCATATCTTTAAGCCCTTGTAACTTTTTGTGCAATATTATTTTGGAGTATTTTTATTAGATGTTGTTATTATAAGTGTAAGTGTACTTTGTAACATATGTTTTGTGTGTTTTGTGACACTTGACGAAACAGTTAACTAGAGCTCTGAGGACGCGCTAACCCAACGAGTGTTAACTTGAATTGTGCTCAAGTGATCAAGTTCACTTTCAACTTGTAATACGAGCAATAAACCCAACACGCGCAATCACCTGCGATAAATGTCTTGCACGCAAACTTTAGCGCTCCATTCATATTCTGGCCCTAAATGTTTATGGTTTTTCTAAAAAAAATATTATTTGTTTATTGACCTTGAAAACCCATTTTTATACAATAATCTTTGTTTATTTATTATATAGTTGTTATCAATTTAGATGTTTTAATATATATATATTTTTAATTTTCCATACAGAATCTACATTACAGAATTCATGAACACAACTAGCTCTATTGGAACAAATTAATGAGAAAATTCTTTCTATGAAACATTCCCTGAATAAAGGGATACAAAGAATTGTTAGAAGTCAGCAAAAAACAACTTCAGTGTTTAATAGGATTCTCACTCAGCAGCAGTATACACGTGCCTTGTGTTACAAAGGGAAAGGAAGTGGGTTGTCCCAAGCTACATATCAAGTGTAAAAGCCCGTGGAGGACCTATGTTCATAAGTCATTTTTATTGATTTTTTTTCTATTATGTTTTTATATTGCTACATTTTGTTATTAAAACATATTTATCATGTTTTTGATGTTTGTGTCTTCACTAGTATTTAATATGAGGTGGATGAAAAAATGAAACTCAAAACATTTGTACACCTGTTTAATAACACAGGTCAAAAAGATTATAGTTTACTGTACATGCCAACTAAATGATACAAAAGAAATTCTTCAAATCAAAATTATTTACAATGATATCATATAAATATTTAAAAAAAAATTGCTAATTTTTTTTTTTTTTAAGACCTTTTTCTAACAATTGTATTAGCGTCAGTTTCAGTATTGATCTTTCTTTTTTTGTTTTTGCCACTTGAATTTTTATCAAAGTCACAGCAAAAGAGCAAAACAAGAGAATAATCCAGGGTACAGTTCCATAGGTCAGAATCTAGGTCCACAGTTCAAGGTGTAGGAAAGGGTGAGGCAAGAAGCATAAACCAGGAAACACACCAGGGTCAGGATCAACGGTGCAGACCAGAAACAAGAACACAAGGACTTCCGTAAAGAATAATCAAACTCCAGATTAACATTAGTTATGACATTTTAACACCTCCCCCATAGGTTGTTGCACCAAAACAACTTCAGGGTCTCTTACAATGTCCAGGTCACAAATAGTGTTACCCTTAGCATAGAGAACACAGCATTATAAACAGAGAAAGTTAGTAAGTCCTGAGAACTAAACTTAGTGCACCTTCCTGGCTCCATCTTGAACATAGGAGAACAGGTTTTTAGAAGCTCTAATCCTATTGGCTGATTGCAACAGCCAATAGGATTTTAGTAGCTCTAATCCTATTGGCTGATGGAAATCTTTCAGCCAATAGGAATGCAAGGGACGCCATCTTGGATGACGTCACTTGCATTGAAGTTCCAGTGTACGGTCGGAGCTGTTCTTCTGGTATTGGAGCTACAGCATTTTCCAATGTTGCTTAATTTAGTCTAATGTTATCAGCATTGCAATGAGGATAATGTGCACATTGGTAAAAATGGGTTTGTTACAGGTAAAGTAGCTTTTTTTTGTTTAAGTAATAGTAAATCCTAGAGTTTGTGAAACGCTAGGATCTACCAGTGAAACAAATAAAGGGGACTTTCAGTCATGAGGTATAAAAAAAACGCTGAGGTGACATTTCCACATCTTAGCCAATAGCCATACTGGCCAGCTTGCGCCATGCCGGATAGCTAGCACGCTACTGGCTAAGATCATATCACAGCAAAATAGCATACTGCCGTGGGCTGACTGAGGTGCTTCAGACAAAAAAAGGAACTTTCAGCATGAAGTATTTTATTCTTCTTGAATCTTGACTGAAAGTCCCCTTTATTTGTTCCACTGGTAAATCCTAGTGTTTCACAAACGCGAGGATTTACTATCACTTTAAGTAGCAAGTAAATTTTCACTTACATGTTGCACAACACTTGTTGTTAAAATCCTTTTCTCTTGCTGCATACATGTGGTCATAGGTAGCGACCGCTTGCTACATAATACAAAGTTGTAGGGATTGGTAGTTTCAAGGAGCTTCAGTCACATGATTTCCTAACGTAACCATAGCAATAGCTTCAGTTGCTACAAGTTCATGTGTTAGAGTTGGAGTGAGGTAGCTTTAGGAGTAAAGTAGCTGTAGCAGTTTTAAATAAGATTTACTTTCCCTTCTCTTGTTTTTTTGTAAATTACATGAATGTATTTATATTTATTAAATACCGTTATTTATTATGTGCCAGACGTTGCCTTTTTTTTTAACACCTGAGACCTCATATCTTTGAGCCCATATAAGTTTTGTTTTTATCATTTTTTATTAGATGGTGTTATTATGAGTGTAACTGTACTTTGCAATGTATTTTTGATGTTTTGTGGGACTTTCTTGTTTCACGAAACAGCTAACCACAGCTCTGAGTAACTCGATGAGCATTAACTTGAATTGCGCTCAAGCGATCATGTTTACTTTCAACTTGTAATATGAGTGCAATTTGAGCATACAAAAATGCCTGGAAGCCTTGTGCTTACGAGAGCAAGCTTCCCTAGTCTCCATTGGGAGCCTAGTTCTCATCCCATGAGACACGGCAAACCACCTAGCGCAGTGCAGGGGGTAATTTATGCAGTGTTGGGCAGCACATTAAAAATATATATGAATATATACATATATATTTATATGTTTATATGTGTATATACACATATAAACATTTAAATATATATGAATTTAAGCATATACATATATATTTAAAATACAGTCCCAGTCCCCATAGACCGCAATGTAAAGGCACTTTCAGTGACGTTTTTTGTCTAACATCCACATCTCCTCATTTTAACCCCTTATAACTGGTTTGTGCAGTTTTTTTAATAAAAATAAAAATGCTTGTTTCTTATTTTTGTTTTAAAGGAACTGTACACTTTATTTGGGGATCATTTGGGGTGACTTTTTTTTTTATTAACCAGAGGTCTGACCTCTGGTTAATTGTGCTTAGCACAAAGTGCTCCTGCGAGCTCACGGAAGCACTTTTAATGGCTGGTTATTTAACGTGCGCCCCTAAACGAGCAAATTTGCCTCATTATGGGTGCATGTTAAAATAGCACTCCACTTGTAATCTAGCCCAAATTTGGCTATGACGTATAAAGATTGGCTTATGTTATGCTTATGATTATTATTATTTTTAAATATATTTTTTATTGAGATTTTAGACAGTTACAATAAAGTACTTTTGTCCATTTACAGTAACAGAATATATATATATATATATATATATAAAATATGCAGGTTGATATGGTACATAATAAGCTATGCAACAGGTTTATGAACCTAAGATATATACGTCTGTAATGATTCCTTTGAAGGGAATAGTGAATAAATTGGTGTATAAGCACCTAATAAAAATCCCTCTATATATGACAATATATGACTGTGTATTAGAATATGATAAAACATTTACAATTATAGGGTTGCTAAGGACGTATCTATTGATCAACTTATGATTAAGTTAGTGGACTGAGCTTAATGAAATCTCTTTTTTTGGTAGGATGTAATAGTAAATAGAAAAAAATAAAAATTGGGGGGAGATCAGCAGACAAAAGCTGCCAGAAAGTTAAAGGGAGGGGGGGGCGTGGCCAGGGAATTTTAATGATATTATTATAATGAGGCATATTCACAAGCATGTTTCTTTTGGAGTCAATATAAAGCCACTAAAATGCATAAATAGAGGGTTAACCCATATTTAAGAGATACACCATGAGTAAACTTAAATTAAACACTGTGACTAAACAATAACTTATAACATGTGTGAGATACAATTATCCCTCAACCTAATAGGAAACAGAGACTTGTGAGGGAGTTAAATACGCCAAGACATAGGTAATTCCTGTATAACTGCGTGAAGCAGGTGATAAGATGCATAGATGAATAATATGACTATCTGCAATATAGAGAGCCATTCATAGGTTCTAGGTATATATGGAACATATCTTATAAAAGGAACTAGAAGTTACAAACTTTTAAGTCTGGCACGATTCAGTCTGTGACCAGGAAAAGTCTTTCCTGTTTGAGTGGTCACAGTTCTTGGATTGGCGGGTTTCTCAGGTTTAGCCTACCTGTGAGCGATATCATGTCCATCGCCATAACTCTAGCTTACTTGAAGGTAAGTGAGCTCCAAAAATTTTGTGGATTGCCGGGTCGGATAATGGGGATGGCCTGTCTCTGGTATCCTATGGATAAGTGGTAGAAAAAATAGTGGAATTCCGGCTAAGACTGCTAGGTATGGAAACGATTGCAAAGAGAATCAGATCAGAGCTCCTGAGCTGTAAATGGGAAAGAGCGTACATGGGGAGTAGTGCCGCATATGCAACTGCTGTAGCACTATGCGCTGACCCTACTACGATTGGCCACCTTGCAGCAGGGTCCTGTGGAGCTGTAACACTCTCAGAAATCTCGCTCCAATGCAGACCCGGCTGAACACAAATGGCCACTCATGAATGAACATCCTTCGCCTGTTCCACAGGCACTTTGGGTTCAGTTAGAGTCCGGGGGTTAGACATTTCGATAAGGTGTCTGTGCTGGGGTTCTTTCTCACCTTCCTCCATCGATAGCTCTAAGGAAGAACTGAGTCGGCACTCCCCATAGTATGGCATATCAGGTGCTCCTTTCCTTATGGAGAGAATATGGTGGTGTAGAGTATTTAAGTGGGAGTCCATAGCCGATCCAAGTGCAGCTAGTGCCACAATGATGTCTGCCTCCATCTTAGGCTAGCGTGATGTATCTTCTATGTTATTCTAATGACTTATAAGGCCCAAATGATGTGAGATAGTCCTTGACGTGTTGAGCCTATATAGATGCTTATTAAATATCACACTTTATATCATGGCCCTCTTTCATATGATATACTGTTGTTACAAAATCATTATATTAACATATATCCTAAGCATCTATATAAGGGTGTCCCTTAGCAGCTGAGTAATGCCAAGTGAGAAGGGCATCTTCTGTATTATTATAGCTACTGAGGCCCAGAAGACGTGAGGCAGGCTTTTCAGAATTGTAATATCCACCTATGTTAATTGTATCATGCTACTGTTGCAGAAGTACTGATTTATTTTAGTTTAATGTAAATAGATGTGGGTGCGAGTTATTTGGGACGTACTAGTATCATTACTGCAGGTATTCATCTGCTCTCAGCAGGGTCATAATGTCAGTGGTCTACAGTGCCGGCCACGTGGAGGCTATACACAGTCTTGTGGCGATGTGGCTGATTTATTGGGCAGGAGGAAGCTCTTTTGTCAAAAAATTTGGCGTGTTAATACAATATATAGCGGTCAACCAAAAAGTCTCCCTTTATTGAAAGACAAAAGTCCCATCCAGTGTAGATCAATTAAAATATAACTTTTATTAAGCAATTGTAAAAAACAAATGATTACAGACCTGGATCGAGATCTTAATTACAGTACTGTGTACTTTGGTAAATACCTCCGATTCCCACTGTGGCGTCACTAGACGCGTTTCGCCGGAGCTTTCTCAATAGTGACTTACAGGATAGTCAAAACCACTAACTTTTAAACTTCCCTCTAATCACGTGACCACCATTGGTAGAACGGTAGCCTCGTTTCAGTACATGTCTTAACCAATAGTAAAAATGGACAGATTAGTTGCTCAACTGTTACTAGGTAGAACTTTTAACCACATAGTTAAACTATTTTTATATGTATATCGCAACTTTATACTCACAATTCTATTTAGTAAAGTATATAAACAAATAGTATATAGAATCGTTTAGAACAGACTGTACATTT
This sequence comes from Bombina bombina, assembly GCF_027579735.1. Taxonomy (NCBI): domain Eukaryota; kingdom Metazoa; phylum Chordata; class Amphibia; order Anura; family Bombinatoridae; genus Bombina; species Bombina bombina. The sequence continues at coordinate 1,023,564,192 of NC_069503.1, forward strand.
TTCCAGCTATAAGTCTAAAAATTAAACTATACAATTTAAAATACAAAAGTAAGAGAGAACAAAAAGAAAAGAAAAAGAAAAAGCGAGAGATCAATGAACCAAAGGCTTTTCTTAACTTGTCATATATATATATATATATATATATATATATATATATATATATATATATATATATATATGCCTTCTCTCTAGGGCTGCAGAGAGTGTTCTTTTTATCACCATAAATTAGTTATTTTGTATTAGTACATGGAATTTACATTTCTAATATTTTACACTTTAGTCCCCCAAGGGTTTTAATGTTTTTGGTGGTTTTAATAATATTGATGATATTAATGGTTTGTTTTCATGAGCTGTGTATTATCATTTATTTCTTCTTGTTTCTATTGATCCAAAACATTAACTCAGCTCACGGAAGCAGACCATACTAGAATGAATCCAATATTCTTATTCAAATGATCTAAATTTCAAAATCATATTTTGTTTAGTTCTTCTTCCTTGACTTATCCCAAAAACAAATCAACTTCTCTGGCTCTGTCCTTTAGCATTCGACCAGAGCACCCTACATATTGTTTATTACACAAAGAGCATGTGATAAGGTATACTATAAATTTTGATGTACAATCCAGACGATATCTGATCTGATATATTTTTTGTGTATTTGTAGAAATAAACAAATCTCCTGTATTTATATATTTACATGTTAAGCATGGATGATGTCCACACTTAAAACATCCCTTTTTGCTAAGCCAGTGTTCCTTTGTAAGTTTTTTATCTGAATCTGTATACACATATTCAATCAATCTGTCTCCTAATGTAGGAGATCTTCTAGCTATAAAGCGACAGCCTTCAGACATAATTTCACTAAGTTTGGTATCTGTTTGTAATATATTTAGATTACTTTTAATTATGTTTGTAATTTTTGTGAACTGTTTACTATAAGTGGTAATGAAGTTAATTCCTTTTTGTTTGTTTGGTGCCTGTTCTCTGTAATTTGACTTATTCTTGTTCTTGGTTTTCAATAATGATTTTCTATTTATTTCTCGCACTTGTCTTTGAATCTTTTTGAGCTTATCAATATTGTATCCTCTATCTCCTAATCTTGCTATCAGTTCATCTGAGTGTTTGTCATATGCTTGTACTGTTGAGCAGTTTCGTCTAATACGTATCAGCTGGCCCTTTGGTATTCCTGTTTTTACATGTGTTGGATGGCTAGAGTCTGCACGTAAGATTGTGTTTCCTGTTATTTCCTTCCTGTATAACTCCGTAATTATCCCTTTTTGGGACTCATCTGTAGATAAACTGATATCTAGGTATTTTATAGTTTTCGTTTGATATTCCCAAGTAAATTTGGGATTATAGTCATTGTTGTTTAAATATGTGAGGAATTCCTGTGCTATTTCTTGTCTTCCTCTCCATATAAACAACAAATCGTCTATATACCTAGTATACATGACAATATGACTTAGGAAAGGATTGTTGATAGAAAAAATATATTGCGATTCAAACCAGCCTAAAAATATGTTCGCGTACGAGGGGGCAAATTTTGCCCCCATCGCCGTGCCACATTGTTGCATAAAATATTCACCATTGAATTGAAAAAAATTATTTGTTAATAGAAAGCTCAACACCTCTACAATGTAGTCTATCAGGCCCTCTGGATATGTGCTGTATATGCCAAGAATATATCTTACAGCTTTTACTCCCAACTCATGCGGTATGCATGAGTATAAGGAGCTGACGTCTACAGTCAGCCATGCCTGTTCAGCTCCTCAGCTCTCTTTCTTCAATTTGTTTAATAAATGTGTTGTATCTCTCAGAAAACCAGGGAGCTGAAAAACACATGGCTGAAGCAGGTTGTCTACCCACTCACCTAGATGTTCCAAGAGTGAGCCCACCCCGACACTATTGGCCTGCCCGGGGGTACAAGTGGATCTTTGTGTACTTTAGGTACCATTCTGAAATTTGGTACCACTGGATGTTCTTGTAGTAGGTAGTCACCTACGTCTCTATCTAAGATACCCAAATGCATACCATCATCAATTAGATGGATTAGCTTCTGTTTTACTTTGTCAGTAGGATTGTATTGTAACTTTTATATGTTGTTTCATCACTTAGCTGTCTTTGTGCTTCTAGATAATAGTCTGATTTGTTTTGTATTATTATTGAACCTCCCTTATCTGCTTGGGTGATCATTATTTTGTTATTAGACACCAGTTTTTCTAAGGCTTGTTTCTCCTTTCTCGTCAAGTTATGGGTACTGTGGCTGTTCTCATTTTTCCTCACATACTCCTTAAGGTTAGCTAGATCTTTATATACTTTTTCTTGGAACATTTCAATTATTTTATCCCTACTGTTTATCGGGTAAAAATTACTTTTGCTTTTTAGAGAACTATTTACTTTTTTGTGTATGTTCCAATCTTCTGTTATTCTACCTGATTCTGTTTGTAGTTCTAATAGGGAATGGGCAGTACACAGATCTTCAAACCTCAAATTATAATTTATTGAATTGAATGAGTCATGGACTTCTCTATTCTGAGAGTGTGTTTGTGTTTGTTCTTGATTTCTTTCTATATCAAAAAAATGCTTTTTAAGGACTATTTTTCTCAAAAAATTATTTACGTCCACAATAGTATCAAACAAGTTGAATTCTGAGGTTGGTGAAAAACCTAGACCTTTCTTCAACAAGTCCTTTTCTGTGTCTTCTAGGGGATAACTGGATAGATTTATTATAGTCCGTATTTCTTCTTGCTCTCCTTTTTGTTCCTTAGGACTATCTGATATTTGTTCGTTGTGCTTTGTTCTTCCTCTACTGGTGCATGTCCTCCCTCTGCTTTGTCGTTTTTTGACTGTTCTTCGTTGTCTGTTTCATCCATTATCTCACTTATTGCTAGAGATGTTGAATCCAATGATCTCACTATGGATGTAGACGCTGAGTGTGTACCTGATATATTTGACTCAGAAAAGCTCACTTTTTTTGTGTTGTGAGTCTCCTCCTTGTTTATTTCTGTTTGTGCATATTCTTGTTCTTTCTGCCAGTATTATACTGTTGATCTCGATATGATGGGTCTTTTTTCTGACCTTTATCTCCATTTTGTCTCGCTGTTTGGTCATCTTTTTTCTTTGGTGTCCATGACCTCCTAATAGCTTGGGTCCAGCTATAGACAACTTTGAGTGAGTAGTCTTTCTCATCTCTCGCAAATTTGTTATTTTTGCGGGTGATTATTTCTTTTTCCAGGTCCTGCAGTTCCTTACCCAGTTGCTCGTCATACTCCACGTAGTTAGGATCATGGATATATTCCTTTAATTGTAATTGTAGATTTTTAATTTCTTCAAGAGCTATGTTTCTTTTCTTATGTTTTTGTTTTAATAACTGTGACATCAATTTCATAGAGCATTCTGTGAGCGTGGTGTTCCATTCCAACATAAAATCCTCTTCATCTCTATCTGTTGTCGGGAATTTTTTCATCCGCAGCCCTCTAGGTATGATTTTGTGTTTAATGTATTTGTCCAGGTATACTATCTCATACCATGCCTTTAGTTCAATGATCCTCAATCTTTCCATCTTAAAAAACATCAGACCTAGATGGTTAGTGGTCTGTATTTCTGGGAGATCGGAGGTATTATTACTCATCAGGAGGAAGCTCTGTTTAAGGTGTTCGTGTTAAGCACTTGAAGAGGAGCTGCATTGGTCAAGGGTGTCTATTACCAGCTCCGGAGGACTCATGGAGGCAAACGATGAGTGCACGAACAACACGCTGCTGGAAATAAGCCTGCGGCCTTACACACTGCAGGTCTGTGTCGCAAATGCGATGAGCACTTTAGCTGATGTCAAGGCTGTTCAAACGAAGGAGACACGGCAACCTATAGGAGCGGTAGGTGTTCCTGAAGTTCCCCTTACTGTTTGGAGTCTGTGGGGATGTTTAACTTGAGCAGTGATGGTCTTCTATTGTTCTGTGGAGAGATCATCAGAGGGGTGCTGCCATCATGGACCATACCACGATAATGTTCATATGATAAAAAGTATGCGTTCCGGTTGGTGGGTAGTTTTAGGGGTCTGAATATTGAGCTGGTTTGGATCAATTCTAGGGCAATTTCCAAATATTTGGCATTTTGTAGAGATCTTTTTCAGAGCTCCTGTATGTTTAGTCCATCATGGCTGCTATCCGGACACGCCCCCCTCGCATATGATTATTTTAATCTTGTATGCAAGTAATTAATTATTTAACATTATTATTACCTTGCTGTATGTTTTCATTTAAATTATTGAAAGTATAATTAATGTTTTCCAAATTCTCTACTACAAGATCATTACTTTGCACCTGCCTACAGAAAGATGCAAACAGACAAACATGTGTATATCAATAGTTTCTTCCACTTAAAGGGACACTGAACCCACATTTCTTCTTTCATGATTCAGATGGAGCATGACATTTTAAGCAACTTTCTAATTTACTCCTATTATCAATTTTTCTTCGTTCTCTTGCTATCTTTATTTAAAAAGCAGGCATGTGATGCATAGGAGCCGGACAATTTTTGGTTGAGACCCTGGGTTATGCTTGCTTATTGGTGGGTAGATGTAAGCCTCCAATAAGCAAGCGCTATCCATGGTGCTGAACCTAAAATGGGCTGGCTGCTAAGAGTTACATTCCTGCTTTTTAAATAAAGATAGCAAGAGATCGAAGAAAAGTTGATAATAGGAGTAAATTAGAAAGTTGCTTAAAATTTGATGCTCTATCTGAATCATGAAATAAAAAAATGTGGTTTCAGTGTCCCTTTAAGCATCTGTATAAAGGTACACGGTACTCAAATTTGGTGGCAGCACCCTACGTACTGGAGATTCTCAGTTCTTTAGCTCACAGCCAGATAGATAGCTCAGCATGCTAACACTGTGGCTGAGCTTTATAACAACTCAAGGGTTGCAGGTTTGATCCCCAGCAAGGTCCACTCAGCCTTTCATCCTTCTGAGGTCGATAAAATGAGCAGCACCTTGAGACCCTTACAGGTGATTAGCTGCGCTTTACAAGTACCCAATACATACATACTGTACACAGGCTGCTGGTCTTGGTGTGAATTTCCAAACGATCACTGGAAGCAAAGAACTGATTGTTTCAATTTAAAAATGCATTTTTAATAAAACGTAAGTGATAACAATTAAAACCAAAGTGTGACATTGAAAGAGGCACTATACAATATCTGGCTTGAGGGCACAGACACATGTAAAATTTGGTATATGCTTACCTTGTAATACGTTATGTTATGTAAATAAACTTTTAACTAATTATTTTGACATTTGGAATGTGAAACGTAATATCATGTCACGCAGTTGTCCGTTGGCGTATACATTGGCAAAACATACACTCAATATATGCAATATTTGTTTATTGTAAAATAACAACGCACTTTAAGATATTCAGATACTTTTTTGTTTGTGTTTATTATGGCTTACATGTTTTATGCTCAATTATTTTAGACTGAATAACACATTTTTATCTAAAACATACATGTGTTTTTTAAAGAGAGTCTTAATCATGATTTTGAAAACACAACACTTGATATAAATACAATATTATGTATACAATATACACTTATGATATTATGCAAGTCCTCCCCTACACAGCGAATGTTTCACATATTTACGCACAAAACATTGAACTATCGTTACAAATGGTGAACAAACAAAACACCCCAATTGCGCAACATAACTCGCACTAAGCAGCAAACTTCTTTTAGAATGCAACACTTATAATCGGAAAACAATATGAACATGTTTTTAGAATTGCACTACAATAACATTTTTTTTTTAGAATCAAGCTCTTTGTCTCTGATTATCTAAAGTTTTCTGGTCTGGCAAGATTATCTTGTCAGTACTGAGTCCTTCAAACAATTTTAGAAAGGCAAATTTTATCTTGAGAGCTGTTTATCTTCATAGCAGGGTATTGGATGTAAAAGAGAGAGAGAACAACATTACAGTATAATGCTAATTGATAATTGAGCCTAAGAGGAAAAAAAGTATGAAAAAAAGTATAAGATGTGTCAGAAGGAATGCAAGAGTGAACAATTATGTATAGATAGGAAACTATCTGTAGAGAGAATATGAGCTACAGAGAGGGAGGAAAAAAAGCTGCAATTGATATTTGCAAACAGGTGATAAGAAAGGTATGAGTGAATATGTAAGTGTCACACAGTGTCATGCAGTGTGAGACAGAATTGGAATGTTACTTAAGTTCTTGTCGTCGCATTAGTTGTGAGAACCACAGCTGACTGCAATTAGAGGATGATTATATAAGTGAGAAACAACTTGGGGTGAGAGGGTGCTTGGAAGCGCAGGCATTTCTAATGCTGAAGAGTCACTGTGCAGAGAGATGTAAAAATAAGTCACTTGCAATCTAAGGCCTCCATTCAAATGCATTTTAGTTTACTAAATTAAATTAAATTTAAATTAGTTAAATGGATTTTAAATAAGATTTTTAAATTTGTAATATAAAATATTTAATTATGCACAGTAAAACATGAAATACACTTTCATTATTTAATCCCTTTTTCCTGTAATTTAACTTTAGAAATGTTGAGCTTTCCAAATCCCATGAGACAGTCTCCTCCAGAATTGTTATTGTTTAAAAAGATAATCGCTTTATTGCACATTTCTTAGTTTTGCATAACCAACATGGTTATATTGATAAACTTTTCACCTCTATGGTTACCTTGTATCTAAGCCTCTGCAGACTACCCCCTTATTTCAGTTCTTTTTTGACAGACTTGTATTTTAGCCAATCATTGCTGGCTAAATAACTCCACAGGAGTGAGCACAATGGTATCTATATAGAACACGTAAACTACCACTGTCTAGCTGTGAACAACTGTCAAAATGCAGTGAGATAAGACGTGGCCTTCAAGGCCTTAGAAATTAGTATATGAGCTTACCTAGGTTTAGCTTTCAACAAAGAATACCAAGATAAGAAAGCAAATTTGATAATAAAAGTAAATTTGAAAGTTGTTTAAAATTGCATGCCCTATCTGAATAATTGAAGTTCAATTTTGACTTGACTGTCACTTTAACTGACTTCAGCAGATGGGATAAGATAGGAGAACAGTTTTTTTGTTTGTTTTAAAGAAAAGGAAAAACAAGTTCACAATATCGCAGCCCCCATTACTTGGAAACTAAATAACAACTATCTTAATAAAAACTTTATAAAAACTTACATCTGCATAATAGTTTCAACTAAACTTTGCTTCTTATTATTATTATAGGGTTGCACCGATACCATTTTTTAAGGCCGAGTACAAGTACCGATACTTTTTTCAAATACTCACTGATACTAATTACCAATACTTATATTATGTCATGACAGTTTACCAAGCACAATACAGACTAATGATTTAAGATTGCTTCTTTATAATTATGAACTGTATCTCAAAAGACATTTTGAAATAATAAAACAGTTTTATGTTCTTGTCACAAAGTTCACAGAACATGTTTATAACTAAAAATTTTTACAATAACATATTGATAATAACAATAAATAACAGCTGCAGCAGCTGGGGCTGGAAAGCTGCAATTTAAAGGGGTGATTACTGGATGCAATTGGGTTGTGTAGGGTGCCTATATAACATCAATCTGACATTTGTATTTAATACAAAGTAATATAATTTAATTCTGAAAATAATATTGGGGAAGGAGTGTCCCAGTAATCTCCTTTGAGAAAAATGGGGTATTTGCATTCTACTGACTCAACAGAAAATAGGTATGGTCTTCATATTTTTCCAGGGCTGCTTTATATTCCCAGTCTAGTCCTCGCTAAGGATGTTCCTCAGAGTACAGTATGTTTTGAGCACAATTGTTCAAGATGAGAACTAGCAGTATAACAGTCAATCTAGCAATTAGAATACTTTTTCAAAAGTTAGTGGCAAGTTCTTAAGGAACAGAAGCATCTCAGCTATAAGTCTGTTTCTGCTATCAGTAAGGACGTTTGACGCTAAGCTGAACAGTCTATCACTTTTCACACTACTGCATGGATCAGAAAGATATTTTGGGGCCATTAAATCTCAGTTTAACTGCCCAGTACTTCAGGGGTTTGTCTGAATGAGTTACAGTGATCTCTCCCAGCTAGGCTTCCAGCTGTAAAGTAGCAGCTTTTGAAACACTGCTCTGAAGTACAATAATACAAATACCAGCAATTTGTATTGGCAGACCAGAAGTGAACAATTTTTAGTTAAGTCTCCACTCCAGCTTAAAATGAAATGGGAACATGCAGTTTGAAAAACGCCACAAGATGGCGTATGGGTAGGAATTGGAGGTATCGGTTTAAGTATCGGTGCATTTGCACGAATACAAGTACTCATGCAAATACTTGGTATCGGCACAGATACCGATACTAGTATCGGTATCGGTTCAACCCTTATTATTATTATGTCTAGCAATTTTGTGTGTTTAATGTCATTTAAGCTTCCCAAAATTATGTATGCAATTATTAGACTCAGACATGGGGGCCTATTTATTATGGTGCGAGCAGACATGGTCCGATATAGCGGATCATGTCTGCTGCACATCGATAAATGCAGATAGCATGCGTTGTCTGCATTTAACATTGCAACAGCAGTTCTTGTGAACTGCGGGTGCAATGGCGCCCCCTGCAGATTTGCGGCCGTTAGCAGGGGGTGTCAATCAACCCGATCGTATTCGATCGGGTTGATTCCTGTCCGCTGCCTCAGAGCAGGTGGACAGGTTATGAAGCAGCGGTCTTTAGATAAATATGCTCCTTGGTAAACATGCAAATACAGTTAAAGAAATATGTTATCAATGGAAATTCTGGAAGCCTAAACAAAAAAGCTAACTGATTCATTACTGATGATGACTGCATAATGTGTTTAACTTGTATTTTTAAAATGGAACACAAATTTTCTTAGTCATCACAATCCATGTTCCTGGGTTCTTGTCAACAGGCTTTTGAGAATATTTTAACCTTTTGCCGCCGTTATGCCGTTGTATTTCGTCTAAACGGCGCTGGGCTTTAGCGCCGTTATGACGGAATACAACGTTGTTCCAATGTAGACACTTTATCCTCAGCAGGAAAGGGTTAATCTTATCTAATTCAATACCTAAAGATACTTGATACAGTCCTGAACTGCCAATTTGAGATATTTATGATTATCCCAATATGATGTGGAATAATAAGTGCTTGACAATCTTATCTGCAGAACAAGCAAGAAAATGCAATTCACAACAGCAAAATCTAGAAAAGGTGTGTAGCAATCCCGTTCTGAAAAATGTTTACTTTTTTAAAGATAATTTTAACCTGCAGTCTCATTGTCGGGAAAAGGATCTAGCAGTTTGCAGTTTTGTCTTGTTTGGAGGAACTCCCAATTTTTTCACTGTTTTTACTTGGTCCCAAATAACGTGTGTTGAGTAATTGTGAGTTACAATATCTTGAACCTTGTGAAGCCATCACAGGAATGGAGTTTAGACAATCCTTGTTCTGTATAGTGAGGTATGGATGCTTTGGTAACATTTTTAAAGGGATAGGAAAGTCAAAATTAAACTTGCATGATTAAGACAGAGCATGTCATTTTAAGACACTTTTAAATTCACTTCTATTTTTAAATGTGCTTCGTTGAAAAATAATACGCACATATCATACACCAGTGGGAGCTGCTGCTAATTGGTGCCTGCACACATTTTTCTCTTGTGATTGGCTAACTAGATGTGTTCAGCTTCCTACCAGTAGTGCAATACTGTTCCTTCAGCAATGGATAACAAGAGAATGATGTAAATTTGATAATTGAAGTAAATTGGAAAGTTGTTTAAAATTGTATGTTCTATCTGAATCATAAAAGACCATTTTTGGGTTTACTATTCCTTCAAGGCTACATTATTGCAGTGGAGTAAACCATGTAACTTAGAGGTTTCATGATTTGCAGTATGAAAACTGTTAAAATCCTGTTCTAGAAGATGATATCACTTGTGGCCATTTCTAATTTCGAATAGCGTGCTTTTTCATTACTGATGTAAATCTTGCTAAACCAGAAAACTGTTCTTTCTTTGTTAATGATTGCAACAGAAAAAAGGGGGAAAAACTTTTAAAATATCAATATTGCATTATCATTGAACAAGCATGCCCAGAATACCCACCATGCCCATAAAAAAGCATTCAGATTGTTTGCCAGTTCATCAGGAAGGGTTTGTATTACAATAGATTTATCTCACAAATGTAAATAATGATTTCCCTCACACACAAAATAGCGAGATCGCACTATTTCTGCATGCTTTACCAGTGGGGCAACCAGACGGGCAGCGTTACTGATGCAGAGAGGGCCACTCTGTGGTGGTGCCAATCGTTGGTGGGAGGGAGGTGGGTTGGTTGCCCATCGCTGGAGGGGGAGTGGGAGTTGGGGGAGTTGCGCGTGACTCTGGAAAAAAAAAGCCCACTGAGAGCGACAGGGAGGGGGAAGTAGGGAGTGGGGAGGGGGAGAGGTGGAATCCTGGTTATAATGCTAAGTGATAGGAGGGTGGGAATTCGATCTGGGAGGGGGGTAGGGTATTGAGGGGGCGCAGCTACACTACAGAAAATTTTTGAGTACCATCTACGCATTTCAGCCTTAGCCTTTATCAAGATTCTTCTAGTGTGGTCCTTTGCTTCTTTTATAGGTGATACTTCATAAGTAGTTTTTTCTAATTGGAGATTCTAGTTGTCAATCAAAACTTTCTAAAAGATGCAGTTTGGTCTTGTCTCATTTAAATGTTGTAGTTTGTTCTTCCTACTTCTGACTTTATCTTTTGTTAAAAAAAAGAGATAAAAAAAGAGAAAAAAATACTTAAGTATTACCTATAAAAGAAGACCACACTAGAAGTACCTTGATAAAGGCTAAGGCTGAAATGCGTAGATGGTACCTTAAGGTCTGAAAATCTAACACACAGGGTGCTCTGTTGTTTGCTTAACGAATCTAAGCACCAGAATTTGCTGAAAGAAGATCACGTGACTAGGTGATGTCACAAACCCAGAAGGAATTGACGAGGGACACGAGAAGAACGCCAGTTTGAGTCACTGCACCACTCCAGAGATGTCAGCTCTCACTATAGACCGCGATCACACAGGGGAAGTGGGGAAGTGGACTGTCAAATACAAGTCTGCACTACCACACAAGGAACACCCGAAGTGAAAACAGGAAGTGAGTGATCTGTGAAGAACAGAGGGAAGGTGTGTACTTGAAGATACTTTTATGTTGGATTGTACTCCGGAACTTTTTCTGCCACATTTGATCAGACTGCAGTTTGTTGGTTTGGAACACTGCCCATTTTGAGTCTTAAGACACTCATTCAGAAAGACATTTAACAAATTTTAAAAAAGACAGTTCATCACTCTCTATAATGGAGTGTGTATTATTTGTATACCTTCCTAGGATACTTTGATAAGAGCTGTCCAGTGGAGATATGCTTTGTTTATTGCACTTCTAAAAGCATTTAGTAAAAATGTGGACTTTGTATTTAAATGTCTATCTACTAATTGTACAGAGATATTCTATATTTTAGATTAGTTAACCCTACACCACCGGTGGTTATTTAAATTGTATTAAATTTGTATTTGATTTAATTGTTTTAAGTAAACCTTTTATTCTCAAGTGAAGAGTTTTTTTCATTATTGCTTAAATATTAGTTTGTCAGTATATTTCCAGTGTGAAAGTATCTAGCTGTTTAAGCGCAAAAGATCTGTTTTTTATTCATTGTACCCTAATGTGAGTAGAACTGCAGAGAGCTACTCCATTTGTCTTTTTTGCCTGACACATTCAACCTTTAACACCTACCCATATTATACTTACAATACATTATATAATCCCAAGATCAGAAACCATAATCCTTTCTCGTGGATTTGGTTTTGTGAAGCTCCACTGAATCTGTCAATACTTCAGTCATGGGGATCGCATCTACGGATCCACTGCAAGGTGGCAGCCTTCTATTATCACTATAAACTCCCCCCCCCCCCCGGTTTCCGGGTGCAGCTGAACTACCTAGCTATTCTACTGGGCGGCAAAGGTACTGGTAGACATGGATGGGGTGTCGTGTAACACAATACAAGCCCTCTTGGCAGCCCTGGCTCAGAAATTAGATGATAATTTTGCTCACCTTCTATCTCTAAAGAAGGCCAGCCCTCAGCAACGGAAATGGAACTACAAATGGCGGCCGCATTGGCGCCGAGTATGCAGCATGATCGTTTACAGTCTCTCCCCAGTGAGACAGAGTTCACCCAGCATATTATAGCCCTGGGGCAGCAGCCGCACACGACTCAGCAGGAGGCCACCTTGTGGTGCCAGGGAGTGGGAGATTTGGACACCGCACCTAATACAAACACGACCGGGACTGGGAGAACATCTTGGGGGAAACAAACACCAGTGCGGGTGGATACGGCCGGGCACCCGAAGATTTACAAAGTGACATACACAGACCCGGTGACAACCGGTGTCTTAAACTCCCCCAGGAGGTCCCTATCACCTGACCACGCTGACAGTGTTTGGATCTCACTGCCAGCTTTTTGCTCCCAATTTTGGGGGACATCCGCTCCAAGGGTAACATACCCCTGAATCTATTTGAAGGGTTAAATACCCCCACATCGAGAAGATTGGATACCGCATACTTCCTTGTCACACCGAAAGGAAAGGATTCCCATTTATCTGTTTACTTCGTCCAAACCAACGGACAAGTCAGCACCTAAAAGAAGGTAACATAGAAGGAGACATAACCGCCCTTCTCAGAAGAAAGATACGAAGGATTATTGGAACACAGTTACAAAGATCATATCCTCTGACAAAGATCATATCCTCTGGTACCTCTCTAGACCAATTTTAGAGGAATAACTACTGTCAATTAAAAGACACCAGCTCTATCAAGAACACTCACTGGGATTACAGTTTCAAACGTGTTTTCTACTACTAGTCCTGGGTTAATCCTTACATGTTATAACGAGCAATAGAGGCTTTAACTTTAATAGCCCTCACAGACTGGCAAAGAATAAGTGATATAATACGGTAAGATCTATCCGTTCTTTGACTTTTAACATATTTTTGATTTTACAGGATTCATTTACCCCTGTCACCTGTTGTCCACTAATTAGGTAAATCCAATCAGAGACATTTGCCGTAATAGCGGATTATATTATTTAGATCCATAATCACTGTGTACATTTTTTCTGTTACTATATTGTAACTATTCCGATACAGTATTTTTATATACGTACTCAGATACACAGATAATTTGTTTTAACTGCTCTTTTACTTATTGTATGTGTTGTTTTATTATCTGCTACAGATTGCCTCAGATGTTATAGATTTTACATTTAGCCAGACACCTGTCTAATTTTTATCATGTCATTTTTTGATTAGCTTTTTATTTTGTCAAATAAATATTTTTTGGAAATAACTTCTTAATAGCACTGCCCATACATTTTTTTCTTACACCTTAGTGGGAGATTTGGACATCGCACCTAATACAAACACGACCGGGACTGGGGGAGAGCATCTTGGGGGAAACAAACACCAGTGTGGGTGGATACGGCCAGCCACCTGAAGATTTACAAAGTGACATACACAGACCCGGTGATGACAGGTGTCTTAAACTCCCCCAGGAGGTCCCTATCACCTGCGATGGATTTGAACTCACATATATCTACCCACCCTTACTTCTCGCCTCTTTTGGCTGCCCTGAGAGGTCCTCTTCAGCTGCGACAGACGGGATTACGGTCGCATTCACCCACCCTTGGTCCTTGCTTCTGGCGGTTCAGAGTTACCAGGGGAAATACCCCTGACAGAGCTTCTCTGCCCTATACTCCATCTTGAGGCCTTGCCACACTAAAAGGGAGCTTCCTTTCACCCGATTGGGGATCAGGTAACTTCAAACTGATAGCTACTTTTAAAATCTGGCATTTGGACTGCCTCGTAGCGATATTTGATTCCCCATATAATATTGATTACTCTTTTTTTTAAGTCTGAATTTGTGATATGGGACTGGATCATTTGTATCTTACAACTATTTAAAATGAGGTTCCATCATATATAGTATATGCCAATTAGGTATTCATATATCAATGCTAATTCTATAATGTAATGCTCTGTTATGAGATTTGGCTGCTAGTTTTCTTTATTGCCTCCTTAAACTGGGGTTGGTTGCACTTTATGTTAGCACCTGCAGCCTACTAGACAGTACGTCTTGATTTAGCATAAATAGTAGGTAGTCTTCGAGTTAACTATACATTAGTACCCCCCCCCACATGGGTATATTAGATAGGGAACATAAATGCGCCTACAAAATGTGTATTTAAACCTCCGTCAAACATTTGAGCCTGACCCTTGTCTTAAAATATATATATATTCTCTAGAGTATAAGCCATGCCTCAGCCTTGGGGAGATTTATCTTATTGTATCTTACATTATCTTATTTTGGTGTGATCATAGTGCACAGATCTCTAGTACTATCTATAATAGAGGTGCTGACCATCAAAGAGTGGTGACTATCGGAGGGACTAGCTGCCTTAAGCATCCATGAAGTTTCAATCTAGCCTCTACCGCCTAGAGCAAGTATTTATTTATTTATACACAAACATGGTTGCCAAACTATGCTTACTACTACTGATATTTATTTGCTCCTGCTTTTACCTAAGTAACCAGCCAAAATTTATATTATTATATGTTTAGCTTAAATGTTATATCATGTGGCCCAAGAGTGGTCCCTATGTAACTACCATTAGATATGTTTCTCGAGTTATAGTTGGCCCAAAAGTGGCCAGATCAGTAGTTACCACAGAAGCTTGTTATATCTTAAAAAACAAGATATCATTACAGGTTCAGTTATGTTATTTTTGGAAGTGCTAGGCTGAGAGAATTCCAACAGAGCAGCGTTCTTGATTGGGATATATCTGAGTATATCACAGCATGCAGCCCTATACAGTTGTGACTAAGCTTGAATGATCAATTTCATGATGCAATCTTTCTGTCATGTGCTTATATATATATTTCTCTTAAGCAAATGTTTAGAAAGCTAGCCTCTGACAATATATCGTTAGCCAGGATATACTTAAAATTCTTTGCTACATTTTAATTTGTGCAATTTTCCCAATGTTTACCTAGGCCTGCAAGCTCAATGTATGCAGCATGTATATTGTCTTCACTTCTTGTATTGCTTTTCCTTGGACTTTTACTTGTGTTTGTTAATGACAAATATCTCAATAAAAAATTATTTAAAAAAATAAAATAAAATAAAAAATGCAAATTATATCAAAACATAAAAATCAATTTAAAATATTTTGACTTTACAATAATACATTAAAAGTATATTAAAGTAATTTTTTCTTTGTTTTATATTTAAGAGGGTATTTTATATGTTTCTTTGTTTTCGTAATACATATGTTCTCGTACTGAGAGAACATAATCTTTGTCTACTTGCTTGTAAGGCATAAATATCCCTTACAATCAGAACTGTGGGGGTTTTGATCATTAGCCAATAAGCTTCTAGCTTGCATAACAATACTGTATAAACATACACGTTGGCCAAATTTTCATAGCTGTTGTAAACTGTGTAAACTGGTGATAACAAGTATCTCCTTTAACCCTTTCCGGTCCTATGTCGGTATATATCCGACAAAGGGTTTTACCACTTGCGCTCCAATGTCGTATATATTCCGACATGTTCCCTCTAGGGCGCCGAAGTTCCCAGTGACAGGTGGAGCTAAATCAGCGGCTCCATTGAGAATCCCCCACCAGGTAGGGTTGAGAAGGGGGCAAGCTCCGGGTCCTTTCCTTCCCGCTTGGTTCCCCCAATGAGGCAAACTCCCCGGGGGGTGATCTCCTGTCCACGTGCGCTCCAATGGAGCCTGCTGCAGTGGGGCAGGTGCTTGCAAGGGGTGTACATGCAACTTGGGTTGTTCCGCTTGCCCCCCGGCTTCCTGCAGCGGTCCCGGGGCCTGCGGGAGTCCATATATTACCAGTGATCGGTGCATAGCGCCACAGCTAGGCTAAATGTGTCGCTGTGCACTGATCACTGGTATGAGATGCCTGCATGCACTGGAACTGCTGCAGGAAGCCAGGGGGCAAGCGGAACAACCCGAATTGCATGTACACCTGAGCTAGGAGGGCTAGGGCGGCCAGGGCCAGGCAGATGATATTAAAATAAAGACCTGCTGGCAAAAAATTATAGGACTGGAAAGGGTTAAAGTCTATGGAGATGTTTTATATTACATGAAAGATAGAATTTTTTATTAGACATATGCATGGGTGAAAAATGAGTTCTGATGGTCCGAAAAATTCATCTTTCAGCTTTTTTTCAAATGTTCTATTTGGCCGAATTTTGTCCAGAAGAATTTTCAAATTCAAATTTGTTACCATTATTTCCAATAGGAACAGCTAATTAACGGCTAGGCTACGAGTTTTGCGTTATGAGGGGTGCGGTGCTAACTTGCACGTTATTGTCACTGCTCACTTACCTACAGCACTGGTATTACAGGATTTCATAAACCCGGAGTTATCAGGCAAGAACTGAGCGTAGAACAAAATTGTGCTCCGTACCGCACTCCAATACCAGCGCTGCTTAAGGCAGCGGTGAGCTGGTTTTACGTGCTCGTGCACGACTTTCCCATAGACATAAATAGGGAGAGCCGGCTGAAAAAAAGCCTAACACCTGCAATAAAGCAGCGTAAAGCTTCGTAACGCAACCCCATTGATTCCTGTGGGGAAACTAAATTTATGTTTACACCTAACATGAACCCCGAGTCTAAACACCACTAATCTTACACTTATTAAACCCTAATCTGCTGCCCCCAACTTCACCGACACCTACATTATACTTATTAACCCCTAATCTGCAGCTCCGGATATCGCCGCCACTATAATAAACATATTAACCCCTAAACCACCACACTCCCGCCTTGCAAACACAAATGAAATATTATTAACCCCTAATCTGCCGTCCCTAACATCGCCGCCAACTACATTACTGGTATTAACCCCTAATCTGCCACCCCCAACGTTGCCGCCACTATATTAAAGTTATAAACCCCTAAACCTAAGTCTAACCCTAACCCTAACACCCCCTAACTTAAATATAATTAAAATAAATCTAAATCAAAATTCCTATCATTACCTAAATAATTTCTAATTAAAACTAAATACTTACCTATAAAATAAACCCTAAGCTAGCTACTATATAACTAATAGTTACATTGTAGCTAGCTTAGGGTTAATTTTTATTTTACAGGCAAGTTTGTATTTATTTTAACTAGATAGAATAGTTACTAAATAGTTATTAACTATTTACTAACTACCTAGCTAAAATAAATACAATTGTACATGTATAAAAAAAACCAAACCTGTCTTACAATAAAACCTAACCTTACACTACAATTAAATAAATTAAATTATTAAATACAATTACCTAAATTTAAACCCCCCCCACTAAATTACACAAAATAAAAAAATAAATTATCAGATATATAAACTAATTACACCTAATCCAATAGCCCTATCAAAATAAAAAGCCCCCCCCCAATAAAAAAACCCTAGCCTAAACTAAACTACCAATAGCCCTTAAAAGGGCCTTTTGCAAGGCAATTCCCCCAAATAAATCAGCTCTTTTACCTGTAAAAAAATAAATACAAACAAACCCCAACAATAAAACCCACCACCCACACAACCAACCCCCAAAATAAAATCCTAACTAAAAAAACCTAAGCTCCCCATTGCCCTGAAAAGGGCATTTGGATGGGCATTGCCCTTAAAAGGGCATTTAGCTATTTTTCAATTGCCCAAAGCCTAATCTAAAACTAAAATCCACCCAATAAACCCTTAAAAAAAACTAACACTAACCCCTGAAGATCCACTTACAGTTTTGAAAAGCCAACATCCATCCTCAACGAAGCCGGGAGAAGTCTTCATCCAAGCCGGCAGAAGTGGTCCTCCAGACAGCAGAAGTCTTCATCCAGACGGCATCTTCTCTCTTCATCCATCTGACGCAGAGCAGGTCCATCTTCAAGACATCCGGCGCAGAAGTCTTCTTCCCGAATGAATGTTCCTTTAAGTGACGTCATCCAAGATGGCGTCCCTTGAATTCCGATTGGCTGATAGAATTCTATCAGCCAATCGGAATTAAAGGTGAAAAAATCCTATTGGCTGATGCAATCAGCCAATAGGATTGAGCTTCAATCCTATTGGCTGATCCAATCAGCCAATAGAATGCGAGCTCAATCCTATTGGCTGATTGGATCAACCAATAGGATTTTTTCACCTTTAATTCCGATTGGCTGATAGAATTCTATCAGCCAATCGGAATTCAAGGGACGCCATCTTGGATGACGTCACTTAAAGGAACATTCATTCGGGAAGAAGCCTTTGTTTGAAGATGATGCTCCGTGCCGGATGTCTTGAAGATGGACCCGCTCCGCGCCGGATGGATGAAGATAGAAGATGCCGTCTGGATGAAGATAGAAGATGCCGTCTGGATGAAGACTTCTGACCGTCTGGAGGACCACTTCTGCCGGTTTGGATGAAGATTTCTCCTGGCGTTGAGGACTTCTTGCCTCTTCGATGAGGACTTCTCCCGGCTTCGTTGAGATTGGATGTCGGCTCTTCAAAACTGTAAGTGGATCTTCAGGGGTTAGTGTTAGGTTTTTTTTAAGGGTTTATTGGGTGTGTTTTAGTTTTAGATTAGGCTTTGGGCAATTGAAAAATAGCTAAATGCCTTTTAAGGGCAATGCCCATCCAAATGCCCTTTTCAGGGCAATGGGGAACTTAGGTTTTTTTAGGGTTTTATTTGGGGGGTTGGTTGTGTGGGTGGTAGATTTTACTGTTGGGGGTTGTTTGTATTTTGTTTTACAGGTAAAAGAGCTGATTTCTTTGGGGCAGTGCCCCGCAAAAGGCCCTTTTAAGGGCTATTGGTAGTTTAGTTTAGGCTTGGGGTTTTTTATTTGGGGGGGGGGCTTTTTTTATTTTGATAGGGCTATTAGATTAGGTGTAGTTAGTTTAAATATCTGATAATGTATTTTTTTATTTTGTGTAATTTAGTGTTTGTTTTGTTGCAATTTAGGTAATTGTATTTAATTAATTTAATTTATTTAATTGTAGTGTAAGGTTAGGTTTTATTGTAAGACAGGTTAGGTTTTATTTTACAAGTAAATTTGTATTTATTTTAGCTAGGTAGTTAGTAAATAGTTAATAACTATTTAGTAACTATTCTACCTAATTAAAATAAATACAAACTTGCCTGTAAAATAAAAATAAACCCTAAGCTAGCTGCAATGTAACTATTAGTTATATTGTAGCTAGCTTAGGGTTTATTTTATAGGTAACTATTTAGTTTTAAATAAGAATTATTTAGGTGATGATAGTAATTTTGATTTAGATTTATTTTAATTATATTTAAGTTAGGGGTGTTAGGGTTAGACTTAGGTTTAGGGGTTTATAATTTTAGTATAGTGGCGGCGACGTTGGGGGCGGCAGATTAGGGGTTAATAACAGTAATGTAGGTGGTGGAGATGTTAGGGGTTGCAGATTAGGGGTTAATAATATTTAACTAGTGTTTACGATGTGGGAGTGCGGCGGTTAAGGGGTTAATATTTTTATTATAGTGGCGGCAATGTCGGGAGCGGCAGATTAGGGGTTAATAATTTTATTTTAGTGTTTGCGATGCGGGAGGGCCTCAGTTTAGGGGTTAATAGGTAGTTTATGGGTGTTAGTGTACTTTTTAACACTTTAGTTATGAGTTTTATGCTACAGCTTTGTAGTGTAAAACTCATAACTACTGACTTTAGATTGCGTTACGAATCTTGCGGGATAGGCTGTACCGCTCACTTTTTGGCCTCCCAGAAAAAGCTTGTAATATCGATGCTATGGAAGTCCCATTGAAAAAAGACTTTACGCAAATTGCGTAAGTTAATTTGCGGTATGGCCAAAAAAGTGTGCGGTGCCCCTAAACCTAAAAGGCTCGTAATACCAGTGGTAGTGAAAAAGCAGCGTTATGAGCCTTAACGCTGCTTTTTCACTCATACCGCAAAACTCGTAATCTAGCCGATAGATAATTAATATTCACAAAAATCTTATATTATAGGATTTGAACAATTAAAAAAACCTATCTTTCAATGTTAAAAGAACACACAACTTCTGTATGACTAAAATCCAGCATTTAGTGCCTGAGCAGCTTTCCCTAACATCGGTATTTAGTAATACTCTGGCAGGATTAGACAGGGGATGATGAAAAAATACATGGTCAGACCCCTGTACAACATTACAAACAAAGGAGCCTAATAACAAACAAATAACCCCCCATTCTTGTACCCTTTTTTGTATCAAACAGCATAAAGGAATAAACTAATCAATTTAATCAATTAGTCATTTGTTTTTCATCTGTTTCTTCCAATAATGTTTTCGGCCGTTCGTGTATCAAATTACTTGACAAATCAGCAAAATTTGGCCACATTTGAATTTGTCTGAATCCCAAATGCACATCTCTATTTTTTATTGTTTAATGTCTCACTAATAGTCTAGAGCAGTGTTTCTCACTTACAGTCCTCATAACAAAACAGTCAGGTTAATAACTATAGTTACTGATCAGTTAATGAGGACTGGAACTAAAAAATATAGCTCTATAAATGTACTAGTTCTTTCAGTTAAAAATGAAAGATGGGACAGTGCTTTAAAAAAAAAAACTTACAATCTACACCAATATAAATTTTATCAACTTTTATTTAAAATAATTACAATATAAATGTTGTACAATGGTGAACATCACCAATATAAGACCACATGTATCAAACAACATAAACATAAAATAATCATCAATAACAAAGAAGATACTTGCAAACCACAGACAGGATTACCGGCCGTCAACTCCTCACAACCCTACTACGCGTTTCAAGGATAATTCCATCTGAGGAAGAGGAGTTATACTTGAAATGCATAGTAGGGTTGTGAGGAGTTGCCGACCAGTAATCCTTTCTGTGGTTTGCAGTTTGAGTGTACACGCTTTATATTGCGGAAAAATCGACCATCGCCATTATACATATAGTGCAAGTATTCTTCTTTTTTATTGATGATTTTTTTATGTGTATGTTGTTTGATACATGTGGTCTTATATTGGTGATGTTCACCATTGTACCACATTTATATTGTAATTATTTTAAATAAAAGTTGATAAAATTTATACCTGTGTAGATTGCAAGTTTTTTTAAAGCCCTGCCCCATCTTTCATTTTTAACTGAAAGAACTAGTACATTATTTGTTTTTGTTAAAGATAGCTGCTAATTTGCTAATTTGTTGACCAGAAACAAAAAAATTATAAAGACATATTGCAGATTGCAACATTGGGGCCTATCTATCAAGCTCCGTATGGAGCTTGACGCCTCGTGTTTCTGGCGAGCCTGTAGGCTCACAAGAAACAGCAGTTATGAAGCAGCGGTCTAAAGACCGCTGCTCCATAACCCTGTCTGCCTGCTCTGAGCAAGCGGACAGACATCGCCACAAATCAACTGGTTGATTGACAACCCCCTGCTGGTGGCCAATTGGCCTTGAATCTGCAGGGGGCAGCATTGCACCAGCAGCTCACAAGAACTGCTGGTTCAATGCTGAATACAGAGAGTGTATTGCTCTCCGCATTCAGGGAGGTCTGTCGGACATGATCCGCACTGTCGGAGCAGGTCCAACAGACCGTTGTTAACCCTTTATGGACACAGCTTTCAGTTTGCTCAATCGTTTTATGATGGAAAAATTCCGTCATATGTCCTTAAGAGGTTAAATAGGCCTCATTGTCTTTTTTATTTTTTATCCCAAGTGCGCTAACCTTACATGACATATTAATGTATCACATTCCAATGTTCTTCACATAGAAGAATATGTTCTATTTATTCATAAATGCACATATATATATATATATATATATATATATATATATATATATATATATATATATATATATACAGGGAGTGCAGAATTATTAGGCAAATGATTATTTTGACCACATCATCCTCTTTATGCATGTTGTCTTACTCCAAGCTGTATAGGCTCGAAAGCCTACTACCAATTAAGCATATTAATCTCTGTAATGAGAAGGGGTGTGGTCTAATGACATCAACACCCTATATCAGGTGTGCATAATTATTAGGCAACTTCCTTTCCTTTGGCAAAATGGGTCAAAAGAAGGACTTGACAGGCTCAGAAAAGTAAAAAATAGTGAGATATCTTGCAGAGGGATGCAGCACTCTTAAAATTGCAAAACTTCTGAAGCGTGATCATCGAACAATCAAGCGTTTCATTCAAAATAGTCAACAGGGTCGCAAGAAGCGTGTGGAAAAACCAAGGCACAAAATAACTGCCCATGAACTGAGAAAAGTCAAGCGTGCAGCTGCCAAGATGCCACTTGCCACCAGTTTGGCCATATTTCAGAGCTGCAACATCACTGGAGTGCCCAAAAGCACAAGGTGTGCAATACTCAGAGACATGGCCAAGGTAAGAAAGGCTGAAAGACGACCACCACTGAACAAGACACACAAGCTGAAACGTCGACTGGGCCAAGAAATATCTCAAGACTGATTTTTCTAAGGTTTTATGGACTGATGAAATGAGAGTGAGTCTTGATGGGCCAGATGGATGGGCCCGTGGCTGGATTGGTAAAGGGCAGAGAGCTCCAGTCCAACTCAGACGCCAGCAAGGTGGAGGTGGAGTACTGGTTTGGGCTGGTATCATCAAAGATGAGCTTGTGGGGCCTTTTCAGGTTGAGGATGGAGTAAAGCTCAACTCCCAGTCCTACTGCCAGTTTCTGGAAGACACCTTCTTCAAGCAGTGGTACAGGAAGAAGTCTGCATCCTTCAAGAAAAACATGATTTTCATGCAGGACAATGCTCCATCACACGCGTCCAAGTACTCCACAGCGTGGCTGGCAAGAAAGGGTATAAAAGAAGAAAATCTAATGACATGGCCTCCTTGTTCACCTGATCTGAACCCCATTGAGAACCTGTGGTCCATCATCAAATGTGAGATTTACAAGGAGGGAAAACAGTACACCTCTCTGAACAGTGTCTGGGAGGCTGTGGTTGCTGCTGCACGCAATGTTGATGGTGAACAGATCAAAACACTGACAGAATCCATGGATGGCAGGCTTTTGAGTGTCCTTGCAAAGAAAGGTGGCTATATTGGTCACTGATTTGTTTTTGTTTTGTTTTTGAATGTCAGAAATGTATATTTGTGAATGTTGAGATGTTATATTGGTTTCACTGGTAAAAATAAATAATTGAAATGGGTATATACAGTACAACTCCAAAAATCCGGACTGCTTGGGGATTTGTCCAGTCCGTATTTTTGGATTTTCCGGATTCTCAGACATCAATGCTAAAATACAGTACCTTGTAAATAATAAAGGAGATGTGTTAATTTTTTTAATTTTTTTTAATGCAGTAACTAATGCAGTAACTAAATAATGAACAAATTGCCTAGAATAGAGTACAGTACTGTACACATGCATATGTACATTCCTTTCTGTTGCAGGTATTTCTTCGGTACATGCTGAACTGCTTGTTCACCGAATGCTAACACCTGCTACACCTGGTGATCCGCTTGTGAACTGAGCTTCTGCGATGCAGGATGGCTATTAGCAGATGTTTCCTCTGTTTTAAAAGATAAAAAGAGATGTTTTTTTAGTAAATACTGCACTGTGTAAGGCGTTTCATTTTTACAGTATTAAAATAAAGTACAGTACTGTACCTGCATATGACATGTTTTCTTCTTCCTGCTGTGCAAGGTGATCTGTTTGTGGATTGAGTGTTGTGAGTGTTTGCTGCTGCAGTTGATTGGTAGTTTGGATGGCAGATGCTTCTGTTGTTTTTTGTAAATATCTTCGTATGTCACATTGTCTGCGACTTTGTAATTTCTTTGTGATAAAATTATTTTGCACCATGTGCACTTGCATGACGTCTTGGAGTGTAAAGCTATGGTTTTGTTCCACAAATTTCACAATGGTTTCCATGCATTTTTCAGCAGTAGCCCAAGATACCTTTTCAGTTTCAAGTCTGTCATCTTCTTCATCAGATTTTTCAGAAGTGTGCTCCTCTGTCTGATCTGGATTTGTGATGCTGTCAATGATTTCTTGATCAGTAAAAGTGGCTGCAATCTCAACATCATCTTCAATGCATATCCACTCTTCTAGGTCCTCTTCATTAAGTTTGCATAGAGGGTTGTCTTCCTGGGCTAATTTGACAGATTGCATGAGTTCATTCACTTCAGATGCTCTCTGCTCTACAAGGAACCCTTCAAGATCTTCATTTTCCTCACACTCTAGCTCTCCATGCATCACATTTGGCCATAACTTTCGCCAAGCTCTTAAAAGAGTTACAGGCTTGACTGTGTTCCATGCAGTTACAAGAGAAAACACTGCATCTTTTATTGTAAAGCTACGTTGAAATTCTATAGAATCAACATCCTTGTTTAACATTTTCATCATAAAGTCATTTTTATAATGGCATTTGAAGTTCCTAATGACTCCTTGGTCCATGGGCTGAATTAGTGATGTAACATTTGGTGGCAAGTAAGATGCAAAAATATTTCCACAATCAGACACTAATTTTGATTCATGGGGGTGAGCCCTACAGTTGTCAAGAAGCAGCAAGCACTTTGTGTTAGCAGGTTTTCCCAAATTTGTTAGGTTCTGGCGGACTGATGGAATAAAATCATTAACAAACCAATCTTGAAAAATGTCTTTGTCCATCCAAGCATTTTTTTGAGCTTTATAAGTCACAGGGAGGTGCAAAATTCCTTTAAATGCCCGTGGGCGCTTATATTTGCCAATCACCAGAAGCTTGATTTTATGCTGTCCAGAAGCATTAGCACAGGTGAGGACAGTAAGTCTTTCTTTATTCATCTTAAAACCTTTAGCATTTCGTTCTTGGTTTCCAGCCAGAGTTTTAGTGGGCAGACATTTCCAGAAAACACCTGTTTCATCTGCATTGTAAATTTGATCAGGTGTGAGATCATAGTCAATGACAATTTTTTCAAATGTTGCACTATAATCTGCTGCAGCATGTGTATCAGCTGACTGCCTTTCTCCAACAACATTTAGCTGTCTAATACCATGACGCATTTTAAAATTCCTAAGCCACCCACTGCTAAAGTTACATTCAGAATCAATGTTCATTTGCTCCTTAAAAGATTTTGCTTTGGTGATAAGCATTGGCCCAGAAATTGCCATACCTTCTGATCGTTTAATCAAAAACCATTCATGCAAAACCTTATCAAGATTTTCTAACTTTGGCTTATGTAAACTTTTTCTTTCTGCAATTTTGTTGTAAGGCTCAGATGAGGCTGTAAACTGTAGAATTTTATTTTTGGCATTTTTTATATCATAAATGGTAGACTTTCCAATGTCATATGTTTCCATTAGAACAGAAACACTAACCCCTGATTCAAGTTTTTTGATGATTTCAAGTTTGTCACTCAATTTTAGAGTGTTTCTCCTACGCTTCTGTTTATCCACTTTAGGAGACATTGGTGGTACAGTACTGTATAACGGTACTGTGCAGTGTAAAGATGCTAAATACCTGCACAGGTACCGGTCATGTACTAGTTGTGGAGCTCAGATTTCACTTTTTGCCGCACCCGCACTGAAATTTGCATGCGCTTTGAGAAACCAACACCCGGAAGTTGTGATCGCGCCGGAGTCCGGATTCTCGGGTTGTCCGGATTTCCGGGGTCCGGATTTTTGGAGTTGTACTGTATTTGTTTTTTGTTAAGTTGCCTAATAATTATGCACAGTAATAGTCACCTGCAAACACAGATATCCCCCTAAAATAGCTAAAACTAAAAACAAACTAAAAACTACTTCCAAAAATATTCAGCTTTGATATTAATGAGTTTTTTGGGTTCATTGAGAACATGGTTGTTGTTCAATAATAAAATTAATCCTCAAAAATACAACTTGCCTAATAATTCTGCACTCCCTGTATGTATATTTATATATATAATGTTTTTTGTACAATATATATGTATACCTATACATACACCAGTTTGGGGTCACTTAGGCATTTCCTTATTTTCCATGAAAACATACATTAAAAGTTTTAATAGGAAATAAAATCATTGACAAGGTTAGAAATAATGAATTTTAAGTGAAATAATAATTGTGTGCTTTAAACTTTGCTTTGTCAAAGAATCCTCCATGTGCAGCAATTACAGCCTTGCAGACCTTTGGAATTCTAGCTGTCAATTTATTAAAGTAATCTGAAGAGATTTCATCCAATGCTTCCTGAAGCACCTCCCACTAGTTGGATTGGCTTGATAGGCACTGCTTAAGTACTACACTGTCAAGTTGCTCCCACAACAGCTCAATAGGTTTGAAATCTGGTTTGAAATCTGGTGACTGTGCTGGCCACTGGATTAATATATTTTATTATAATATGTTATAAGTGTAAAAATTAACAAGAGCTCTGAAGCCGTGATATCCTGACGCAAGTTAAATTTAATTGCGCTCACATGAACGTGGTTACTTTCAACTTGTAATAAGTGTGCTACTTCTGATGCAAGCAAACACCTGCAGTAAACCCCTTATCGCTCACTTGCAACTGTTAGCGCACACCACTCGTAATTTAGCCCACAATCAAGATGATTGACAGGCCTGCAAGTGGATGATTGGGCACCAGTGAGCAGGGGTTGGCATTGCACAAGCATTTCTGGTGAAATGTTTGTGCAATGCTAATTACAGTGATAAATAGCAAACATGATTTGCTTCAGCGAATCATGTCCGCTTGACAATTGATAAATGGAGCTCAAAGTCATTAAATCAGTTTTACACAGCTACATAGTAGATACATTAAAGATTTTATTTAGATGATTGATGAGTGTATATTAGAAACGGACACCTCTGAGTCACTGTAGCATAAAGGAGTTGTTCTAAAAAAATTAACTTATATTCTTCGATCTGTAAAAAAAACAAAACATAATAATAATACTATTACTATAAAGAACATGTAAACGTTTTATATTAAAGCTAAAAAAAACACTGAAAAAAATAAAATGAATGAGCTAAATATAAACATTGTTATCAAGCTTTTGAATCTGTATATTCACATTAAACAGAAAACACATTTTCCTTTATAGTGTCATGGAAAACTAAGTAATGGTCAATTTATAAATGTCAGTTACTGCTTGAAGGACATACATACATACAGTAACTTTAATTAAAATGTCCCATTTCACATATGACATTTCTTTATAAAACAATGCTGTCTGGTTGATCGTGTTCCAAATTTTACATTCAATAGAAAAATGTTCATAAATAATTTATTAAACTGTCTTTTATTTTCACATAACTTTGTGATTGATTCCAGCATATACAGTGTATATTGACTGATAAAAATCTCTGCTTTGGTGCCTTATCTAACCAAGGAAGAGTAATTTTAATGAAACATAAAGTGCCAATTTTTTTTTTTTTAGCAATGGGCCACCAAGGGCTTTTCAGTTGTTTCACACATGAAATACACATGATCCTTATATACAAGATCATCTTGTGAGGATTGTGGAATAAAATAAGTAACACATGATATTTCTCCAGATGTTTACATTGGGGATTTGATGAATAATTTTCTTTGCAATGCTGAGTCTTGGTTAAATGTAAATCAAAAGTTTTAGGTGTTATATGGAGAGAGTTATGGTATCTGTAGGCAATCTTTATCAAACAGATCTGCATAGGAATAAAAAAAGGGACCACAGTGTAACAGACATCTCAAAACCACCAGAGGAAAATATATTATTGGAATTTAAATCAGGAATATACTGTATATATAAAAAAATAGTATAAATCACAGGCCAAAAAGGTTTATCACAACATTTTATACCTACCTGATAGAGAAATATTAACGTCATAACTGTATCTAGAAATACTGGCAGATTGATTAATACTTTTTTATGCAGGTCAGAATGAAAATAATGAAGACATAAAACTGCCAGAAACATGGTCACTTTGTGAAATGTGTAGAGTGATATAGTGCAGTCATACAAGCTGATCCTAGATAGTTAAGTTTTAAACTTATAAAGAAGTTCCCAGAATAAATAAGTCTACAAATTCCCAAATTATTCAGAGGAGAATAATAAGATCTCATACCACATAACAAATTAATGTTACTATATTTTCCCTTTTTGAGCTTCTACTAATTTATCTTACTATTTTTTCAGAATTGAAATACACAAATGTATATTTTTATACTGATTGATACTTTCAAGTTGTTTTAGTTTTATTAATTTGCTCAAAGGGATCTCAAATGCAAAATGGAATTCCTCTGAAATTGTTTAATAATGTAGTAAAACAACTTGCAATTTTCTTTTATCTGCCTCTCCTGTAATTTAATTGTTAGTGTTGTAGTCAAGCCAAGAATGTAGTACATTCTATGGATATCAAAACCTAAACAAGAGTGATTGTTTGATCAGTGTAGGAGCCCATGTATTTATGTACCTGGAATGTTTAACATTGCAAAATGTTGCTAATAGGTCTTTTAGGTCTTTATCTCTGTAGTATATATATATATATATATATATATATATATATATATATATATATATATATATATATATATATATATATACACACACAGACACACACACACATACATACAAGATTGTGGCAAACAATACACTGGACGCACTATATGTAAATTACACACCTGTTGAACATCTGTGTAATGTTAAGAGCTTGTTTTTTTAAACAGAGTGTATCTCTCCACTATACTTCTTATCATCAAGGAGACCATAAGGTGCTCAAAGTTAGAACATAATCCTCACAGCCCCTTGTATAACAGATTAGTACATTTATCACCACCTCCATCCTCATTTTTTCTAATTTACACTACACATTTTTGATTTGCTGTGGTTATTTCATCATTAAATCTTCCATACCATTCTTAGATTGCTCATACACACAGACTTCTAGGAATATACACAACTCTCCTTAAATCAGATATTTAATCTCTATTTTCCACAATTCCCTGTCCCCTTACAATTTAACACTGCATATTGTTACACAGCTTTCATTCTTTTTACATCACTTCTATTTTGTAGTTTAAAAAAAACACTTTTAGTCTAAGCTAGCATTATCATCATCGTGTTATCACAGACACTTTCCCTTTACCTTCTTTATATCGGTGCGCAACTACAAATCCTATTCAGTTTGGGCACTTCAGGCTCTTACAGGACATATCCTATTTTCCAACATTAGCTTCAACATGCTAATTCCACATATGAGTGATTATTATTACAAATCACTGCACAAGGTTTCATATTCCGTTACAGACAACAGGAGTTTTATCTTCATACATAGATTACTTATACATAGATCGATCATAATATCATAACCAGTATTCCCTCTAAGTCTAGTTTTGTGTGCAGCTCAGCAGTGAAACAGTTAATGAGAGAGTACAAGGCAAAAAAGAAGTCCAAAAAGCCTTAATGTTAGAAAAGTTAAAACACATCGAACTTTATTAGAATATAAAGTTAAAAACACACAAGAGATAGTAAAAATAATCCATTGGCCGGCCAAAAAAGATTGTCTGACCGGTTTCGGTGTTAGAACACTGTACTCATAGACTTATATTCTAATAAAGTTTGATGTATTTTAACTTTTCTAACATTAAGGCTTTTTGGACTTCTATTTTGCCTTGTACTCTCAAGTGGACTCCAGGGATCCGCTCCACTTTTAAGCCTTAGTTGTGAATGCTAGTTTGTTCTTACTTCACAGCCGAGTTTCTGGCAAGCCGGGTAACGAAGTGACGTCAACGTCTGATTCTGCTTTGCTGTTTGGATTGGTGATGCCACAGTCATGTAATCAGATCACGTAAGATAGAGGATACGAGGAGGAAGTGTGGCATGTTGTTTCCCGGCCACTCGTTCCAGTCACATCTATCCTGAATCCGGACCATAGGACTTTCAAGTTCCATTGCGAGAGTGGGCAATTGTAGCTCCCTTGATACTACATTTTTTTGTGTTCCTGAACTGGGGACTGACACGCCGATACCAGAGAGCGGGCGGTCAGTTTAAAGCAACCAGATCATCTCTCAGAGCTTTCCTGTTTGGTGTGCGATTCACACACTGGTTATGGATTGAAGCTGTGGAGTTATTTGTGAATATCCTGGGGTGGCCGAATTCATTGATAACCTGTTGATAAACTATCACTTTAGTCTAACCCACGGAGCAAGTCATTATCATTTCACAGTATTTTAGAACTGACGTAACTTTATTTCTAAATTGTGACCGACATTTACTGTCCACTTCTATTTTGTTCATCTTTTCTAAAGTTAATAAGAGATCCATGCCTTGCAGCCTGCATTGTGCAGTGTTTGCTAATTGAAGGGTGCGATTCCCTAGTTAACTATTTCACTGCTGGGCCGCACACAAAACTGGTCTTAGAGGGAACATTGATCATAACAGTCACAAATCACCTCTTGTTCTTGCCTTCCTTTTTTTCCCTTCCACAGATAGAATCAGATTACAAGTGGAGCACTATTTAACGCTTCAGCTTGAGTGCTAACTCCGCTTGAAGTAAGCTTTTTGCGCGTGTTGGAAGCAGTCGTATTACAAGTTGAAAGTACATTTTTTTCACTTGTATGCTAACCCAATGTGCGTTAAATGCTGAACTTAGAATATTGTGCGCTATAAAGTATTCTCCCATAGAAGTCAGTAGAACAAAAAAAAGTGGGGAAAAACTAACATTCTGCTTGCGCACAAACATGATTGCATATGCTCAAGTACGCTACCCTGAGATGAAAATATATGATTATATATAGGTATAGATATATGCAGATATATAAAGGGATATCTATGTATAAATACATAGAACATAGTCTGCTGTGTGCAGAACATTGAAATGTGAAACATTTACAGTAAATACACAGTATAACGCTTTATTAAATATGAATATTGCATAAATATGCTTTTTTTCATGTTTTCATCTACTTAACTGCAAATGGCTTCAATGCACTTATATATATATATATATATATATATATATATATATATATATATATATATATATATATATATATATATATATATATATATATATATATATATATATATAAAAAACAGAAAAAACAAAGCGCACTCCTAGGGAACCTTTTATCAAATCCTTTTACTGGTGAACGTTTTCGGACATATCACGTCCGTCCTCAGACCAAAAAAGACATTACATGTTACTTACCCCAACCCTCTTAAATGTGTTAAACAATTAGTGAGACCGGCCGGACCTGCACGCTCTCCCGAGTAGCTCCGCCCCCGGCGGGTGACGTCATCAGCCCGGGCAACGTGAGTCCGGTCTGAACAATAATATACACAGTGCACCCTTAAAAATAAAAATAAAACAAAAAATGGGCATGAAATAAACAAATTAATGCATAATGGTTTACAAAGGAAACTAAGTAATGGAGGACTATTGATTGCCTGTGTAAGTGTGCCACAAGCGGTTGTCATAGCAACCGTTACTAACAAAACTTGCTGGGCACAAAACACTAAGACAGCCAATAATAACTCCTCACAAAATGCTGCAATATTCAATTATACTAGAGCTATATACAAAAGGGGGAGAATTGCAGATGTTAAATTAAGAGTATACTTTTATAACCTATCATTAAGCACCGCTTATAAATAGAAAGGGGAGCACTCAGCAGTCACATGACTCAGTATAGGCCAATACAAATAGAGCCCAGAGCCAAATGTACACCAAACGAAATAAAGGCAATATCACTATATACTTATCTTAAGGCAATCTACCTGAGAAAGAAGGATCAGTTAGACATAGCATATGTGCATACTCTTGCTAAGAATGAGCATAAAAGGCAAACAACCAAAAAACATCTAAGCTACACTGGATAAATTACATGAATAAAAATAATAAATTAACATTGGACTAAAAAATAACAAAATATATTGTAACATATGTAGGTCCTATTATTACTAGCATGCATGCCAGAAAAATTATGCACAAACTCTGCAAAAAATATATATGCATTCAAGACTATTCAATTGCTAAGGTCAAAAAATGAAAATAAAAACAAAAGTAAAGAATAAAAATAATAAAAATAAAAATAAATATAGAAATTAAAATAAAAAAATTTTTTGGATTGTAACTCTCATTGTTATTTATTTATTAATGGAGCGGTGGACTCTCCATATGTCAGTTCTCTGTATATCCCCCTCATAGGGCAGTTGCACCTAGGCTTAGTGGTGAAGAGACCCTGTCACAGGAATGCCTGCCAATCCAAATGGGTGTTTAAGCCTTTGGGTACTAATGTCTGAAGATGGTATGTCCATCTTGCCTCCTTCTGCAGCAATATTGTGTCTCGGTCGCCTCCCCTGGACAATGGTGGCACGTGATCTATTATAGTGTATTTCAAATCTGATACCCTGTGCTGTAACTGTTGGAAATGTCTAGCAACAGGTTGCTCTGTATTGCCATGCTTAAGTGCAGATCTGATTGCCGATCGGTGGTTTGCCATACGTGTACGCAGGTCATCCACCGTCTTTCCAACATAATATAGGCCACACGGGCAATGAAGTAGATAGACTATGTGTGTAGTCGTACACATAAGCCTATATTTGTGTTTGAATATTTTTCTCTTGTAAGGATGTGTGAAAGAGGAACCAGTAATTAGCCCTCCACAAGTTGTACAGCCCAAACACCTGTAGACTCCAGGTTTATTCGTATCAAGCCATGTGCACTTTTTGTATGCTTGTTGTGGATCAGTCTTGACTAGGTGGTCCCTCAAGGATCTTGCCCTTTTGTAGCCTAATCTAGGTGGAGGTGAGTTCAGAAGGGGCAGTGTATTGTCACTACTAATAATGTCCCAATTTTTCTTAATCGCTAATGCCATACCATTTTTGTCACCCGTATATGTGGTGACAAAAGTCATCCTGTTTTCTTCATTTTTTGGTGTTCTCCTATTGTCTTCTAGTACCATCTCACATTGTTTCCTGAGTAACTTGGTCGGATATTGGCGGGCTTCAAAACGATTTTTCATTTCTAAAAGCTGGCCCAGCTTGTTATCCTCTTCTGAATTGATCCTAGTCACTCTCTGTAATTGGGATTTCGGGAGTGCCCTTTTTAGAGCTGGTGGGTGACAGCTTGTAAAATGTAACAAAGCGTTACGGTCCGTCTCTTTACGGAACAAAGTACTTTCCAGCCTGTTGTCTCCCTTATATAGCCTTACATCTAGAAAGTCAATCTGGTGTTGATCAAATGTCATTTTAAATTGTAAGGCCTCGTTAGCTGAATTCAATTGTATAAACCAGTCCTCTAATTGGGCAACGTTACCACTCCAAATCAGAAAGAGGTCATCTATATATCGTTTGAAGACCTTTATGTGTTCATTTCTGAATAGATCTGTCCCAAAGTCTTCAAAAGAGGCCATAAACAGATTCGCGTACGAAGGGGCCACATTGGACCCCATCGCCGTTCCCATTAACTGAAGATAGAATTTACTTTCAAACCTGAAATAGTTCTTGCTTAGACAAAGATCTAACAGATACAGTAAAAGTTCGGCTGGTGGTCCCACATAGGGGTATCTGGCCAACTGTATAGAGACTGCCTGCATCCCCTGCTGATGAGGAATAACTGTGTATAACGATGTTACGTCCAAAGTAACCAGTAGATCTGTTGGCTGAATGTTATCCATGGTCTTCAATAATGATAGTAGAGAGGCTGAGTCTTTTAAATATGATGGCATATTAGTAACCATGGGTTGTAGGAAGTGATCCACAAACGTGGCCAAAGGTTGTAAAAGTGAGCCTATTGCTGACACAATAGGCCTCCCAGGTGGTTTTACTAACCGTTTGTGTATCTTTGGGAGGGTGTAGAGCACAGGAATTCTAGGGTGATCCACAGTAAGATATGCCACAGTTGTTTTATCTAATACATTCTGTGTATACACCATGTGTAGAAATTCATCAATTTGCTTTTTGAAGATCATTGTAGGATCCTGTGATAACTGTTTATACGTCTTGCCATCCCCCAGTTGTGACAAGATTTCTTCTCTATATTCTCCATAGTTTTGTAAAACTATCGCTCCACCTTTATCCGCTTCACGAATGATTAAGTTCTTGTCCGCAGTGAGGGACCTTAAGGCAGCCCATTCAGACCTGGAAAAATTATTAAATGTCTCATTTTGATGATCATTGACTGATTGTTCCATCTCCTTCATACTCAATCTCATATATGTATTAATGCTTGAGTTTGTGGATTGAGGAGTATATTTGGACTTCCTACTAAAGAGGGTACGTTCTTCACGGTTTGTATGGAACTTTTCTTTTAACAATAATTGTCTCTGAAATTTTTTTGAGTCAATGTATAAATCAAAAGGATCTGTTCTGATGGTGGGAATAAAAGTGAGGCCCTTGTTCAAAACCTGAGTCTCCATAACAGTCAGATTGTGATCACTAAGATTGACCACAATATCCTTTTCCATTATCTTGCTGGCATCAGAGGTGGTTTTCTCCTTGTATCCGCCTCTCCGGATTTTTGCTCTTTTCCTGCCAAGTTTTTTGACCTAGTAGTCACACCACTAGATTGCTCCAATTGTCCACTTGTGCTTGCAATTGCCTCACCTTCTGAACCTGATCCGGAGCCTGAGCTCTCCACTGTTGTCAGATCTCTGGGTTTCCGATATCTCTGACGTCTTGCTCTGTATTGATGTTGTCTTTGTCGTTCCTGTGCTGGTAACAACCATAAATATACTCGTTTGTCACGATAGTCATTTGTGACAGCATCCAGTTTTTTGTTTTTAAACTCAATCAGATCCCCCTCATATTTCTTTATCTGATTCTCCAATTTTTGTAACCAATCTTCCGTACTATCAATAGATAGTTTTTGGAGATGTAATTCCTCATATGCAGAAATTTCTATTTTTAATGCTGTTAGTAATCTACCCACCTCTTGAATCACTAAAAGAATTATATCCAAGGAGCACTTATTTTCAATTTTGCACCACTTATCGCAAAAAATGGGGTTATTTCTACCAATCGTAGGTATATTCTTTACTCTAAAACCTCTTGGTATATAGCCCCTGCGATGATATTCTGATAGGTATGTGCCATGTAGATTTAAATCTTTCTCTTTTTGTTTCAATTTCAGTAGGTGTGAGTAGATGTGTGACGGCTTTTCAATTGTTTGACTTCTAGTAAAAGAAGTGAATCTGATTAGGTCAGCATCCCTTTCTGAAAATTGGAAAGTGCTGGCTCCAGGTATAATGTCCCCTTCAATAGCTGTGGCAGTATCTGGAGTTTCATCAGTGTCCAGCATAATCAAGCCCAAACAGTAATAAAACCCAAGTGGTGATGTGAAAATATAAAAACAACAAATACTAACAAGTCTCTTTAATTGGATGAGGGTGAATTTCCTTCAAGGGCTGGGTGCAAAGAAAATAATAATATAAATTCAAAGCAGATTGCACTCCACGCTATCCAATATTCCAATACCCTGGGTGCTGCAAAATTGGCATACAAAACAGAAAAAACAAAGCGCACTCCTAGGGAACCTTTTATCAAATCCTTTTACTGGTGAACGTTTTCGGACATATCACGTCCGTCCTCAGACCAAAAAAGACATTACATGTTACTTACCCCAACCCTCTTAAATGTGTTAAACAATTAGTGAGACCGGCCGGACCTGCACGCTCTCCCGAGTAGCTCCGCCCCCGGCGGGTGACGTCATCAGCCCGGGCAACGTGAGTCCGGTCTGAACAATAATATACACAGTGCACCCTTAAAAATAAAAATAAAACAAAAAATGGGCATGAAATAAACAAATTAATGCATAATGGTTTACAAAGGAAACTAAGTAATGGAGGACTATTGATTGCCTGTGTAAGTGTGCCACAAGCGGTTGTCATAGCAACCGTTACTAACAAAACTTGCTGGGCACAAAACACTAAGACAGCCAATAATAACTCCTCACAAAATGCTGCAATATTCAATTATACTAGAGCTATATACAAAAGGGGGAGAATTGCAGATGTTAAATTAAGAGTATACTTTTATAACCTATCATTAAGCACCGCTTATAAATAGAAAGGGGAGCACTCAGCAGTCACATGACTCAGTATAGGCCAATACAAATAGAGCCCAGAGCCAAATGTACACCAAACGAAATAAAGGCAATATCACTATATACTTATCTTAAGGCAATCTACCTGAGAAAGAAGGATCAGTTAGACATAGCATATGTGCATACTCTTGCTAAGAATGAGCATAAAAGGCAAACAACCAAAAAACATCTAAGCTACACTGGATAAATTACATGAATAAAAATAATAAATTAACATTGGACTAAAAAATAACAAAATATATTGTAACATATGTAGGTCCTATTATTACTAGCATGCATGCCAGAAAAATTATGCACAAACTCTGCAAAAAATATATATGCATTCAAGACTATTCAATTGCTAAGGTCAAAAAATGAAAATAAAAACAAAAGTAAAGAATAAAAATAATAAAAATAAAAATAAATATAGAAATTAAAATAAAAAAATTTTTTGGATTGTAACTCTCATTGTTATTTATTTATTAATGGAGCGGTGGACTCTCCATATGTCAGTTCTCTGTATATCCCCCTCATAGGGCAGTTGCACCTAGGCTTAGTGGTGAAGAGACCCTGTCACAGGAATGCCTGCCAATCCAAATGGGTGTTTAAGCCTTTGGGTACTAATGTCTGAAGATGGTATGTCCATCTTGCCTCCTTCTGCAGCAATATTGTGTCTCGGTCGCCTCCCCTGGACAATGGTGGCACGTGATCTATTATAGTGTATTTCAAATCTGATACCCTGTGCTGTAACTGTTGGAAATGTCTAGCAACAGGTTGCTCTGTATTGCCATGCTTAAGTGCAGATCTGATTGCCGATCGGTGGTTTCACCACTCTTCACCACTAAGCCTAGGTGCAACTGCCCTATGAGGGGGATATACAGAGAACTGACATATGGAGAGTCCACCGCTCCATTAATAAATAAATAACAATGAGAGTTACAATCCAAAAAATTTTTTTATTTTAATTTCTATATTTATTTTTATTTTTATTATTTTTATTCTTTACTTTTGTTTTTATTTTCATTTTTTGACCTTAGCAATTGAATAGTCTTGAATGCATATATATTTTTTGCAGAGTTTGTGCATAATTTTTCTGGCATGCATGCTAGTAATAATAGGACCTACATATGTTACAATATATTTTGTTATTTTTTAGTCCAATGTTAATTTATTATTTTTATTCATGTAATTTATCCAGTGTAGCTTAGATGTTTTTTGGTTGTTTGCCTTTTATGCTCATTCTTAGCAAGAGTATGCACATATGCTATGTCTAACTGATCCTTCTTTCTCAGGTAGATTGCCTTAAGATAAGTATATAGTGATATTGCCTTTATTTCGTTTGGTGTACATTTGGCTCTGGGCTCTATTTGTATTGGCCTATACTGAGTCATGTGACTGCTGAGTGCTCCCCTTTCTATTTATAAGCGGTGCTTAATGATAGGTTATAAAAGTATACTCTTAATTTAACATCTGCAATTCTCCCCCTTTTGTATATAGCTCTAGTATAATTGAATATTGCAGCATTTTGTGAGGAGTTATTATTGGCTGTCTTAGTGTTTTGTGCCCAGCAAGTTTTGTTAGTAACGGTTGCTATGACAACCGCTTGTGGCACACTTACACAGGCAATCAATAGTCCTCCATTACTTAGTTTCCTTTGTAAACCATTATGCATTAATTTGTTTATTTCATGCCCATTTTTTGTTTTATTTTTATTTTTAAGGGTGCACTGTGTATATTATTGTTCAGACCGGACTCACGTTGCCCGGGCTGATGACGTCACCCGCCGGGGGCGGAGCTACTCGGGAGAGCGTGCAGGTCCGGCCGGTCTCACTAATTGTTTAACACATTTAAGAGGGTTGGGGTAAGTAACATGTAATGTCTTTTTTGGTCTGAGGACGGACGTGATATGTCCGAAAACGTTCACCAGTAAAAGGATTTGATAAAAGGTTCCCTAGGAGTGCGCTTTGTTTTTTCTGTTTTGTATGCCAATTTTGCAGCACCCAGGGTATTGGAATATTGGATAGCGTGGAGTGCAATCTGCTTTGAATTTATATATATATATATATATATATATATATATATATATATATATATATATATATATATATATATATATATAAAAAGAAAGAAAAAAACAATAGACCACTATTTTATCTAGCAACGGGTATTTTACTGCAATAAAATAACTTCAACAGGATCAAATCAGCAGTACATGATACAATAGCCAAATACTGTTAAATAAAATGTCCAGCAAAATCAAATTCTCAGTTCGTGGCCAAAGAGCAGATATAAATGAAGGTGTGCAACATGCACTAAGTGCCTTCCTTTTAATGCTGTATGGTTCCACTGAATGCGTGCAACATGCACTAAGTGCCTTCCTTTGAATGCTCTATGGTTCCACTGAAGGCGTGCAACATGCACTAAGTGCATTCCTTTGAATGCTGTATGTTCCTGTTAAGTTACCAGAAAAGTGGTTGGATTCCCTTCAACTACTTGTTTCCCACAATACCTTGAAACAGGCTGACTAGGCGGTCCTGTTGGTATCAAAGATGGGCTACACCAGATTTCAGTGCTGTAAGTCTTACGAAGATATAAAGGTATGAACTTTTTATTTTACTACAAGAAAATTACCTATGGGAATATGGATTACAAATGTTAGGGGGAAACGGGAAACCTGAGAAGAGACTGACTAAACCTCTGTGGATGGCTGATACATTCAGGTCCTTAACTGGCACACACAATATTGTTGGATTGAAATAATACAGAGTAACTAAATATGTAACAAATTTAGAAACAGCATCTTTCTATTCGAAACATTTATATCTGCTCCTTGGCCACCAACTGAGAAATTGATTTTACTGGACATGTTATTTAACAGTATTTGGCTATTGTATCATGTACTGCTGATTTGATCCTGTTGAAGTTATTTTATTGCAGTAAAATACCTGTTGCTAGATAAAATAGTGATCTATCATTCTTTTCTTTATATATCTTTCATAATACCACTATCCTGCACTGTCTGCAGTGGATTTTTAAATAAACGCTGCTTTCAAATGATACTGCTATCTATGTATATATTTAAAATAATATATATATAATTATATATGTATATATATATATATATATATATATATATATACCATTGGTGCTGATATAACAATATATATATATATATATATATATATATATATATATACATATACATATTTAGACATGTATATGTATCTATCTCAATGTTAAAGCCCTTTATTATCTTTGAGCCCTTATAACTTTTTTGTGCAATATTTTGTTTTTAATAATTTTATTAGATAGTGTTATTATGAGTGTAGCTGTACCTTGTAATGTAATTTGATGTATTTTATGACACTTTTTGTTTTGCGAAACATTTAACCAGTGCTATGAGGAAGCGGTAATCCTTCCAGCTTAAATTGCAATTACACACAAGTGATTGCGTTTACTTTCAACCTGTAAAACGAGTGGTAAACACCCGCGATAAACCCCTTTACAATTGTGCATAACTTTGAACGCACCACTCATAATCTGAGCCTTTACAATTAATTATTATTACTAATTACTTCACAAGGTTCCATATTCCTTTACAGACATCTTCATACAGAGAAAATGTATACACAATTAACATTATCATCAAATACGCACATCACCTCTTGTTTCTTCAATTTTATTTTCCTCTCTCTGGGCTAGTGTTGTCATCACAGTGCTGTTATTACACAAACCTTTTTTTCACCTTCCTTTGATTACATCCACACCAGTGCACAACAACCTAACCATTAACATCCAGACACTGCAAGGTTTTTACAAACATTAGATTTAATACATAACATTATTTTCACATATAATGGTTGATTATTATTTGAAATCACTACACAAGATTTAATTTCCCTTTGTAGACATAAGCAGTATTATTTTTATACATAGATCATTTTTGCATATATTGATCCATACGTCACTTTTCACATTATTATCACATACAAAATTATTCATTTTTTAGATTAAAGGGACAGTCAAGTCCAAAAAAAAAAACTTTCATGATTTAAATAGGGTATGCAATTTTAAACAACTTCCCAATTTACTTTTATCACCAATTTTGCTTTGTTCTCTTGGTATTCTTAGTTGAAAGCTAAAACTAGGAGGTTCATATGCTAATTTCTTAGACCTTGAAGACTGCCTCTAATCTGAATACATTTTGACCACTAGAGGGCATTAGTTCACATGTTTCATATAGATAACATTGAGCTCATGTACGTAAACTGACCTAGGACTGAGCACTGATTGGCTAAACTGCATGTCTGTCAAAAGAACTGAAATAAGTGGGCAGTCAGCAGAAGCTTAGATAAAAGATAATTACAGAGGTAAAAAGTATATTAATATAACTGTGTTGGTTATGCAAAACTGGGGAATGGGTAATAAAGGGATTATCTTTCTTTTTAAACAACAAAAATTCTGGTGTTGACTGTCCCTTTAACATTTTTTGTATATATTGTTTCTATTTCTATTTATACCATTTTTTTTTTTCTATTCTCTTTAGATTTTGTCTGTATAACCCATACAAATTTGATGTAAACATTTGCCTTAAAGAAAGATTTTGTGTAACATTGTGAATTACACCAGATGATTTCAATTGAGCATTGTATAAAGGAGCACATGTGTTTCAATCAGACTATGCCAGAGGAAACAGCTCATTCTGAGCCGAGAAACTGGTTGAATTTCTGTTTTTAAGATTGCAATTGCTTTTTAATATAATTGATATTTTTGAACAATAAAATGTATTTTTATAAAATTGGAACACATTCTTTTTGAAGCTCCTTACAGTGTTTCTCAAGCTTGATACTATTTTCCAATTAACTCTTTACACAGGACAGAGTCACTAAAATAGGACGGATTCACTCTGTGAAAGATCAGCTATCCAGAGGCAGAGATCACATGATCAGACTGGAGAGAGATAAACAAGTCACAGCCTAGAAAGAATAGCAGTGTCATGCTATTGGTGACAGCCAGCTAGATGCTTTAAGATTGCTGCTTTGTTAGCACTGATTCAAACTTAGGGCTCAACCAAATGTGAGTGTCCCATTTTGTTTTTCTTCTGTTAATATATTCTTGAAGTGTGGTTAGGATGTGAGGCACCCTCTTGTTTGTTGTTAACATTTACATTTATCTTTTATGATTATAGAGCTCTAAGTCCGCCAAATAGTATTTATTTTCCTTTTGGATTTGTCTGGGAAAAAATGCAGCTGCAGACCCTTCCCCAGCTACCACAGGAGCCCCAAGAACATCAGTGGATGGCAATCTGTTTTGATTGTTTGGGTCACAACCTTTAGCGTTAGTGTTACCCAAACATTATGTGTCACAATCAACATAAAAATGTAGCAGTACCACCACCATTGCTATGCATAATGGCACTGTGGCAAAACCGCTGGATGTGTTTGTCCATGGCCTCCTCCACTTCCTCCACAGATCTGAGCACTTTGACTTCCCTCCCTACCCCTGAGAATGCTGGTTGGCTAGAAAAAGTCACAGGCGTCCACTGACAGGCTGAGAGAAATTAAAATTTAAAAGAAAATTATCAACTAGATTACGAGTTTTGAGCGCTATAGGGATTTTAACGACTGCCACAATAGCGGCGTTATTTCACCTCCCTATAGCGCTGCTATTACAAGTTTTAAAAAAGCAGGCTTGTGCAGGCAATATGGTTGCATTGAGCTCTATACCGTACCGAAATCAAGCGCTGCTTGATTTCCCCATAGACATCAATGGGGAGAGCCGGCAAAAAAACAACAACAACTGTGATCGTGGAATGAAAAGCTCCATAACGCAGTCCCATTGATGTCTATGAGGAAAGCAAAAGTTAAGTTTAATAACTAACACCCTAACATAAACCCCTGAGTCTAAACACCCCTAATCGCCGCCACCTACATACATTTATTAACCCCTAATCTGCCTCCCCCAACATCGCCACCACCTACATAATGTTATTAACCCCTAATCTGCAGCCCCCGATAACGCCGCCACCTACATACAGTTATTAACCCCTAATCTGCCACCCCCAACATTGCCGCCACCTGCGTAAAACTATTAACCCCTAATCTGTCGCTCCCGATGTCGCTGCCACTATACTAAAGTTATTAACCCCTAAACCTCTGCCCTCCCACATCACTACCACTAAATAAATCCATTAACCCCTAAACCTAACCCTAACCCTAATGTAACCCTAAGTCTAACACCTCCTAACTTTAACATAATTAAAATACAGCTAAACTAAAGTTAAATAATAACTATTTTAAACTAAATACAAACTTACCTGTAAAATAAAACCTAAGCTAGCTACAATATAACTAATAGTTATATTGTAGCTAGCTTAGGTTTTATTTTTATTTCACAGGTAAGTTTGTATTTATTTTAACAAGGTAGACTAGTTAGTAAATAGTTATGAACTATTTAATAACTACCTAGTTAAAATAAATAAAAAAAGCCCCCCCAAAATAAAAAAGCCATAGCCTACAATAAACTACCAATGGCTCTCAAAAGGGCCTTTTGTGGGGCATTGCCCCAAAGAAATCAGCTCTTTTACCTGTTAAAAAAATACAAACACCCCCAACAGTAAAACCCACGACCCACCAACCAACCCACCAAATAAAAAACCTATATAAAATAACCTAAGCTCCCCATAGCCCTGAGTGTAATTGTGTTCTACAAATCTCTCTATTTTTCTATTTTCCTTGGC
This sequence comes from Bombina bombina, assembly GCF_027579735.1. Taxonomy (NCBI): domain Eukaryota; kingdom Metazoa; phylum Chordata; class Amphibia; order Anura; family Bombinatoridae; genus Bombina; species Bombina bombina. The sequence goes on from NC_069503.1 coordinate 1,023,606,995, forward strand.
ATTACAGGTATACCTAGAAACCATATATGGTGATACACAGGGTTCTATAATCCAATGTAGAGGGGCCCTTAATAATTGGAAAACATAACTAATAATCGGCCAGATTACGAGTTTTGCATTATGAGTGGCTCGGTAATAACTTGCAAGTTATTTCCACCGCTCACCTTTAATAGCGCTGCTATTACAAGTTTGCAAAAAACTGCATTTGTGGGCAATATGGCAGCTCCATACCGCACACAAATAAAAGGCACTGCTTTGAGCTGCTTTTACATGCTCATGCATGATTTCCCCATAAACATCAATGGGTAGAGCCGGCTAAAAATAAGCCTAACACTTGCAATAGCGGAGCGTAAAGCTCCGTAACGCAGTCCCATTGATTCCTATGGGGAAAGAAAATGTATGTTTAAACCTAACACCTTAACATAAACCCTGAGTCTAAACACCCCTAATCTGGGGTGAAATCCTATTGGCTGATTGGAACAGCCAATAGAATGCAAGCTCAATCCTATTGGCTGATTACATCAGCCAATAGGATTTTTTACCCTTTAATTCTGATTGGCTGAGAGAATTCTATCAGTGAATCAGAATTCAAGGAACGCCACCTTGGATGACGTCATTTAAAGGAAACTTTATTCTTCAAGACCCGTTGAAAAAAGAGTATGCTCTGCGCCGGATGTCTTGAAGATGGAGCCGCTCTGCCTCGGAAGGATGAAAATAGATGATGCCGCCTGGATGAAGAGTTCTGCCTGTCTGGAGGATGACTTCTTGCCACTTGGATGAAGACTTCTCCCGGCTTCGTTGAGGACTTCTTGCCGCTTGGATGAGGTCTTCTCTCAGCTAGATGAGGATGAATGTCCGGTCTTCAAAAACTGTAAGTGGATCTTCAGGGGTTAGTGTTAGTTTTTTTTTAAGGGTTTATTGGGTGGGTTTTATTTTTAGATTAGGGACTTTGGGCAACGTAAAAGAGCTAAATGCCCTTTTAAGGGCAATGCCCATCCAAATGCCCTTTTCAGGGCAATGGGGAGCTTAGGTTTTTTAGGTAGTTTTTTTTGGGGGGTTGGTTGTGTGGATGGTGGGTTTTACTGTTGGGGGGTTGTTTGTATTATTTTTTACAGGTAAAAGAGCTGATTTCTTTGGGTTTCTTCTAAGGGCCATTGGCAGTTTAGTGTAGGCTAGGTTTTTTTTATTTTAGGGGGGCTTTTTTATTTTGATAGGGCTATTAGATTAGGTGTAATTAGTTAATTATGTAATTATATTAAAGTTAGGGGTGTTAGGGTTAAGGTTAGGCTTAGGGTTAGGTTTAGGGGTTAATATATTTATTTAGTGTTAGTGATGTGGGAGGCCAGAGGTTTAGGGGTTTATAACTTTAGTATAGTGGTGGCGGTGACATTGGGGATGGCAGATTAGGGGTTAATAAGTGTAGGTGGGTGGCGGCGATATTGGGGGCGGCAGATTAGGGGTTAATAAGTGTAGGTAGGTGTTGGCGATGTCGGGAGCGGCAGATTAGGGGTTAATAAGTGTAATGTAGGTGTCGGTGATGTTGGGGCGGCAGATTAGGGTTTATGTTAGGGTGTTAGGTTTAAACATAAAATTTCTTTCTCCATAGGAATCATATTAAATATTTGATCATTTCTTTTTTATTTTGTATAATTTAGTGTTTATTATTTTTTGTAATTTAGATAAATGTGTTTAATTTATTTAATTTTAGTGTAATGTTAGGTTTAAGTGTAAGACAGGTTAGGTTTTATTTTACAGGTAAGTTTGTTTTAACTAGGTAACTAGTAAATAGTAAATAACTATTTACTAACTAGTTTACCTAGTTAAAATAAATACAAACTTACCTGTGAAATAAAAATAAAACCTAAGATAGCTAGTTATATTGTAGCTAGCTTAGGTTTTATTTCAAAGGTAAGTATGTATTTAGTTTTAAATAGGAATTATTTAGGTAATAATAGTAATTTGTATTTAGATTTATTTTAATTATATTAAAGTTAGGGGTGTTAGGGTTAGACTTAGGGTTAGGTTTAGGGGTTAATATATTTATTTAGTGTTAGTGAGGAGGCCAGAGGTTTATGGGTTAATAATTTTAGGATAGTGGCGGCGACATTGGGGACAGCCGATTAGGGGTTAATAAGTGTAGTTAGCTGGCGGCGATTTTGGGGGCAGCAGATTAGGGGTTAATAACAGTAATGTAGGTTGCGGTGATGTTAGGGACAGCAGATTAGGGGTTAATAAGTGTATGTAGGTGGCGATGACATTGGGGGCAGCAGATTAGGGGTTAATAATATTTAACTAGTATTTGTGATGCGGGAGTGTGGCGGTTTAGGGGTAATATGTTTATTATAGTGGCGGTGATGACAGGAGCAGCAGATTAGGGGTTAATAAGTTTATTTTAGTGTTTGCGATAGGGGAGTGCCTTGGTTTAAGGGTTAATAGGTAGTTTATGGGTGTTAGTGTACTTTGTAACACTTAAGTTATGAGTTTTATGCTACAGCTTTGTAACGTAAAACCCATAACTACTGACTTTCAGTTTACGGTACAGATCTTGTAGTTATGGGTTGTACCGCTGACTTTTTGGCCGGACAGGCAAACTCGTAATACCGGCGCTGTGGAAGTCCCATTGAAAAAGGACTTTTTAAAAAGTGCGGTAGTTACGTTATGTGACTGCCAAAAAAGTGTGCGGTACAGCTATACCTACAAGACACGTAATAGCATGGGAGATTATTAAAAACACACTGGGTTACTATTGGTATATAGTGAGATTATTAGTGCAAAAAGATGTGCACTGAGATTGATGACTTGACAATTAGACTAGCTTATGTGGGGGAGCCAAGTATGCTTGATACTAAGGGCTACAACATATTGACTGTAAGGAAAATTGTATACAAATTGCATACTTGGCTATATATATATATATATATATATATATATATATATATATATATATATATATATATATATATATAGGTATAGATATGCAGAGATTTATATAGGAATATATATTTATAAACACGTAGAACATATTCTGCTATGTGCAAAACATTGGAATGTGAAATACAGTAAATACACAGTATAACACTTTATTAAAAATCTATATTGCATACATATGTTTTTACATGTTTTCATCTACTTAACTGCAAAGGGCTCCAATGCACTTCTATATATGTCTATATATGTGTACATATGTATTTATGTGTTTATACACATCTGTAAATACATATATACACATATTTATACATAAATACATATGTACACACACACACACACACATATATATATATATATATATATCCACCAAATGTAGAAATAAAAGTCTTGTGAGAGACAGAGCATTAAATCATTGCGGTAGATTTATTCAAATATACAAACAGGTGAACACCACTCCACACACACCTCTCAGCCACATCCGACGCGTTTCCTGCCGCTAAACGGCACCCTGACGAAGTGCCGTTTAGCGGCAGGAAACGCGTCGGATGTGGCTGAGAGGTGTGTGTGGAGTGGTGTTCACCTGTTTGTATATTTGAATAAATCTACCGCAATGATTTAATGCTCTGTCTCTCACAAGACTTTTATTTCTACATATGGTAGATATTGGTAAAGAATTGCAGCATTTGGAGGTTGCTGCGAAGGAAATTCAAGTCACAGGTTTTCCACAGGTAACGCTGTCCGGTGAAACGGATTGTAACATTCATTCCGCCATCTTGCACGAGTGAGGCTGGATAACAGTGAGTAACCAAGTTTGTCCATTGTTTATTTTTGAGAAGGCTACTTCGAAAATTTTCACAACTTCTGTATACTAAGAGTGATACAAGATTCTATACCTGCAATGAGAAGTGTGATTGTATACCTAAAGACAAACTTTGTCGTTTTCTACCTGATGCACTTGCATAATACTTGTGAATAACCAAAGTGGAATATCCTGTGCAGTGGTTTCTAGTCCTGTCAATATACCTGCTATATATACACTGTTAGAGATTGACAGTGTTATACCCTAATACGTATCATAAAATTAGCTAATGGTATTGGAATATATTTGTCCGTGGTTAACTACGCAGTGTGCATGAGTTTGTATGTTTATATATATATATATATATATATATATATATATACAGGTGGCCCTCGTTTTACAACGGTTCAATTTACACCTTTTCAGAATAGCAACCTTTTTTTCTAGTCATGTGACTACTATTGAAAAGCATTAAGAAGCAGTGCATTTATTAAAATAGCCAGTAGGTGGAGCTGTCCGCTTGTGTTGCAGCAAAGCCAAGCAAGCTGAAATTAATCAGTTTAACCAGACCTGAGCTATCGAGCAGATTTCAAAGGAACAAGATCTTCTTGTCTATAACTCAGTACAGGTTGGAATGCATAGAAAGAACTGTTTGCAGAAAAATGCAAGTGAAGTCTGTGTTGTGTGATTATTTTATTAGGTTTATAATGCAGGTTAAGAAATTTTTTTGTTCATTTAATTATATATTCTGTGTTGTGTGATTATTTTATTAGGTTTATAATGCTGCCTAGCATTTAAAGTCTTCATTTCAAAGCTTTAAAATTAATGTATTAGGTGTTACTTATGACAATTTTGAGAGGTGCCTGGAACCTATCTCCCTCACTTCCCATTGACTTACATTATAAACTGGGTTTCAATTTACAACGGTTTCGATTTACAACCATTCCCTCTGGAACCTAACCCCGGCGTAAACTGAGGGCTACCTACATATACATCTTTAGACATGTATATAACTCTGTGTTAAAGCCCCTTGCCTGCCCTTTTCTTTTCTAACACCTGAGACCTCATATGCTTGAGCCCTCATGACTTTTTTTGTGCAATATTTTTTATTATATGGTGTTATTATGAGTGTAACTGTACTTCTACGTGTATTTTTGATGTGTTTTGTGACACTAACCAGAGATCTGAGGTCGAGCTAACCAGACGCGCATTAACTTCAATTCTGCTCAAGCAATTGCTTTTACTTTCAACTTGTAATACAAGTGAAAAACCCACCTTGCTCAAAAAAGCCAAGATAAACCACTTATTGTAACTGGTAATGCACCACTCATAATTTTCCCATAAATAGATATATAGGTAACTGGGAACCACTACCATAAGAATTTTTTCGAAATAGGTAAAATAATGCATTTTTATTTTAATTATTTTTTATAAAAAGACTAGCCCTTGTAATATACATCACACTTCTACCTATAAACCTTTTATCATGTTGAGTTATGGACATCTGTTTCATATTGAGTTTTTGCGAAAAACATCTTAATATCAGTTTAGAATAAAAAGTGTGGAAGTCACAAACCTTTATATTATGCACCCTTTATTAATCTGTTGTAAAGGCTTTAGAATGTTGAAAAGAAAAAACAAATAAAAGAGCAAAAAGTATTACTGCGTCTACAGGACATAAATGAAAAACAACATTTGGAAAAATGTCCATCCTTTATTATTAGTTTGAATTGAAGAATATCTTTGTGAATCTATAAAGTCTTTTCATAATTTTTGATAGCATAACATAAATAAATCTTTAAATTGTAAAGGGAAATTAATATTTCTTCTATTTTAGTTTGTTTGCATATTATTAATTGCATATTAACCAAGAGATAAATAGCTTTAATTAATACAATTATAAGTAAGAACTTATGTGCAAGCCCCCAGGCAGGGGATAAAGATACAAAGAAATAATCTGGTATTTTTGAGTTTACGAAGTCAACCAGAAAACTAATAAACTGTATTTACAGCATTTACAATACACAAGATAAGAGAAGGGCAAGTTGTATAATAGCAAATGTTAGCAAATTGCAGTGTCATAATTAACGGGTTGATAAACATAAAGCCTATCTTTTTTGGCTTATTAGTGGTCAAAAACAGATTTCTCTCTGTATGAATAGGCACCAGACAGCTTGCAGGATATTGGCACAGGCACCAACATTTAATTTCACAATTGTGGCTGGAAGTCGGGTAGTAAATAAATCAGCAGAAATGTCTATTGCAAGGATACAGAGTTGCGGCTGCTAATACCTCTATATATTTCCTTCCATTTATTCTTTGGTAAATGGTTTACACAAATAAAAGTGACAAGAAAAAGCATCATATCTTTACAGATAAAAAAAAAACATGTAAACATTTGTATCTGCATATGAAAAAACACTATTTAAATATGCATTAAAGTTGTTTTGATTTTGAAATTAACATAAAGTGCTTCTGGCCCTTAAGGACTGACTGCCCACTGGCTGATAAGCAGATCTCCCACCGCTTTATTAGTGGACAGTGAATATTCTTACAAATCTAAAATAAACTTTTTTTTTTTTTTTTTTTTTTTCCTCAGTACAAGGAAACCCATTTCAAAAACATCAAATACATTTAGAATTTGACTTTTTTTATGTTAAACAAGGAAAAAACGTTTGTATCCTTTTATTATGTATAGCTTAGATTTGAGAACATTGATAGTTGATAGAAAATTCAAGAGATATTAATTTAATAAATGAGGTGTTATGATCTGAATTTGGGAACTAGAAAGTTCAGCAGCAAGTTAAAAAATTATTTACATGGAAAAACGTTTGATAAATATGGTGATAAAAGTGTAATGTGATTCATGAACTCCTGGGACATGGGTAAGTATATTCTAAGATAAGTTTGCAATTCAGAAGAAAATATAAGCAAACTAGAGCCTGTAATAAAGGAGAAGGTCCTTTAGCGCAGGCCCTGGGATCTCCACGCTAAGCCATCTATTAGAACGGCCCGAAGAGTAGTGATGTCGCGAGCTTAAAAATTTCAGTTCGCGAACGGCGGACTCGAACTTCCACTACTGTTTGCGAACCGGAGAACCGCGTGAACCGCCATTGACTTCAATAGGCAGGCGAACTTTAAAACCCACAAGGATTCTTTCTGGCCACAATAGTGATGGAAAAGTTGTTTCAAGGGTACTAACACCTGGACTGTGGCATGCCGGAGGGGGATCCATGGCAAAACTCCCATGGAAAATTACATAGTTGATGCAGAGTCTGCTACATTCCTAAATGGTTTGGAATAACGTGCTTTAAAACATCAGTTATGATGTTGTATCGATAAGGTAGTGTAAGGGTTACGCCCGCTTCACAGTGACAGACCAAACTCCAAGTGTAACGCACCGCAAACAACCGCAAACAGTCCATTTGCATAACCACGATATAGATAGATTTGATAGATAGATACATAGATTACATAGCTCAATAGATGCAATATACATATGATCGATACAAATTACATAGATCAATAGATGCAATATACATTTGAAAGATACGAATTACATAGATCAATAGATGCAATATCCATTTGATAGATACAAATTATATAGATCAAAGATGCAATATACATTTGATAGATACGAATTACATAGATCAAAAGATGCAATATACATTTTATAGATACGATTGATAGTTAGATAGATTTGATAGATAAATAGATAGATTTGAAAGATATATAATTTCCCTGACAGAGTATAACAATAAGACATGCGGTCTGGGACCTGTGGTGTGTTAAGTAGTACTATTCTTAGCAGTTTACTACTGCCTGTAACTCCTCCTATCGGGGGAGGTCTATATGGCCTGCATTTTTGGAACAGGGAGATGGAAGAAGATGATTGGTCTGTCCTCCTACTTCAAATTTGTCCTAAACACAAGTGGCTGTCTCAAAACAGTCCGGCCACGAGATAGATAGATTTGATAGATAGATATACATAGATTGATAGTTAGATAGAATCGATAGAATATAATTACCCTGTAAAAGTATAATAATAAAACATGCGGTCTGGGACCCATGGTAACTAGGTTGTGTCAAGTAGTACTATTGTTAGCACTTTAATCCCTGTTACTCCCCCTATCGGGGGAGGTCTATATGGCCTGCATGATTACCCTGACAAAGTATAACAACCAAACATGCGGTCTGGGACCCATGTTGGTACTGGTATAACTAGGTTGTCTTAAGTAGTACTATTCTTAGCAGTTTAATCCCTGTGATTGGTCTGTCCTCCTTCTTCAAATTTGTCAAAAACACAAGTGGCTGTCTCAAAACAGTCCGGACACGAGATAGATAGATTTGATAGATAGATATACATAGATTGATAGTTAGATAGAATCGATAGAAGATAAATAGATAGATTTGTTAGATATATAATTACCCTGACAAAGTATAATAATTAAACATGCGGTCTGGGACCCATGGTAACTAGGTTGTGTTAAGTAGTACAAATCTTAGCACTTTAATCCCTGTAACTCCCCCTATTGGGGGAGGTCTATAGGGCCTGCACGATTACCCTGACAAAGTATCACAACAAGACATGCGGTCTGGGACCCATGGTAACTAGGTTTTGTTTATATTAGTACTATTCTTAGCACTTTAATCCATGTTACTCCCCCTATCTGTGTAGGTCTAAATGGCCTGCATGATTACCCTGAGAAAGTATAACAACAAGACATGCGGTCTTGGACCCATGGTAATTAGGTTGTGTTTAGTAGTACTATTTTTAGCACTTTAATACCTTTTACTCCCCTTATCGAGGGAGGTCTATATGGCCTGCATAATTACCCTTACAAAGTATAATAACAAGACATGCGGTCTGGGACCCATGGTAACTAGGTTTTGTTTATATTAGTACTATTCTTAGCACTTTAATCCCTATTGCTCCCCCTATCGGGGGAGGTCTATACGGCCTGCCTGATTACCCTCACGAAATATAACAACAAGACATGCGGTCTGGGACCCATGGTAACTAGGTTGTGTTAAGTTGTACTATTCTTAGCACTTTAATCCCTGTAACTCCCCCTATTGTGGGAGGTCTATACGGCCTGCCTGATTACCCTCACCAAATATAACCACAAGTCATGCGGTCTGGGACCCATGGTAACTAGGTTGTGTTAAGTAGTATTGTTCTTAGCAGTTTAATACCTGTTACTCACCCTATCGGGGGAGGTCTATATGGCCTGCATGACTACCCTACCAAAATATAATAATAAGACATGTGGTCTGGGACCCATGGTAACTAGGTTGTATTAAGTAGTACTGTTCTTATTAGTTTAATACCTGTTACAACCCCTAATGGTGGGAGGTCTATATGGCCTGCATGATTACCCGGACCAAATAAAACAACAAGACATGCGGTCTGGGACTGGGACCCATGGCTAACTAGGTTGTGTTAAGTATTACTATTCTTAGCCCTTTAATCCCTGTTGCTCCCCCTATCGGGGGAGGTCTATATGGCCTGCATGATTACCCTCACCAAAATATAACAACAAGACATGCGGTCAGGGACCCATCGTAACTAGGTTGTTTTTATATTAGTACTATACTTAGCACTCTAATCCCTGTAACTCCCCCTATCGGGGGGGGGGTCTATACGGCCTGCCTGATTACCCTCACCAAATATAACAACAAGACATGCGGTCTGGGACCCATGGTAACTAGGTTTTTGTTAAGTTGTACTATTCTTAGCACTTTAATCCCTTTTACTCCCCCTATCGGGGGAGGTCTATGCGGCCTGCCTGGTTACCCTCACCAAATATAACAATAAGACCTGCATGATTACCCTGAGAAAGTATAACAACAAGACATGCGGTCTTGGACCCATGGTAATTAGGTTGTGTTTAGTAGTACTATTTTTAGCACTTTAATACCTTTTACTCCCCTTATCGGGGGAGGTCTATATGGCCTGCATAATTACCCTTACAAAGTATAATAACAAGACATGCGGTCTGGGACCCATGGTAACTAGGTTTTGTTTATATTAGTACTATTCTTAGCACTTTAATCCCTATTGCTCCCCCTATCGGGGGAGGTCTATACAGCCTGCCTGATTACCCTCACCAAATATAACAACAAGACATGCGGTCTGGGACCCATGGTAACTAGGTTTTTGTTAAGTTGTACTATTCTTAGCACTTTAATCCCTTTTACTCCCCCTATCGGGGGAGGTCTATACGGCCTGCCTGGTTACCCTCACCAAATATAACAATAAGACGTGCGGTCAGGGAACCATGGTAAGGTTACTTCCTTTTGCACAATCAAGTATACCAGTTGCAGACAGAGGTTCTGACCCTGCATTATGGCTGCACCTCTCCCTAAAAGAGGGATCTGTTAAAGAGTCTGTGGGCCTGTATGCAAAGAGCTGGCCTGCCTAAAAGGAGCAGCAAGGCAGTACTGGTCGTTCTCCTTCAGCCTTTTTATACGATGGCCCACGACCCTCAACAGGCACAACAGCTTGAAACACCACATATGCTATCCTTTTGCACAATAGAGTACAGGTATGGCATCCATTTTTCCATTTTAGGAACCCAGAGATAATTTTTAGGAACCGGGAGATAGAAAAAGATTCTTTGACATCCAGTACAGGTCATTCTCCTTCAGCCTTTGTAGACGAGGGTCCAGGACCCTCCACAGACACAACAGCAGGAAACACCATTTATGCCATCCTTTTGCACGATAGAGTATAGGTATGGCATTGATTTTAGGAACCCGGAGATAATTTTTAGGAACCGGGAAGTTTAAAAAAAAACATGATTGGACACCCAGTACACTTCGTTCTCCTTCAGCCTTTTTATACGAGGGTCCCGGACCCTCAACAGAAACAACAGCAGGAAACACCACATACGCCATCCTTTTGAACAATCCAGTACAGGTATGGCATCCATTTTAGGAACCCGGAAATAATTTATAGGATCCGGGAGATGGAAAAAGATGCTTGGACAACCAGTACACTTCATTCTCCTTCAGCCTTTTTAGACAAGGGTCCAGGACCCTCAACAGAAACAACAGCAGGAAACACCACATATGCCATCCTTTTGAATAATACAGTACAGGTATGGCATCGATTTTAGGAACCCGGAGATAATTTTTAGGAACTGGGAAATTTAAAAATAAACATGATTGGACACCCTGTACACTTCGTTCTCTTTCAGCCTTTTTATACGAGGGTCCCGGACCCTCAACAGAAACAACAGCAGGAAACACCACATATGCCATCCTTTTGAATAATCCAGTACAGGTATGGCAATGATTTTAGAAACCCGGAGATAATTTTTAGGAACCGGGAGATGGAAAAAGATGCTTGGACAACCAGTATACTTCGTTCTCCTTCAGCCTTTTTAGACAAGGGTCCAGGACCCTCAACAGAAACAACAGCAGGAAACACCACATATGCCATCCTTTTGAATAATACAGTACAGGTATGGCATCGATTTTAGGAACCCGGAGATCATTTTTAGGAACCGGGAAATTTAAAAAAAAACATGATTGGACACCCAGGACACTTCGTTCTCCTTAAGCCTTTTTATATGAGGGTCCCGGACCCTCAACAGAAACAACAGCAGGAAACACCACATATGCCATCCTTTTGAATAATCCAGTACAGGTATGGCATTGATTTTAGAAACCCGGAGATAATTTTTAGGAACCAGGAGATGGAAAAAAATGCTTGGACACCCAGTACAGGTCGTTCTCCTTCAGCCTTTTTATAAGAGGGTCCAGGACCCTCAACAGAAACAACAGCAGGAAACAGCACATATGCCATCCTTTTCACAGGTATGGCATTGATTTTAGGAACCCGGAGATCATTTTTAGGAACCGGGAAATTGAACAAAAAAAATGATTGGACACCCAGTACACTTCGTTCTCCTTCAGCCTTTTTATAGGAGGGTCTTGGACCCTCAACAGAAACAACAGCAGGAAACACCACATATGCCATCCTTTTGAATAATCCAGTACAGGTATTGCATTGATTTTAGAAACCCGGAGATAATTTTTAGGAACTGGGAGATGGAAAAAGATGCTTGGACAGTACACCCAGTACAGGTCGTTATCCTTCCGCCTTTTTATAAGAGGGTCCAGGACCCTCAACAGAAACAACAGCAGGAAACACCACATATGCCATCCTTTTGAACAATAGAGTACAGGTATGGCATTGATTTTAGAAACCCGGAGATAATTTTTAGGAAACAGGAAATTGAACAAAAAAAATGATTGGACACCCAGTACACTTCGTTCTCCTTCAGCCTTTTTATACGAGGGTCTCGGACCCTCAACAGAAACAACAGCAGGAAACACCACATATTCCATCCTTTTGAATAATCCAGTACAGGTATGGCATTGATTTTAGAAACCCGGAGATAATTTTTAGGAACCGGGAGATGGAAAAAGATGCTTGGACACCCAGTACAGGTCGTTCTCCTTCAGCCTTTTTATAAGAGGGTCCAGGACCCTCAACAGAAACAACAGCAGGAAACAGCACATATGCCATCCTTTTGAACAATAGAGTGCAGGTAAAGCATTGATTTTAGAAACCCGGAGATCATTTTTAGGAACCGGGAAATTGAACAAAAAAAATCATTGGACACCCAGTACACTTTGTTCTCCTTCAGCCTTTTTATACAAGGGTCCCAGACCCTCAACAGAAACAACAGCAGGAAACACCACATATGCCATCCTTTTGAATAATCCAGTACAGGTATGGCATTGATTTTAGAAACCCGGAGATAATTTTTAGGAACTGGGAGATGGAAAAAGATGCTTGGACAGTACACCCAGTACAGGTCGTTCTCCTTCAGCCTTTTTATAAGAGGGTCCAGGACACTCAACAGAAACAACAGCAGTAAACACCTCATATGCTATCCTTTTGAACAATAGAGTACAGGTATGGCATCCATTTTAGAAACCCAGAGATAATTTTTAGGAACCGGGAAATTGAACAAAAAACCATGCTTGGACACCCAGTACAGGTCGTTCTCCTTCAGCCATTTTAGGCGAGGGTCCAGGACCCTCAACAGAAACAACAGCAGGAAACAGCACATATGCCATCCTTTTGAACAATAGAGTACAGGTATGGCATTGATTTTAGAAACCCGGAGATAATTTTTAGGAACCGGGAAATTGAACAAAGAAAATGATTGGACACCAAGTACACTTCGTTCTCCTTCAGCCTTTTTATATGAGGGTCCCAGACCCTCAACAGAAACAACAGCAGGAAACACCACATATGCCATCCTTTTGAATAATCCAGTACAGGTATGGCATTGATTTTAGAAACACGGAGATAATTTTGAGGAACCGGGAGATGGAAAAAGATGCTTGGACAGTACTACCAGTACAGGTCGTTCTCCTTCAGCCTTTTTATAAGAGGGTCCAGGACACTCAACAGAAACAACAGCAGGAAACAGCACATATGTCATCCTTTTGAACAATAGAGTACAGGTATGGCATTGATTTTAGAAACCCGGTGATAATTTTTAGGAACCAGAAAATTGAACAAAAAACCATGCTTGGATACCCAGTACAGGTCGTTCTCCTTCAGCCTTTTTATAAGAGGGTCCAGGACCCTCAACAGAGACAACAGCAGGAAACACCACATATGCCATCCTTTTGAACAATAGAGTACAGGTATGGCATCGATTTTAGGATCCCGGATATAAATGTTAGGAACCAGGAAATTGAACAAAAAACCATGCTTGGACACCCAGTACAGGTCGTTCTCCTTCAGCCTTTTTATAAGAGGGTCCAGGACCCTCAACAGAAACAACAGCAGGAAACACCACATATGCCATCCTTTTGCACAATAGAGTACAGGTATGGCATCCATTTTAGAAATCCGGAGATAATTTTTAGGAACCGGGAGATGGAAAAAGATGCTTGGACAACCAGTACACTTTGTTCTCCTTCAGCCTTTTTAGATGAGGGTCCCAGACCCTCAACAGAAACAACAGCAGGAAACACCACATATGCCATCCTTTTGCATAATAGATTACAGATATGGCATTGATTTGAGGAACCCGGAGATAATTTAGAGGAACCGGGAATATTGAAAAAAAAACGTGGTTGGCACCCAGTACAGGTCGTTCTCCTTCAGCCTTTTTATACGATGGCCCACGACCCTCAACAGGCACAACAGCATGAAACAGCACATATGCCATCCTTTTGCACAATAGATTACAGATATGGCATTGATTTGAGGAACCCGGAGATAATTTAGAGGAACAGGGAATATTGAACAAAAAACATGCTTGGACACCCAGTATAGGTCCTTCTCCTTCAGCCTTTTTATAAGTTGGCCCACGACCCTCAACAGGCACAACAGCATGAAACACCACATATGCCATCCTTTTGCACAATAGAGTACAGGTATGGAATTGATTTGAGGAACCCGGAGATAATTTAGAGGAACCGGGAATATTGAACAAAAAACGTGGTTGGACACCCAGTACAGGTCATTCTCCTTCAGCCTTTTTATACAATGGCCCACGACCCAAAACAGGCACAACAGCATGAAACACCACATATGCCATCTTTTGCACAATAGAGTACAGGTATGGCATTGATTTGAGGAATCTGGAGATAATTTAGAGGAACCGGGAATATTGAACAAAAAAACGTGCTTGGACACCCAGTACAGGTCGTTCTCCTTCAGCCTTTTTATACGATGGGCCACAACCCTCAACATGCACAACAGCATGAAACACCACATATGCCACCCTTTTGCACAATAGAGTACAGGTATGGCATTGATTTGAGGAACCCGGAGATAATTTAGAGGAACCGGGAATATTGAACAAAAAACGTGCTTGGACACCCAGTACAGGTCGTTCTCCTTCAGCCTTTTTATACGATGGCCCGCGACCCTCAACAGGCACAACAGCATGAAACACCACATATGCCATCCTTTTGAACAATAGAGTACAGGCATGGCATTGATGGAACCCGGAGAAAATTTTTCAGAACCGTGAGATGGAAAAAGATGCTTGGTCGGTCCTCCTACTTCAAATTTGGGGCACTGCACGTGCAATGTACTGTGCCACCAGATATGAGTAGTGTGTTAAGTAGTACTATTCTTAACAGTTTAATCACTGTTATGTGCCTTTTTTTTTTTGCTTTGAGTTTTGTAGCCACAGTGCAGCAGCAGAGGCCAGAAAAATTAGGCATGTACAAATGCCTTAAAAACTCGGTATTGTTGCAGCCGCTGCTGTAGCATGCCTTTTTTATTTAAATGTATCGCCCAATGTCAGTCCCTTCGGGATCCATCCCTCATTCATTTTAATAAAGGTGAGATAATCAAGACTTTTTTGACCTAGGCGACTTCTCTTCTCAGTGACAAAACCTCCTGCTGCACTGAAGGCCAGAAGTTCAATTGCAAATTGGGATAGCTCAGGCCACAAGTCAAGCCTGCACACCCAGTAGTCAAGGGGTCCATCACTCCTCAGAGTGTCGAGATCCGCAGTTAATGCTAGGTAGTCTGATACCTGTCGGTTGAGCCTTTCTCTGAGGCTGGATCCCGAAAGGCTCTGGCGATGCATAGGAGTTAAAAAGGTCCACATGTCCTCCATCAACAACACGTCAGGAAAGCGCCCTGTCCTTGCCGCCATGGTCGTGGGAGGAGGAGGAGGATTACTTTCATCTCTTCCCCTGTTAGGTTCCTGTTGTGCTGTGCTGTGCTGTGTAAAGCATAGTTTTAAATTTATTTTTGAAATGCTCCATCCTTTCCGACTTGCAGGAATTTGGTAATATTTCAGGCACTTTATGCTTATACCGGGGGTCTAGTAGCGTGGACACCCAGTACAGGTCGTTCTCCTTCAGCTTTTTTATATGAGGGTCCCTCAACAGGCACAACAGCATGAAAGACCCCATTTGCACAAGGTTGGATGCCGAGATAATCATGTCTCGTTCCTCGTCCTCTCTGATGTCACTGAGGTTATCTTCTCCCCCCCAGCCACGTACAACACCACGGGTACCAGATAGGTGACAACAACAAGCACCCTGGGATGCCTGTTGTGCTTGGTCTTCCTCCTCCTCCTCCTCCTCAAAGCCACATTCCTCCTCTGACTCCTCTTCCTCACAATCCTCTTCCTGCGTTGCCACAGGTCCAGCAAGCGATGCTGATAAGGCTGTTTCTGGTGGTGATGGACACCACAACTCTTCCTCTTCACGCTCATCTACGGCCTGATCCAGCACTCTTCGCAGGGCACGCTCCAGGAAGAAAACAAATGGTATGATGTTGCTGATGGTGCCTTCGGTGCGACTGACAAGGTTTGTCACCTCCTCAAAAGGACGCATGAGCCTACAGGCATTGCGCATGAGCGTCCAGTAATTTGGCAAAAAAATCCCAGCTCCCCAGAGGCTGTCCTAGCACCCCGGTCATACAAAACTCATTAACAGCTTTTTCTTGTTGGAGCAGGCGGTCGAACATTAGGAGTGTTGAATTCCACCGTGTCGGGCTGTCGCAAATCAAGCGCCTCACTGGCAGGTTGTTTCAACGCTGGATATCGGACAAGTGCGCCATGGCTGTGTAGGAACGCCTGAAATGGCCACACACCTTCCTGGCCTGCTTCAGGATGTCCTGTAAGCCTGGGTACTTATGCACAAAGCGTTGTACAATCAGATTACACACATGTGCCATGCACGGCACATGTGTCAACTTGCCCAATTTTAATGCCGCCACCAAATTACTTCCATTGTCAGAAACAACCTTGCCAATCTCCAGTTGGTGCGGAGTCAGCCACTGATCCACCTGTGCGTTCAGGGCGGACAGGAGTGCTGGTGCGGTGTGACTCTCCACTTTCAGGCAAGTCAACCCCAAGACGGCGTGACACTGCCGTATCTGGTATGTTGAATAGTACCTGGGGAGCTGGGGGGGTGCCGTTGATGTGGAGCAAGACTCAGAAGCAGAAGAGGACTCAGCCGAGTAAGAGGTTATGGAAGAGGATGGAGTAGGAGGAGTAGAGGAGGTAGCAGCAGGCCTGCCTGCAAGTCGTGGCAGTGTCACCAACTCCTCTGCAGAGCCACGCATTCCATGCTTGTCAGACATCAGCAGGTTTACCCAATGCACAGTGTAGGTGATATACCTGCCCTGACCATGCTTTGCAGAGCAGCTATCAGTGGTCATATTGACCCTTACCCCAACGCTGTGTGCCAGACATGCCATTACTTCCTTTCGCACGATCGAGTACAGGTTTGGGATTGCCTTTTGGGAAAATAAATTTCTGGCAGGTACCTTCCACTGCGGTGTCCCAATAGATACAAATTTTTTGAAAGCATCAGACTCTTCCAGCTTGTATGGTAAAAGCTGGCGGGCTAAGAGTTCAGACAAGCCAGCTGTCAGACGCCGGGCAAGGGGGTTACTTTGAGAAATTGGCTTCTTACGCTCAAACATGTCCTTGACAGACACCTGACTGTGGGCAGATGACCAGGAACTGCTACGTAAGAGAAACTCAGTGGAGGATGGTTGAGAGGGGGCAAGGAGGACAGCAGTGGTTGACGTGGCTGAAGATGCTGGAGCAGGAGGAGGATGGCGGCTTTGAGTTTGTGTGCTGCTTCTACTCATGTGTTCTTCCCATTGGCGTTTGTGATGTGAGACCATGTGCCTTCGCAAAGCAGTTGTACCTAGGTGGGTGTTGGACTTCCCATGGCTCAGTTTCTTTTGGCACAGGTTGCAAATGGCATCACTGTTGTCAGAGGCAGATACACAAAAAAAATGCTACACTGCTGAGCTCTGCGATGACGGCATTCTGGTGGTGGCGACAGCATGCGTTGATTGGCGTCAGCGTGCTGTCTGGCTTACCCCGGGTGCCGATGCATGCTGTCTGACTGTGCCACTAGCTCCTTGCGACGACCTCCCCCTGCTTCCAACTCGTCTCCTCCTCTTTGTCTCCCCATATGAACTTTCCCCCTCTTCTTCTCTTCTAGCAGGCACCCACGTGACATCCACCGACACATCATCATCAACCGCTTCACTTGTAACTGACGCATCAACAAAGGAAGCAGCAGCAGGTACAACATCATCATCATCATCATCACACCGTACCTCCATGTCTGTAATGCTGCCTGACTGAGACATATCACTGTTATCTACATTCTCTGTCAATGATGGTTGCGCATCACTCATTTCTTACAACTGATGTGTCAATAACTCCTCTGACAGATCAAGTGAAGTGGCTGTGGTGCTAGTGTTGGTGGTGGCGACAAGTGGGTGAGTGGCACTGGTCACTTGATTGGTGCCCAAAGCGCAGCTGGAGGTGGATGGTGCATCAAGGTTAGGAGGACTAGGAGCGGAAGCTGTAGAAGATTGGGTGTCCTGTGTTAGCCATTTAACTAGGTCCTCCTCAGAACTTTTCGCGTCCCCCCTGGCACCTGGCCTCTGAACAATGTGCATATCTGTAGGGTCTAAAGGAATCACAGCACCACGACGGCACCTGCGGGGTGGCCTGCCTCTGCCTGTCATTTTTTTTAAAATGTACACTTACAATACTATTAAAGAAATTATGAGTGGTGGCACTGGGCAAGTGGGCACAGTATACGCTGTGAGCCTGACATCAAAAAACAGACTGATGTTTCAAAGTCAAAAATGTTTATTTTTTAAAAATTAAAAGTACTGTGACAACACATATGATTGGTGGCACTAGTTGGCAAGTGGGCCTGGCTGGCACACACGCTGGGAGGAAGGCAACTGCAATTAGATTACTCTAGCTGACTGATGCTTCACAGTCCAAAAAGTTATTTTTTTAAAAATTTACAATACTGTTAGAACAAATATAATTGGTGGCACTAGTTGGAAATGGCAAGTGGGCCTGGCACACACGCAGGCAACTGCAATTCAATGGCACTAGCAGACTGATGATTCACAGTAAAAAAAGTTTTATTTGAAATATTTTCCAACCTGTTAGAAGAAATATGATTGGTGGCACTAGTTGGCTTGGCAAGTGGGCCTGGCACACACGCTGGGAGGAAGGCAACTGCAATTAGATTACACTAGATGACTGATGTTTCACAGTCAAGAAAGTTTTTATTTTAAATATTTACAATACTGTTATAACAAATATGATTAAAGCAGTAGTTGGCAGCAAGTGGGCCTGGCACACACGCTGGCAGGCAGGCAACTGCAATTCAATTGCACTAGCAGACTGATGATTCACAGTAAAAAAAGTTTTTATTTGAAATATTTTCTAACCTGTTAGAAGAAATATGATTGGTGGCACTAGTTGGCTTGGCAAGTGGGCCTGGCACACACGCTGGGAGGAAGGCAACTGCAATTAGATTACACTAGATGACTGATGATTCACAGTCAAAAAAGTTTTTATTTTAAATATTTACAATACTGTTACAACAAATATGATTGGTGTAACTAGTTGGCTAGTGGGCCTGGCACACACGCTGGCAGGCAGGAAACTGCAATTATATTGCACTAGCAGACTGATGATTCACAGTCTTAGAATTTTTTATTTTAAATATTTACAATACTGTTAGAACAAATATGATTGGTGTAACTAGTTGGCAAGTGGGCCTGGCACACATGCTGGCAGGTAGGCAACTGCAATTCAATGGCACTAGCAGACTGATGATTCACAGTCAAAAAAGTTTTGATTTAAAATATTTTCAAAACTGTTATAACAAATATGATTGGTGGCAATAGTTGGCAGCAAGTGGGCCTGGCACACATGCTGGCATGCAGGCAACTTCAATTAGATTACACTAGCAGACTGATCTTTCACAGTCAAAAAATATTTTTTTAAAATATTTACACTACTGTTATAACAATGATTGATTGCACTTATGATTGGTGGCACTAGTTGGCAAGTGGGCCTGGCACACACGCTGGGAGGAAGGCAACTGCAATTAGATTACACTAGATGACTGATGTTTCACAGTCAAAAAGTTTTTATTTTAAATATTTACAATACTGTTATAACAAATATGATTGGTGGCACTAGTTGGCTAGTGGGCCTGGCACACACGCTGGCAGGCAGGCAACTGCAATTCAATTGCACTAGCAGACTGATGATTCACAGTCAAAAAAGTTTTTATTTTAAATATTTACACTACTGTTATAACAAATATGATTTTTGGCACTAGTTGGAAAGTGGGCCTGGCACACACGCTGGCAGACAGGCAACTACAATTAAATAACAATAGCAGACTGATGTAAAAGTTTGTTTTTAAAAAGGTTACACTAATGTTATAACAGATACGAGTGATGGCACTCAGGATAGAAGTAGGCACAGTATGTGCTGGCAGCCTGACACACAGGCTGGCACTAGTGGCAGGCTGGCCTGGCAACTAAAATTAAATAACACTAGAAGACTGATGTAAAAGTTTTTTTTTTACAAAATTTAAACTAATGTTACACCAGATAGGAGTGGTGGACTGGCACTGATGATGGAAGTAGGCACAGTATATGCTGGCAGCCTGACACACAGGCTGGCACTAATGGCAGCCAGTCTGGCCTGGCAACTAATATTACATAACACTAGAAGAGGACTGATGTAAATTTACACTAATGTTACACCAGATATAAGTGGTGGAAAAAGAGCTATTAATCACACTATATGATGTAGGCCTGACACACAGGCCTGATGGAAAATGAAATTAGATTACACTAGCAAAATTATTTAAAATTTTTTTTTTTTAATTTACAATAATGTTTATGAGTGGTGGCTGGAGTGGTGGCGGACACAGCAATTAACCACAGTATACTAGCAAAATGATTTCAAAGTTTTTTTTTTTAAATTTAAAATAATTTAAGCAGATATGAGTGGTGGCTGCTGGCACAGCAATTAAACAACGTTGTATGCTGTGTAAGCCTGACACACAGGCCTGATAGAAAATAAAATTAGATTACACTAGCAAAATGATTTAAAAGTTTTTTTTTTTTATTTAAAATAATGTTAAGCAGATATGAGTGGTGGCTGCTGGCACAGCAATTAAACAACGTTTTATGCTGTGTAAGCCTGACACACAGGCCTGATAGAAAATGAAATTAGATTACACTAGCAAAATGATTTAAAAGTTGTTTTTTTTTTTAATTTAAAATAATATTAAGCAGATATGAGTGGTGGCTTTAATGTTGGGGGGGGGGGGGGGTTGGGGGGCTTTAGTTAGTTTATTTAATTGTATTTAATTGTAGTTATTTGTAGCTAATTTATTTAATTAATTGAATGATAGTGTAGTGTTAGGTTTAATTGTAACTTAGGTTAGGATTTATATTACAGGTAATTTTGTATTTCTTTTAGCTAGGTAGTTATTAAATAGTTAATAACTATTTAATAACTATTCTAACTAGCTAAAATAAATACAAAGTTACCTGTAAAATAAATATAAATCCTAAAATAGCTACAATGTAATGATTAAAAAGGTATTTAGTTTAAATAGGAATAATTTAGTTAATGATAGTGTAGGATTTATTTTACATGTAAATTTGTCTTTATTTTAACTAGGTAGCTATTAAATAGTTAATAACTATTTAATAGCTATTATACCTAGTTAAAATAAATTTAAATTTGCTTGTAAAATAAAAATATATCCTAAAATAGCTACAATATAATTATTTTTTATATAGTAGCTATATTAGGGTTTATTTTAAAGGTAAGTATTTAGTTTTAAATAGGATTAATTTAGTTAATAAGAGTTATAATATGTATATGTATTTAATTAATATTTAAGTTAGGGGGGTGTTAGGGTTAGGGTTAGAACAGTGTAGTTTAGTGTGGTTGTAGTTTAGTGTGGGTGCTTAGTGACAGCTTATCAATAAAGCTGTAGAAAAGCCGAAAAGCAGCGAGATCGGATGAGTGATAACTATCACAGTCCGCTGCTCATCGCCCCGTACTTGCTGCACGGCTTTTTGACAGCTTTTTTGATAACTTTGGCAAGATTATTCAGGTCCGCGGCAGCGATGGTAGGCAAGCTTAGGCGGGCGTATTGGGCCGGCGAAGGCAGGTAAGTAGACACGTTGATAACTAGGCCTCAGTGTCTCTTGATACAATAATCGCATAAAAGGCCAGATAACCTAATTATCAGGGACACTTATACTATACAACCATTGCTCATGATAAATTTTAACTTGTATGTCTACCATCTTTTAATAATGAAAATAAAAGTTATATTTTAATAATTCACATTCTTTCATCTTCAATATTAGTCTGGGCATAGAATGCTTGTATGCATTTTCTGTCGGTGGATCTTGTCCTCAATTCTTTGTAGAATTAATACAAATGCTAGTACCACTCCTCTATTGTGACAATAATTGATCCAAAAATATTTTAAACAAGAGGAGCCTGCCTTTATAGTGCCCTTTTCTGTGTAAAATATAGAGAATTCCCTGTATTCTGTCCTTTCTTCAGGAGGGCCTGGAGAATGGTTTATCAGTCAGTACCCTAAAGGGTCAGATTTCAGCTCTGTCGATTCTTCTGCCGAAGCGTCTTGCAATTTTGGTTAGAATCAGGCCTGTGTTTAGGTCAATTGCTCCTCCTTGGAGTCTTAATCTGGTTCTTAAAGTTCTGTAGCATGCTCCATTTGAGCCAATGAGGCCAGTTTAAGAAATATCTTGCGGACCTGATCCGACAGTGCGAATCAGGTCCACAAGACATCGCTGAATGCGGAGAGCAATACGCTCTCTGTATTCAGCATTGCACCAGCAGCTCACAAGAGCTGCTGGTGCAACGCCGCCCCCTGCAGACTGGCGACCAATGGGCCACCAGCAGGGGGTGTCAATCAACCCGATCGTACTCGATCGGATTGAATTCCGGCGATTCCTGTCCGCCTGCTCAGACCGCTGCTCCATAACTTGTGTTTCTGGTGAGTCTGAAGACTCGCCAGAAACACGGGCTGTCAAGCGCCATTCGGAGCTTGATAGATAGGCCCCTATGCATTCTGTTGATATCAAGTTATTGTACTGGAAGGTTTTGTTTCTGCTGGCCCGTAGAGTTTCAAAGCTTTTGGCTCTACAGTGTAATTCTCCTTATCTTATTTTTCATAAGGTGGTTCTCCATACTAAATTAGGGTTTCTACCTAAGGTGGTCTCGGAATGTTTTATTAACCAAGAAATTGTTGTTCCTTCAATTTTTCCTAATCCTTCCTCTAATAAGAAGCGGTTATTACACAATCTAGATGTTGTGCATGCTTAAAAAGGTTCTATTTACAGGCTACGAATGATTTTTGTCAGTCTTCTGCTCTTTTTGTTGTCTTTTCTGGTAAATGGAGAGGTCATAAAGCCACTTCTTCTACTCTCTCCTTCTGGTTGAGAAGTGTTATTCGATTGGCTTTTGAGACAGCTGGACAGCAGCCTCCAGAGAAAATTACGGCTCACTCCACTAGGGCTGTAACTTCCTCTTGGGAATTATGTTTTTATGGAACAGATTTGCAAGGCAGCCACTTGGTCATCATTGCATACTTTTTCCAAATTTTTCAGCCGAGGCTTCTTTTGGGAGGAAAGTTCTTCAAGCGGTGGTGCCTTCTGTTTAGGTTTGCCTGTCTTGTGTATCCCTCCCTTCCATTCTGTGAGCTCTAGCTTTGGTATTGGTTCCCTCTAGTAATTTAATGGATTTGTGGATTCTCCATGCCATTGGAAAGAAAACATAATTTATACTTACCTGATAAATGATTTTCCTTCCTGGCATGGAGAGTCCACAACCCTCCCTTTTTTTAAGACGGCTTTTTGTAATTTTTCTAAACGTCCGGCACCTCTATACCCTTTGTGTCTTCTTCTCTTTCCATAGTTCCTTGGCTGAATGACTGGGGATTGTGGGTAGAGGGAGGATACTTGAAGCTTTGCTGGGGTGTTCTTTGCCTCCACTTGGTGGCTAGGAGTTGAATTGCCACTAGTAATTGAATTGATTTGTGGACTCTCCATGCCAGGAAAGAAAATAATTTATCAGGTAAGTGTTTTTGTGCATAGCTGAGTCGCTTGGATTTTTTTCCACTTTAGAGATAAGGCTTTTTTTCTGACCAGACTTCTCTGGACAGTAGATAGGTGTACCAGGGTCCCACTGGTTTTTACAAATTGCGAGCTGATGGCACTGCTGCACATCATTCTATTGCAAATGTGTCTATCATCTGCTGCACTGTTTTAATGTTGTCCTCAATATTGTGTGTTTATTTTTGCTTCTTCAGAAGAGCTTGGACAGAAAATCTGGAAACTCTTGTCTGCCTTGAAATGTCTACCTGGAAGAGACCTTGCTGATGCAATATAACTATGTATTGTCTTGTTGCTGTGCTCAGTCTTGCCATTATACTGCTAATAGGAAAACTAGAAGAGACTGGATAATATTAACTTATATTTCCGAAATATAATAGATAGAAATATAATTTAGGACTATAGGAACACAAGTTGCATTTTCAGTGTTAAAAAAAATTTGATCAAGTGTTCTTCAAAACTGCAAGTTCACATCCAGAGGACATCAAAATACAAGTACATCAACATACAAGTATCACAGTTCAGTAAAAAAAAAAAAAAGTTCAGAAATGTTTGTTTCCTATTAAGTCAAAAAGAAACTTCTGAAAGAAACTTTATATCAAATAATAAGATCAATGGTTCTACTCACAAAGGGAACCTCATTTATATGAGGTAAGTATAGCAGCTGATGCTTCAATAATTGCTGGAGTATAGTAAACTTCCTCATGTTAGTTCTCTTTAAAGGATTACTTTCTGTTATAATTTTTAAGCTAAACAACTAACATATTAAAGTTAATAAACATTAACTATATTTTCTCCAAAACAAAGTTTCATAACGTTCTAAAAGTTATATCTTTTATTCGCCGATGATGTCACTTTATCCTGCCCACTATTTTCAGCACTGCATGTTCAAAATACTTAAACCAATAACTTTGTGTTTAAAGCGCTATTTTGAAACCTAGGTATTGTAAACGGATTGGTACAGAGCAAAGGATACCCACGGAGTGGGGGTTGGAAAACAATTAAATTTGCAGACAAGATTTCTGATATACGGTAGAGATATGTTAATGAAAACAAAGAAACAGAAAAAGTGTAATCCTGTTTAATGAATCAAAGATAAAACACAACAGAGTGAGGCAAATTCACATTACTAGACCAAATGTCGAAGATGAAGTATCAGAAATGAGTATGAACATCAAACAGGTTCCAATAATGTAGTTTTGTGTTTGTAATGTAAGCAACTTCACAAAGGGAGCATTTCACAGTGAAAGCCCATACACAAATTAAAAGCTAGTTCATGTAACTACTGTATATACAGGTATATATTCTGTATAAGCTCTAAGGCTCGATGTGAATAAAAGTGCAAGGTAGCCCACAGTAAAACCTTACGCATTTCATAAGATTATATTTTCTTCTTCTGAGGTAGTGGTATCCATTATAAACCTGGCATTAATCAAAAACCTTTCTGGTTTACAGTGGTGGGTGTACATTATCCTGCCACTGACCGTGCTAATACGGGCTATAACTTGGAATTATGATCACATGATCAGTAATAAAAATGCTACTCTAGTGCATGCTTACTTTACAAAAAGAATGTTTCATATAAATACGGAAGAAATGAGAGGCAGCAAATGGGTGCATCCTTCGTATCACTGGTCTGTAATCGTATACTATATGCGCAGCAGAGTTCCGATCATATGATCTGTGGTAATAATAATGTAACCATAGACCTACTCAACATAGTATCTTTATATATAAAAATGTATTAAAAATGTTTATCTTCGCAAAGTTTACCATAAACGTCTCAAAGAATTTAACTTAAAATGTTAAACACTATATCATAGTAGAAAAAAAACAACAAAATTTATGCTTACCTGATAAATGTATTTATTTCTGGATATGGTGAGTCCACGACTTGAGTAATTACTGTTGTGAATATCACTCCTGGCCAGCAGGAGGAAGCAAAAAGCACCACAGTTAAACTGCTAGGTATCACTCTCTTACCCACAACCCCCAGTCATTCGACTGAAGGGAAATGGAGAAAAAGGAGTAACACAAGGTGTAGAGGTGCCTGAGGTTATAGTCAAAAGAACAACTGTCTTAAAATAAATTTATCAGGTAAGCATACATTTTGTTTTTCTTTCCTAATATATGGTGAGTCCACGGCTTGAGTAATTACTGTTGGGAACCAATGCCCAAGCTAGTAGACACATATAAATAGGGAGGGACAAGACAGGCAGTCCTAAACAGAAGCAACCACCGCTTGAAGAACCTTTCTCCCAAAAGAAGCCTCAGTCGAAGCAAAAGTATAAAATTTGAAACATTTGGAAAAAGTATGTAGAGAAGACCAAGTTGCAGCCTTGCAAATTTGTTCCACAGAAACTTAATTTTTGAAAACTCAAGAAGAGGAAACAGCTCTTGTGGAATGAGCCATAATTCTCTAAGGAGGCTGCTGTCCAGCAGTCTCATAAGCCAAACAAATTATACTTCGTAACCAAAAAGAAAGAGTAGTAGCAGTTGCTTTCTGACCTTTACGTTTCCCAGAGAAACAGACAGACAAAGAGGGCAGAGGACTGGCGAAAATCCTTAGTCACCTGTAAGTAGAATTTAAGAGCACGTACAACATCCACATTGTGTAACAAACATTCTTCGGAAGAACAAGGATTAATACACAAAGAAGGAACAACACTTTCCTAATTGATATTTCTATTAGAAACAATCTTAGGAAGAAAACCTAACTTAGTACAAAGAACCGCCTTATCAGCATGAAAAATAAGATAAGGGGAATCACACTGCAGAGCAAAGAGTTCCGAGACTCTTCGAGCAGAAAAGATAGCAACAAGAAACAAAACCTTCCAAGATAACAACTTAATGTCTATGGAATGCAATGACTGAAACGGAGCTAGCTGTAAAACTTTAAGAACAAGGTTAAGGCTCCAAGGAGGAGCAACACACTTAAAGACAGGCCTGATTTTGACCAAGACCTGACAAAAAGATTGCACATCTGGCACATCCACCAAACGTTTATGTAGTAAAACTGATAAAGCAGAAATCTGACCCTTCAGGGTACTGACTGACAATCCCTTCTCCAGGCCTTCCTAAAGAAAAGATAAAATTCTAGGAATTCTAATTCTACTCCAAGAGTAGCCCTTGGATTCACACCAATAAAGATATTTACGCCATATCTTATGGTAAATCTTTCTAGTAACAGGCTTGCGAGCCTGAAACATGGTCTCAATAACTGACTCAGAAAACCTCTGCTTAGACAGAATTAAGCTTTCAATCTCCAAGCAGTCAGCTTAAAAGAAACGAGATTTGGATGATGGAAGGGACCCTGAATCAGGAGGTCCTTCCTCAGAGGTAGTCTCCAAGGTGGGAGAGATGACATCTCCACTAGGTCAGCAAACCAGATCCTGCGAAACCACGCAGGGGCTATTAGAATCACTGACGCCCTCTCCTGATACAAGCAATGACTCATGGAAGAAGAGCAAACGGAGGAAACAGGTATGCCAACCTGAAAACTCAACTGCTAGAGCATCGATCAGAACGGCCTGTGGATCTCATGATCTTGAACTGTACCTTGGTAGCTTAGCGTTCTGGGACGCCATCAGATCTAACTCCAGCACCCCCCATTTGAGGACTAAGCTGGAAAACACTTCTGGATGGAGTTGTCGAGGTATTGTTGAGTGGCATTGGATAAGCTACATATGTATCACATAATTTAATAATTCAATTGATCTAATGGGGCCTATCTATCAAGCTCCAAACAGAGCTTGATGGCCCGTGTTTCTGGCGAGTCTTCAGACTCTTGTGAGCTGCTGGTGGAATGCTGAATATGGAGAGCATATTGCTCTCCACATTCAGTGATGTCTTGCGGACCTGATCTGCACTGTCGGATCAGGTCCGCAAGACATTTGTTAAATTGGCCTCAATATCTACTAGATATGAGTTGATTTGGCTATAGCCACAGCAGAAATTGTAAATCAAACCTTTCAGCCTAGACCCCTCTCCCACTCACTATGCAGATTACGCTTTGATATATTTCTAAATAACTAAATTAAAACATTTGCCCTGATACTTATCTAGTTCAGGCCCCTTGGGTGACAGAAACACAATTCTGTACTGTTTCAGATAAGCTAGCAGAATCCCAGGATATTGTAAGTGAACAGATACATGTGATAATCAACATGATGATTCACTAGGTTTTCCTTTGAAGGTCCAATACACATATACGTCTGGAAAAGTGCTAGCTTAGATGCCAGCGTATGGGAGACTAAATTTCATATAAAGTGGCTTGTGACTAATTTTCATATAAGTTAAGCCATACCTTTATTATATATATATATATATATATATATATATATATATGTATATATATATATATATATATATATATATATGTAAGTATAGGAGATATGTCCAAAGTCTAACTCAATATTAAAGGGATATCCACAATAGGCAATGTATTCCTATTAGATGTAGTAAAATCAAATATATATATCACGCCCACCTTGCGTCTGTCATTGTGGAACAGCAATCAGCTGTTGGCTTGTTTTACTGAACGAACAGTGTTTGTGAAACTTTGTGGAGAACAAACTTTTGCCGGAGTGGACGCCAGTAATTGAAGGATACTGGGGAATCACCTGTCAGGACACCTTTTCTTCAATAGAGATACCCGGCACTTTGACATACTTTTTTTACATCTTGGATCAAGTGCAGAGAACAAGCGGTTCTGAGCCACATATCCATTTACATGCTCGTACATACCTCACAAGTTTGGGGTTGACTCTTGTGAGTAGATACCCTACTGGGGAATTGTTTTTTAAACACATATGTTGTATTGTAAGATTAAATTGATTTGCACTATGTAGGTGCCCTTGTGCGCTTTCTTTTCTGCTTGCCTATATATATATATATATATATATATATATATATATATATATATATATATATATATATATATATATATATATAGATATATCTCAAGCGGGCAGAATTCCTCATCAAAGCGGGCAGAAGTCTTTATTTCTGCCCGCTTCGATTAGGACTTCTTCCCACTTGGATGAAGACTTCTGCCTGCTTCAATGAGGACTTCGCCGGCTGGAGGAGGATGGATGTCCGGACTTCGAAAACTGTAAGTGGATCTTCGGGGATTAGTGTTAGGTTTTATTAAGGGTTTTTTCAGTGGGTTTTATTTTTAGCTTAGGGTTTGGGCCCATCCAAATGCCCTTTTTCGGGGCAATGGTTATCTTACCTTTATTTAGATAGGTTTTTATTTCGGGGGTTTGGTTGGGTGGGTGGTGGGTTTTACTGTTGGGGGGTGATTGTATTTTTTTTTACAGGTAAAGAGCTAATTTCTTTGGGGCAATGCCCCACTAAAGGCCCTTTTAAGGGCTATTGGCAGTTTAGTGTAGGCTAGGTTTTTTTTGTTTGTGGGGTGAGGGCTTTTTTATTTTGATAGAGCTATTAGCTTAGCAGTAATTAATTTTTATTTTTGATCATTTTTATTTTGATTTTTTGTAATTTAGTGTTTATTTTTTTTGTAATTTAGATAATTGTATTTTATTAATTTTATTTATTTTATTGTAATGTTAGGTTTTAGTGTAAGGCAGGTCAGGTTTTATTTTACAGGTAACTTTGTATTTATTTTAACTAGGTAGTTATTAAATAGTTAATAACTATTTACTAACTAGTCTACCTAGTTAAAATAAATACAAACCTACCTGTGAAATAAAAATAAAACCTAAGCTAGCTACAATGTAACTATTAGTTATATTGTAGCTAACTTATGGCTAGATTATGAGTTTTGCGTTATAAGGGGTGCGGTACTAATTTGCACGTTATTCTCACCGCTCACTTTCCTACAACGCTGGTATTACAGGTTTTCCTAAACCCGGCGTTAAAAGACAAGAAGTGAGCGTAGAGCAAAATTGAGCTCCATACCGCACTCCAGTACCAGCGCTGCTTAAGTCAGTGGTAAGCCGGTTGTATGTGCTTGTACCCGATTTCCCAATAGACATCAATAGGTAGAGCCGGCTGAGAAAAATCTAACACCTGCAATAAAGCAGCGTAAAGCTCAGTAACGCAGCCCCATTGATTCCTATGGGGAACTAAATTTATATTTACACCTAACACCCTAACATGAACCCCGAGTCTAAACACCCCTAATCTTACACTTATTAACCCCTAATCTGCTGCCCTGACATTGCCGACACCTACATTATACTTATTTACCCCTAATCTGCTGCTCTGAACATCGCAGCCACTATAATAAATATATTAACCCCTAAACCTTCATTATAGAAGAAACCGTCGATTGAAGAGGATGCTCCGCGCCGGATGTCTTGAAGATGGAGCCACTCCGGTTCGGAAAGATGAAGATAGAAGATGCCATCTGGGTGAAGACTTCTGCCCGTCTGGAGGACCACTTCTGCGGGTTTGTTGAGGACTTCTTGCCGCTTGGATGAAGACTTCTCCCGGCTTCATTGAGGATCGATGTCGGCTCTTCAAAACTGTAACTTGATCTTCGGGTGTTAGTGTTAGGATTTTTTAAGGGTGTATTGGGTGGGTTTTATTTTTAGATTAGGGGTTTGGGCTGCAATAGAGCTAAATGCCCTTTTAAGGGCAATGCACATCCAAATGCCCTTTTCAGGGCAATGGGGAGATTAGGTTTTTAAATTTAGGATTTTATTTGGGGGGTTGTTTGTGTGGGTGGTGGGTTTTACTGTTGGGGGGGTTGTTTGTATTTTTTAAAAAAAGTAAAAGAGCTGATTTCTTTGGAGCAATGCCCTGCAAAAGGCCCTTTTAAGGGCTATTGGTAGTTAAAGGGACATGAAACCCCAATTTTTTCTTTCATGATTTAGAAAGAGCATACAATTATAAACAATTTTCTAATTTACTTCTATTATCTATTTTGCTTCATTCTCTTGATATTCTTTGCTGAAAAGCATATCTAGATATGCTTAGTAGCTGCTGATTGGTAGCTGCACACAGATGCCTCCTGTGATTGGTTCACCGTGTGCATTGCTTTTTTTTTTATTAAAGTATATCTAAAGAATGAAACAAATTAGGTAATAGAAGTAAATTGGAATGTTGTTTAAAATTGTATTCTCTACCTTAATCATGAAAGAAAATGTTTGGGTATAGTGTACCTTTAAGTTTAGGCTAGGTTTTTTTTTTTATTTTGGGTGGGCTTTTTTTATTTTGATAGGGCTATTAACGCTGCCATTACGCGTTACTGAAACGCCTCCTTGTGCATGCGATATAGTGGCGTTAAGCTCCATACCGCACAAGATCCAGGGAACAAAGGGAGACGAATAATAGCAGGAATGGACACCCTGATTGAGCAAATATCAGCCCTAGTGGAGAATATTCTTAAGTCCTTATTAACACCAATAACTTAATAAAAGACCACTGATTTTCTTAACAAAATCAGTCAGTATATGCTATATGTACAATTATATGTTTCCCCTGTTTGTTCTCTTATACTGGATACTGTCAGCCTCTGTCACCTAAGCCCCCCTCATGATTTTTATGACACCCTCTCCTCTCCCTGCATTCAGACTTGTATAACACTTGTTATCCTTTTAACCATCCTGCGTTTCAAGATGTAATTTGTAAAAATCTGTAAATAAGCTTGTCTTCTTATAAATGAATAGGTAGTCCAATAAAAAAAGTTTTATTTTGGTTTGTATATACACATATATATTATTATTATTGGTTATTTGTAGAGCGCCAACAGATTCCGCAGCTCTATAAACATAGTCGGTATACAAGGTAGGCATTTTAGGGATGAAATGGGTAGGGGGCCCTGCCTAGAGTCGCACTATTGAAGTCAGCTCTTGTGAAGGTGATCTGCAAGCAGTTGGGCTCTTAGTCTTACATTCTAAGGGGGTTCATGGTGGATAGCAATGGAGGAGAGGAACTTTTATTAGGAAAAGGTTAGTGTAGGTTGCATGCATGCATCCCTGAACAGAAGAGTTTTGTGAAGTGAGGCAGAGAATTCCACAAGATGGGAGCCAGTCTGGAGAAGTCCTGTAAATGAGAATGTGAGGAGGTAACAAGAGAGGAAGAGAATAGGAGGTCACGAGCAGAGTGAAAGGGATGGGAGGGAGAGTATCTGAAGACAAGGTCTGAGATATAGAGGGGGCAGTGCAGTTGAGGGATTTGTATGTCAGAGTGAGAATTTTGTGTTTAATCCTGGAGGCAAGAGGAAGCAATTGAAGGGATTGGCAGGGATGTGCAGCAGATGAAGACTGACGTGTAAGGAAGATGAGCCTGGCAGATGCATTCATTATGCATTGTAAAGGAGCTAGACGGCAGCTAGGGAGACCAGAGAGGATGGAGTTGCAGTAGTTAAGGCGGGAAAGGATGAGAGAGTGGATTAAAACCATAGTTGTGTATTGTGTAAGGAAATGTCTAATTTTAGAGATGTTTTTAGGTGGAAGCGACAGGATATAGACAAAGCCTGAATGTGAGGAGAGAAAGAAAGATCTGAGTCAAGTGTGACCCCAAGACATCAGGCATGCGGGGTAGGGGTAATGATGGAGTTGTCGACAATTATAAAGAGATGGGGGGTGGAGATTTTAGAAGAAGGGGGGAAAATAAGGAGCTCAGTTTTGGAGAGATTTAGCTTAATGTAGTGAGAGGACATCCATAAAGAGATGTGAGAAAGACAGATAGTGACATGGGTTAGCAAGGAAGGAGATAGGTCTGGAGCAGAGATTTAGATTGAGTGGCGGCGGCATACAAATGATATTGAAACCCATGGGACTTTATTAGGAAACCTAATGATGGCGTGTAGATTGAGAAGAGAAGGGGACCGAGGACAGAGCCTTGCATTACCCCAACAGAAAGTGATAACAGGGCAGAGGAAGCCCCAGAAAAGTCTACACTAAAGGTTAACGAATGCTGCCTCTATGGAGAGATGGGGCGAAATCCAGATTGGTTCAAGGAGGGAGTGTAATGTAAGGAAATGGGATAGGCGTGCATGTACTAACTTTTCAAGAAGCTTTGAGACAAGAGGGAGTAGGGAATTAGGGCAGTCCTCATGCTAGGGTTAGAGAGCACCAGTTTGTCCAGTTTGTGTTTAGAGAATGTTTTTGTTAATTTTCTAAGTTTCATAATGTATTCCTGGATGGGGTCATTTTCCAGTTTTTTTTTTATAAGTTTGATTTGATCTGATAATTGACTATTTCCTAGAAACAAATAATAGCTTAATAGCTTGTTCTATGGCCAAATGCCACACAAAAAACAGATGTGGACTCCTTGCTTAGAGGATTATGGCTGCACATAACTGAAGAGTCCCCCAGAAGGCCGAAACAATCATCTTTTTAAAGGGGAGAATTGCCTGGTATTTTGGGGCTGGACTGACCTTACTAGGGGGATCAGACTGATATAATTCAGGAAAGTTCTTTTCTGGGAAAAGCACAATTGGGCTAAAAGAGGTTGCTCCTGGGTGGTAACTCACCATAGAACAAGCTACTGAGCTGTTGTTTATTCCTTGTAGAGTGCTTCTCTTTCTGGATGAATTTGTATTATGACTTTGGGGAAGTCGCCCTAAGGCTGATGTAGGAAACTAGACATGAATTCCTTGAGTAATAAACTTAGAGGAATATGGCTGCCACTTACTGACGAAATACAGAGAATGCCAAAATGATCACCTAGGGTTGTAACGGTAATTGTTCAGCGGAGGATTGCCTGGTATTTTGGGGCTGGACTAAACTTACTACGCAGGATCAGACTGATATTCTTCAGGAAATTCTCCTTTGTGAAAAGCACAATTGGGCTAAAATAGGCTGCTCCTGGATGGTAACTCACCATAGAACAAGCTACTGCCCTGTTGTTTGTTCCTGGTAGAGAGCGTCTTTTTCTGTTTTCATATTATATATATATAAAAAATAACTTTCAATATTCCATGATAAAATAAGGAAATTAACATGGCATTTCGGTGCTGTACTAGCACCTTTATCAAATGTTCCCAAAAAGAAAAGGAACGTCTCAGTGCAAGTGCATCCTTAGCGTGATGCCCCAAAGGAAAGCTAATTTCCCTGAAACGTCATGCTAATTTCCCCATTTTAACATGGAATATTAAAAGTAATTTTTTTACCTAAAAGCCCAGTGAGTGCAGTCTTTTTCTGAATTCCTGCATAATATTTTAGACATATGCACCCTGGCTGATGCTACACTATGGATTAGGAATGCAATACCTTTTTGGGACTATATATATATATAATGCAACTCTGTTTGAGAAGATAAAGAACAGACTTTGCACATCATCAAACTATTGTATACAAGCTAAAGTTATGTCTCTGTGTTTATCGATCTGTTTATATTAAGATGTTAATAAAAGCAAGAAACACTTGAGCAGATGCACAACAAATAGGCAATAAATAATACAAGAGTACAGTTATCATTTCTAGATGCAAAGAGAGTACATAAGTATTACATTGTTGCTTTTTATCCATGTGGCAGAAATTTGTTGTATTTGATGATGACAGCAAAATATCAAATTTGGCACAAGTTTGCATGTTCATAGTACTAGTTTTCCAAATATCCATTACTAACCTTTTTATTTTGTTAGTTTTTTCTGTATAGTGCTTTGTGGCGTTACACAGCTGTGGTAGCAGGTGGATGCCAGAATGAGTATCATTTTGCCAGATGCTATTACATAAACATGCTTTGATAACTGTACTTTAAATAAATAAACAGACACATAATTACACACAGAAAATATAGACAAAGCAAACCTTCATCCTTTAAAAAAAGCGCATTTGTTTATTGAATTCTCAGTGTTTTGTCTATTTCGGTGTCCTTAACATTAACTCATTGGTTTCCCCCAAAAAAACTTCAAATAATTTCTTCATTAAATGTATTACAGTACTCTCAGTTAGATTAAGGGTTAATGCAGAGAATGTGAAAACTAAACATTTGTTATCATTTGTATTACTGAAATGGAATACAATTCAAACCAGTTTCTTAGATGAATTTTTGAGTGTTATTAAACTTGAAGACATATTAATAGTTTTATTGATATTGTTATTTGCACTTACTTGTAAACTGCTGCCAATGTCTGTGGCAGTAGATGTGCAAATACTGCTGATGCTCATTCAAAAATCACAATAAGTTAAATCACATTCCTTGCGGCATATGTAGGTACTACGTCACACAGTACTTTGCCCAACTTACTGTGTTGACATGGCACCTACGTCCAACAAAAAGGCACATGTTACGGTCACTGCCATTAGCTTAGACAGATGGAGCCACAACTAGGGGGCAGAAGGCATCTGCCTTTATTTGGCTAGGGATCCCTGATTGTGCTCCCTTACTGTATAAAGTTAGATCGCTAATCAATACAGAGAGTGACACTTTCTGTTTCAAGCTCTGTAACAATTCTCTGTTGGTGCTGAATGGGAGCAGTAAGAGAGAATTTGGATGCGGGTAGGCAGCCTGCAAAGGAGGGGTGGGGGTGGTGCGGTGTTTCCTACACTACGGAAAATATATGAATGGAGATGGAGAGATGGGGCCCTATATTATGGAACAATATCGACTGGTGATCTTACAAGGGGGGATCCCTACACTAAAGAAATATAAATAAATGTGATAATAATATAAAATAACATGAAAATAAATCATAATTTTTTACATGCAGACTGGCCGACAGTAACAAATATGGCGGGCAGT
Organism: Bombina bombina; assembly: GCF_027579735.1. NCBI lineage: Eukaryota > Metazoa > Chordata > Amphibia > Anura > Bombinatoridae > Bombina > Bombina bombina. The sequence continues at coordinate 1,023,642,349 of NC_069503.1, forward strand.
GGGAGCAGGGAGGGTCAGAAAGCTGCTCGGGGGATCAGGAAGGTGGGAAGGATCTACACTACAGAAATATTAAAATAATAAATACTAAAAAAGCCCTTTGCATCCTGCCTAGTCCTCATTCTACCAACTTTAGTCAATACAGATCAAGTAGGCTTCACTATAGGTAGTCAAGGTCCATATAATACCAGACGACTCTTAAATATTTATTTTGAAGCAAAGAGGTTAAATATTCCATGTGTTATCTTGCTGTTGGGCCTTAGACAGTGTAAACTAGACCTATATGTTCACAGTCCTTCAAAAATATGGCTTTCCAACTCCAGTTATTACTGCTGTGGGGACCTTTTACTCATATCCCTCAGCAGTTTTCAAAGGCCTAGGGTTCTGTTCAGACCCCTTTATTATCAATGGAACAAGGGAAGGGTGCACCTTGTCAACCTTTCTATTTTCATTAATTATAGAACCTCTGGTTGAAGCTATTCGCTCCTGCCCACAAATAAGAGGCGTCAACCTACATGGCATGATTAAAAAAGCAATTCTTTTTCAATCTGAAAAAAACTAATTTCTGACCAGGTTGACTTTGTCTCTAATCTATCCTAACTTCTAGAGAAACTTGCACAGGTAAGCTACTATATAGTCAACTTATCCAAAACTAAAGCTTATGCCATTAACATACCTGATGCAACCCTCTCTCTTCTTAAAACCAAGTATAAATTCAGCTGGTCGACTTCAAATATTAAACATCTTGGAGTTTTCTTGTCCCACGATCTTCCAAACATTATTTCGGCAAATGTCTCCCCTTTGAGCTAGCTAATATTAAAGTTTCTACAGAAAAGTGGAATATTCCTTCGTTATCATGGCTATAAAGAATAGGAGCTTTCAAAATTAACCTTCTTCTCAAATTTACCTATTTGTTTTGCTCTCTTCCTATGCCGATACCAAAGTAATTAATTAACCAATTCCAACAACTTTGTAATAAATTCATTTAGAGATACAAAGTTCCAAGAATTGCCATTAAAGTATTACAACAGCCTATTATATCCGGTGGTGCCACAGCCCCTAGTATACTTGGTTACCATGAAGCAGCGAGATTATCTCAGATATCTCAGTGGGGAGCAGTTACCTTGGAGAGTAAATGGCTAGAATTAGAGCAAGCATGTATACCATCTGATTTATATTTAAGAGACCTCATTTGGATACCTAAACACACCAGGCAAAAAACGCTATCTTATAATTATATCATTGCTTCTGACTTAAATTTCTGGGATAACATGCATAACCTCCCAACCATAGCTCCTCCCCCTCCCCCTTCACATACGATTAGGGGCTTGTTGGTAACACTCCCGGACACTCACGTTGATCTTTGGTCAGTGAAATATATATTTAACATAACAGAAATGTATATGGGAGATACTATTATCTTTTCCCAGAACTTTCTCCTTGTAATGATTGGTACAGGTTCATTGTGAGGAACGCGACTGCAGAACTACAATAAAACAGTAATATACCTTTAAATGGTAGATGTATCACTTTAGACTTAGAATTAATAAAGTGTGATGGGAATATAAGGAAACAAAGTCTCCCAATACATATGTATATACTGAGATTGCAGGTTGATTGTACCTATTTGTTATGGTATTTCAGAGAGCAATCAGTAAACAGTGGGCGTATTCCAGACTGCAGAAGTACTCAGAGTGCGGTCTGTTTGCATCAGTTGCTTGTAATCATATGTGAGGATACAGAGACCTGTGGTTGTAATCCTGACCAGATAGGAGCCTGCGGGCAACGTTTTAGCCCGATCAAGAGAACGGCTTGCTTTAGTTCTGTGTTATTGTATGAGTCGTCAAGAGGGTGGAGCTTAAGTCCGGTGTACACAACAGATAGATTTGCAGTCTAGTTAGAATCCACACCTCTGGGAGTTTTGAGTAGTAGATGGAATAAACTCCTTATAGGAAGATAGGTAATTTTACCTTGTAGGTGAGTGCAGGTCTCCATAATTATGTGGAACTGATAGCTGTTTTACATATGAGGACGAAGTGCTGCTTCTGTGTAGTCAAATCTGGCACAGTGAAACAGAAGACAAGGTAGGAACTGGTATCTGTAGAAAGTGCAGCGTACTGCTATGAGACACACAGCACCTGCAGGAAGTTTGTTTGTGTTTTCTGCATCCACCAGACCTAAGAAAGCAATTACACGAATGTACATTTTCATTCAACAAGCAAGAATTAAATCTAAAACCCCCTCAATGTTAAAATGGGAAGCAGACACTGACAGAGAATTTGAGACTGACCACTGGAATGAGATGCTTCATTATTCTAGCAAAGGCTTGATTAGTGCAGATTTAAGGGAGAACATATAAAAAACATATTTTAGATGGTACTTGACACCAAAAAAGACAGCTCATTTGGTGAAGGGTAGTTCCAGACACTGTTACAGAGGCTGCATGGTAACAGGATCTTATATCCACTTGTGGTGGGAATGCCCTAAAGTTAAAAAAATATGGCAAGACCTTTCAACACTGTTGAGTACAACATTGGATGGACAGATTTCTCTTACTCCAACACAAGCACTATTGCATGAGCGAATTCCTATATTTAACTCACACATAAATACTTTTATTAAAATCTTATGTACTACTACCAGAATAGCTATAGCTAAATATTGGAAGACAGAGATACCAAACTGGACAGAGGTACTAGCTAGAATTCAGTCTGTATAATAAATATATGAATCAGCAGCATTTATACAAGATACAGGGCTCACATTTCAGAAAGTCTGGTTTCATTAGATACTAAAAAATAGTAAAAGACAAGAGCAGAATAGGAAACAAAGTATGATAAGTAAAATTTGGTAGAGGATAACATCCTTTATTGAGGAGAGAGATGTCAAGTAGCAGTGGTTAGCCCGGTTGACCAAATTTCAAAAGGAAAATAGGTTGGATGAGTAAGCAACTATTAGATACTACAGCAAAAAAGTACAGTGAGGATGAATGCTTTAATGTTTTTTCTTGTTATGTTTATTTAATTGTTTAGTTATACTTCTGTACGACCCCCCATATTACAGACATCCCTGAATAGCTCTAGACATTATGCTGAATTTAAGGGGAACAATAGGGAAAAATAATCAAAATTGTGACACATCTTCATATGCAGGTCTCCATAATTATACATGAGACAACAATAAATAGCTGTTTTACATAGGAGGACGAAGTGCTGCTTCTGTGTAGTCAAATCTGGCACAGGGAAACAGTAGACAAGGTAGGAACTGGTATCTGTAGAAAGTGCAGCGTACTCACAGCAGCTGCAGGAAGTTTGTTTAGCAAATTCGGATTAGGAGGTTTATTCAAGCTCGGCATGAAAAGAAAAGTTTAGCCGCTAGAAATTAGTTAATCCGTTAGAATTCAGATAGGAGATAGCTGCAGCAAAGGTTTAGGTAGGTGAACAAATCACAGTTGTAGCAGGTAGATTGTTAGGATTGAACAGAGTTCAATTTGCTGTTAGAGATCAGGTCAACTAACAAATTACTAAGCACCTGAATGTGGGTGTATACAGGATATATAGACAGAGTAGGAAGGGATTGACAGAGACAGATCCTGACACTCCTTCAGTTTGACCCGCGTGGACCCCTCCATTTTAAATAGTGGAGATTTTACAGCTTTCAAAAATCTTTGGGTTATGCTAACAACCCTCTACATGACAGAACCAGATTCAGAAATCAGATTAGACTCTGGTAGGTTTATGAAGAAACTACTTTCGCTCTCCTACCAAGAATCCTCCACTTTTCTACAAGTCCTCCCCTATTCGACATTGGGAAATGGCCTTAGAGGTTACCCATAGCTTACCCTCTTGGAGGAAAGCTATTGCACTAACTAAAAAGGCTGTTCATTGTATAACACTATATGAATTATACCTCTAAGTACTTTTGCAGAGGCATCTCACACCAGTCAAACTATTTAAACTCTCCCCTAAATGTTGGAGAGGCTGTGATGATTTAGCAACCCCACTGCACATCTAGTAGACTTACCCTAAAATTACCTCCTTGTGTCACTAGACATTTCATTATTTTCACCCCTGTCAGGAAGCGTATGTAAAACGCGACCGCATCAGGGATCTTTATGTTATTTTAACTGCTCACTTCTTGAAATTAAAAACATAGAAATATTTCTTTATTTAAAACTACTACCGTAATTGTACCTTGCCTTCTGGGGTTAATTCTTAAGGGGAGGGTGGTTTCTGCTCACAAGGCACCAACATAGTGCCGCTAATACAAGCACTATTCTGTTTACTTTAGATAAAAGCCTCCAGACTTAGGCCTCGCTTCCATTGAGTCGTAATTCAGTTTGCGTGTACTTGCAAACCGTTAAATATGCTGTCGGAAGCAATATCGTTTAACGACTGTTTCCAATTGCGTGTTATACCTCAATATCGGCAGCTGGACTCTGGCTGCCGAAAAAATCTTTGCGTCCCATAGAAAGTAATAGAAGCCGTTAATCGATAAATTATTCCAGGTTTCCAATGAAAGCACAAACCGTTAATATACTGTCGGAGGCTGTCGATACATTGAGAAATATTACACCCAGCTCAACTAGGTGTAAAAGAGGAAAATTGTGCTTTTTGAGACCTATTTTCTATTGAAATGATAAAACTTGCAAATAATGCAAGTGTTTTAATGTAGAAATAAATTGTTATAAGTAATATTTATTGTTGTCTCATGTATAGAAATAGTTGAACTTATATTCTAATAGAAATATCAGTATATATTTAAATATAATAATATATGCAAGAACATATCTACAGAATGCAAACTAGACCTATGCCTAGGGCAGCAATACATATTACTTATATTTATGAAGAGGTAAATATAATTATATTAGAAAAATAGTATTTGATTATTAAAAATATGGATAAGTGTATCTTTATTTTTCTTGAGAGGTGATCCCCGGTAAGGAGTACAGACGTTAAACGTAAATTCTATAGCGTAAGGTCGGGTTACCTTAGCAACTAATTGATTTTCAAGAAATCCGACATCAGATGGAAGTGTTAACACAACGTTAACTGACAGCTACACGAAAAGAGCGACTGCATGCTATCCGCAAAATATTTCAATGGAAACCTGGTACTAAAATGGAGCCGTAAATTACTTTTAGCTGTCGGCCGCTTCGGTAGCTTACGGCTCCATTTTTAACGACTCAATAGAAGCGAGGCCTTAGGCCTCGCTTCCATTGAGTCGTAATTCAGTTTGCGTGCACACGCAAACCGTTAAATATGCTATCGGAAGCAATATCATTTAACGACTGTTTCCAATTGCGCGTTATACCTCAATATCGGCAGCTGGACTCCGGCTGCCGAAAAAATCTTTGCGTCCCATAGAAAGTAATAGAAGCCGTTAATCGATAAATTATACCAGGTTTCCAATGAAAGCGCAAACCGTTAATATACTGTCGGAGGCTGTCGATACATTGAGAAATATTACACCCAGCTCAACTAGGTGTAAAAGAGGAAAATTGTGCTTTTTGAGACCTATTTTCTATTGAAATGATAAAACTTGCAAATAATGCAAGTGTTTTAATGTAGAAATAAATTGTTATAAGTAATATTTATTGTTGTCTCATGTATAGAAATAGTTGAACTTATATTCTAATCGAAATATCAGTATATATTTAAATATAATAATATATGCAAGAACATATCTACAAAATGCAAACTAGACCTATGCCTAGGGCAGCAATACCTATTACTTATATTTATGAAGTGGTAAATATAATTATATTAGAAAAATAGTATTTGATTATTAAAAATATGGATAAGTGTATCTTTATTTTTCTTGAGAGGTGATCCCCGGTAAGGAGTACAGACGTTAAATGTAAATTCTATAGCGTAAGGTCGGGTTACCTTAGCAACTAATTGATTTTCAAGAAATCCGACATCAGATGGAAGTGTTAACACAACGTTAACTTACAGCTACACGAAAAGAGCGACTGCACGCTATCCGCAAAATATTTCAATGGAAACCTGGTACTAAAATGGAGCCGTAAATTACTTTTAGCTGTCGGCCACTTCGGTAGCTTACTGCTCCATTTTTAACGACTCAATGGAAGCGAGGCCTCAGTCGGGCAACTTATTTTACTTATATATTTGTATTTATATATATATATATATATATATATATATATATATATACTAGTGTAAATACAGACTCTTTATTAGCAATAATAATACCGTAGCACTTATTGTTTCAGTATCAATATTTAATTAAATCTCACAGGTGTAGTGTTCTTTATTGAGTGTGAGTGCAGCAAGAAGTCTTTATTCTTTGCTCCCTTTTAACCTAATACAATAACATTTATTTTTTATAGTTTATACTGATTATTATTCTATATTTTTCTGCAAAAACTCAAACCCTTGCGGGTTTTCCTTATCTGCTTCATTATTGTACTACAAAAGATATTTCCATTCCATTCTCTCCAAGTGCAGGGCTTTTTCACATATTCCCTCATTCCCTACCACAACCGCAGAAACTATTTGGTGTTTACTTATTCCTAGCTGTGAAGCTGGTCCTGACTCGGATGTGGTTATAACAGAATCCACCAACTTGGGAACAAATTGTAGACATTTTACATTATATTTAGCCGATTGAGTCATATGTATATTAAGTAAATAATGCGAGGAACTTCAATTCTTGATCCTCCATCACAAATACCCTTCCCCTCTTCTTTTCCTTTTTTTCTTTCTCTTCCTCTTTTCTTTTCTTACTGTTCTTGTCTTTAACCCAGTGGGAAGTGACATGCAGTTATAGGAGGCAGGTGAGGCATTGCAGCACCTGCTATTTGGGGGCAAATTGAAATGAAAAATAAAATTTTATTTTAAAAAAAACCATATATTTTTTTTTCTTTTGGTCAAAATTTTTAACTATGATATTGCGCAAAAGAGGCAGCGGTCCTGCTTTCTCTCTATTGTGCAATATTTTGTATAGATTTTTGTAACTTGTGCAGCAGCTGGTGCTATAACGGTCAGTCAGAGTCAATAGTGTACAGTGTATACTTCTTTTTTACCAGGTAGGCCAGGTAGGGGGTAAAAAAGAAGTGTACACTGTACACTATTGACTCTGACTGACCGTTACTGGTGCAGGGGTGTGGCTTAGCACAGAATTATTAACCGGAAAGGTCCTCATGTGATCAGATGATCACATGATGAGGACCGGTCTGGTTAATAATTCTTTAATTCAGCAGTGAGCAGTGGGTGGCAGTGGCACTGACAGGCATGACACCTCAACGTTATGTACTACTACTATCCGACCAGTCAGTAACACTTAGGGACTTGATACAATCAATGTCTTGGTGAGTAACGCCGCCGAGGAATATAGCAGAACATGCTTGTGGGAGCTTTGGCATGTTTTTGCTTGCTTGCGTCCTGCTGCTCATTGCTATTTTGTGGTTTTAAAGGCTAAACCATTGCTTGTTGGATAAAAGCTATCCACATGCAATCTGTGACACTTTCAAATGTTTACATTTACATTTCAAAGCCTACATGTTATTGAGTCATTACTATTTTGTCATAACCATACTATATTATAATTATTTGTTTAATTATTAAAGGACATAACAGCACAAAAAGAAAATGGTCCATTGAATTTAATTATTACACTGCTGCTTGTAAATAACTATGTGTAACCCCTGCTAATGGGTTAAACACACAGTTAAAGTCAGCCCCAGATCAGCAATGCACTACTGGCTTCTAGTAGAAAACCTCTGGTGTTGTGAGCCTTTGTGCAGCCACCAATCTTCTGCTAGCTCCCAGTAGTGCATTGCTGCACCTGAACCTACCTGGGTATGTGTACTTAAAAAAATATTTTAAAATTAATAATAGTAAATGGGAAATTCTCTTAAAACTGCAATATGTATAAGAATCCTTTACAAGGTTCAGTTTGACTTTCATGTTTATTTAATAATTATATTTTTTTTTTATCATGAGACTCAGGGAGCACTGTATATACCATTAAATACAGATAAATCACCAAATGGTTAAACACATTATATACATAAGAAAATGCTCATTAATGTAAGTTTCTCATCATTCATTTAATTAATTTGTTGCAGACTTTCTTCTGTAAATGAATGATGTGTACAATTATATTTTATAAATGTTGCTTTTACTGAACTGAGTGGGCCTGAAAACAAATTAATGTTCATTAACCTATAGAAACACAAATAATATAATTATAACTAAATATTTTTGCTATAATTGCTCCCTACTTCTCATAAATGCTTGATTAATTTTCGAAGTTCATTTAAGGAGCACTTATTTGTAATTGAGTAATTGTCTATTTTTGTTCTGTGATTCAAAAGTAGCTGTTTCCATGACCAAACAATCTGGTAAGGTGCCAAGATTGTAAAATATGCAGCCATTTTATATTTTATTTTGTGTATAACCATTACTTCTTTAACTATTCTATAAAAAAAATATATTATTAAGGTTCATGCCGATGTAGGATATATATAATTAGTACTGAAAAGCAGATTATAGTATGGTTGAAACCTTTCCTGTGTTTGGAGATCTGTTTTGAAAGATGAGTACTTTAGAAATCAGTAGTAGGATTTTACTTTCAGGCCAATAACATCTGTGGCACAGCCTGCTTATCTTTTCTTGCCCCTTTCTTGTCCCTTTCTTGTTTTCAAATCACTTCCCGACTCCTGTATCACTTTCTCATGCATAGGCTTTCCCATTAGTGGCCAGTGAATTAGAAACACAGGATTATAGGAGCATTTTTTCTCACTGCTTTTAAAACAGGCCAGGTTTTCATTTTAGCTGAATCAGTGCACATGTGAAGTAATTAGCTGATCAGTAACAAAGTGGTTACTAACTTGCTCTCACTCATCAGCTGATTATTTCACCTGTGCACTGGTTCAGCTATAATTAAAACCTGCCCTGTTGGGGGTACTTGCAGCCCGCGGTATATGTGTTTCTCCAGCGTATCATATCTAGTGCCTCACCAGCCTCTGACCTCACCGCACGTCACATTACATCTTCAAGGTCCGACTGTAATATAAATATACTTTTGATGCAAACATTGTCAAAAATTTTTTTGTTTTATGATGTTTTATTATATATTAGATAAGCAAATTAATATAAAAAAGCAATGTATATCCAGCTCCTATTTTCATATATTTGTCTTCTGCTCAGTTAATACTGCCTTTCTCTCATTAAGCATCATCATATTTGAAATGAGGCCTATTTGGTTATTTAATCACATCAATTCACTCTTCTTGACTGGACTCTGTTAGAGTGAGCACTGGACATTTCTATGACCCTCTCTGTATTTGCAGGATTGTCTTTTACCCACAACTGTATGATATGCACCGTTTTTTTATTACCGCTGCCACCTACGTTATCCCTATGAACCCCAAATCTGCTGCCCCTAACACTGCCGACCCCTATATTATATTTATTAACCCCTAATCTGCCCCCCTCAACGTCGCCTCCACCTGCCTACACTTATTAACCCCTAATCTGCCGAGCGGACCGCACCGCTACTATAATAAAGTTATTAACCCCTAATCCGCCTCAGTCCCGCCTCAATAACCCTATAATAAATAGTATTAACCCCTAATCTGCCCTCCCTAACATCGCCGACACCTAACTTCAAGTATTAACCCCTAATCTGCCGATCGGAGCTCACCGCTACTCTAATAAATTTTTTAACCCCTAAAGCTAATTCTAACCCTAAACCTAACACCCCCCTAAGTTAAATATAATTTTATTCTAACGAAATAAATTAAATAAATTATTCCTATTTAAAGCTAAATACTTACCTGTAAAATAAACCTTAATATAGCTACAATATAAATTATAATTATATTGTAGCTATTTTAGGATTAATATTTATTTTACAGGCAATTTTGCATTTATTTTAACCAGGTACAATAGCTATTAAATAGTTAATAACTATTTAATAGTTACCTAGTTAAAATAATTACAAAATTACCTGTAAAATAAATCCTAACCTAAGTTACAATTAAACCTAACACTACACTAGCAATAAATAAATTAAATAAAATACCTACAATTATCTACAATTAAACCTAACACTACACTATCAATAAATTAATTAAATACAATACCTACAAATAAATACAATTAAATAAACTAACTAAAGTACAAAAAATAAAAAAGAACTAAGTTACAAAAAATAAAAAAATATTTACAAATATTAGAAAAATATTACAACAATTTTAAACTAATTACACCTACTCTAAGCCCCCTGATAAAATAACAAAGACCCCCAAAATAAAAAATGCCCTACCCTATTCTAAATTACAAAAGTTCAAAACTCTTTTACCTTACCAGCCCTGAAAAGGGCCCTTTGCGGGGCATGCCCCAAAGAATTCAGCTCTTTTGCCTGTAAAAAAAAAACATACAATACCCCCCCCCAACATTACAACCCACCACCCACATACCCCTTATCTAACCCAAACCCCCCTTAAATAAACCTAACACTAAGCCCCTGAAGATCTCCCTACCTTGTCTTCACCTCACCGGGTCCCGATCTGTCCAGAAGAGGGTCCGAAGTCTTGATCCAAGCCCAAGCGGGGGGCTGAAGAGTGACGTCCATCCTCGGGCTGAAGTCTGGATCCAAGCGGCGGCTGAAGAACTCCATCATCGGGCTGAAGTCGGAAGTCCATCATCGGGATGAAGTCTTCTATCAAGCCGCATCTTCAATCTTCTTTCTTCCGGAGCGGAGCGGAGCCATCTTCTTCCAAATCGACGCGGAACATCCTCTTCAACCGACGCCTACTAGCCGAATGACGGTTCCTTTAAATGACGTCATCCAAGATGGCGTCCCTCGAATTCCAATTGGCTGATAGGATTCTATCAGCCAATCGGAATTAAGGTAGGAATATTCTGATTGGCTGATAGAATCAGCCAATCAGATTCAAGTTCAATCCGATTGGCTGATTGGATCAGCCAATCAGATTGAGCTTGCATTCTATTGGCTGTTTTCCGATCAGCCAATAGAATGCGAGCTCAATCTGTTTGGCTGATTGGATCAAGACTTCGGACCCTCTTCTGGACAGATCGGGACCCGGTGAGGTGAAGACAAGGTAGGGAGATCTTCAGGGGCTTAGTGTTAGGTTTATTTAAGGGGGGTTTGGGTTAGATTAGGGCTATGTGGGTGGTGGGTTGTAATGTTGGGGGGGGGTATTGTATGTTTTTTTTTTACAGGCAAAAGAGCTGAATTTTGGGGGGCATGCCCCTCAAAGGGCCCTTTTCAGGGCTGGTAAGGTAAAAGAGCTTTGAACTTTTTTATTTTAGAATAGGGTAGGGCATTTTTTTATTTTGGGGGTCTTTGTTATTTTATTAGGGGGCTTAGAGTAGGTGTAATTAGTTTAAGATTGTTGTAATATTTTTCTAATGTTTGTAAATATTTTTTTATTTTTTGTAACTTAGTTCTTTTTTATTTTTTGTACTTAAGTTAGTTTATTTAATTGTATTTATTTGTAGGTATTTTATTTAATTAATTTATTGATAGTGTAGTGTTAGGTTTAATTGTAGATAATTGTAGGTATTGTATTTAATTAATTTATTGATAGTGTAGTGTTAGGTTTAATTGTAGATAATTGTAGGTATTGTATTTAATTAATTTATTGATAGTGTAGTGTTAGGTTTAATTGTAACTTAGGTTAGGATTTATTTTACAGGTAATTTTGTAATTATTTTAACTATTTTAGCTATTAAATAGTTCTTAACTATTTAATAGCTATTGTACCTGGTTAAAATAAATACAAAGTTGCCTGTAAAATAAATATTAATCCTAAAATAGCTATAATATAATTATAATTTATATTGTAGCTATATTAGGGTTTATTTTACAGGTAAGTATTTAGCTTTAAATAGGAATAATTTATTTAATAAGAGTTAATTTATTTAGTTAGATAAAAAATTATATTTAACTTAGGGGGGTGTTAGTGTTAGGGTTAGACTTAGCTTTAGGGGTTAATCCATTTATTACAGTAGCGGCGAGATTCGGTCGGCAGATTAGGGGTTAATACTTGAAGTTAGGTGTCAGAGATGTTAGGGAGGGCATATTAGGGGTTAATACTATTTATTATAGGGTTATTGAGGCGGGAGTGAGGCGGATTAGGGGTTAATAACTTTATTATAGTAGCGGTGCGGTCCGCTCGGCAGATTAGGGGTTAATAAGTGTAGGCAGGTGGATGCGACGTTGTGGGGGGCAGATTAGGGGTTAATAAATATAATATAGGGGTCGGCGGTGTTAGGGGCAGCAGATTAGGGGTACACAGGGATAATGTAGGTAGCGGCGGTTTACGGAGCGGCAGATTAGGGGTTAAAAAATATGCAGGTGTCAGCGATAGCGGGGGCGGCAGATTAGGGGTTAATAAGTGTAAGGTTAGGGGTGTTTAGACTCGGGTACATGTTAGAGTGTTAGGTGCAGACGTAGGAAGTGTTTCCCCATAGAAAACAATGGGGCTGCGTTAAGAGCTGAACGCGGCTTTTTTGCAGGTTTTTTTTCAGCTCAAACAGCCCCATTGTTTCCTATGGGGGAATCGTGCACGAGCACATTTTTTAAGCTGGCCGCGTCCGTAAGCACCGCTGGTATCTAGAGTTGCAGTGGCGTTAAATTATGCTCTACGCTCCCTTTTTGGAGCCTAACGCAGCCCTTCTGTGAACTCTAAATACCAGCGGTATTTAAAAGGTGCGGGGGAAAAAAAGCATGCGTAGCTAACGCACCCCTTTGGCCGCCAAACTCTAAATCTAGCCGAAAGTTTGTTAAAAAGTTAGTGATTATTTTTTTATATTATGGTATTTGGCGGCAAAATAGTCATCAATACTTAAATATATGTTTAGTTTTCATAGATAAATAAAAAAAATAAAGGCTCCCGCCACCGGGATGAAAATAAGAAGATGGACCACTGGAGAAGACGATGGACCACTGAAGAAGAGTGACCATCGTCGGGATGAAGATGGAGCGCCGCCTTTATCTTCGGTGAGTACCAACTTGGGTGTTAGTGTAAGTTTTTGGGTTGTTTTTTTTAAATTAGTTTTATTTTTATTTTACTAGGCTGCAAAAGAGCTAAAAGGATAGTTTATTTTTATCTTGGGTAATGTTAGAAGGATTAATGTTTTTTTTATTGTAAAAAGAGCTGAATCGCTTTAGGGCAAAGCCCAACAAAAGGCCCTTTTAAGGGCTATTTGTAGTTTAGTTTTAGAATAGGATTTTTTTTCATTTTGGGGTGGGTTTTTTATTTTGGGGTATTAGAATAGGCATACATTTGTATTTATTTTTTATCTTTTGTAATTAGTTTGTTATTTTTTGTAATGTTAGGGGATTTTTTTGTAATGTTATATTTTATTATTTTTAGTAATGGTAGGGTTTTTTTGTTATTTTTTGTGTTTTTTTTAAGTAATGCTAGATTGTGGTTTAGCGGTCAATAGTATATATAGGTAGTTTGCAATGTGGGGGATGGTGGTTTAGGGGTTAATAATATATTTAGGTAGTTTGCGATGTGGGGGATGGCAGTTTAGGGGTTAATAGTATATAGGTAGTTTGCGATGTGGGGGATGGCGGTTTAGGGGTTAATAGTATATATAGGTAGTTTGCTTTGTGGAGGGATAGTGATTTATGGGTTAATAGTATATTTAGGTAGTTTGCGATGTGGGGTATAGCAGTTTAGGGGTTAATAGTATTTGTAGGTAATTTGTGATACAGGGATGGCGGTTTAGGGGTTAATAGTATGTTTTAGTGTAACTGTTTCATCTGGACAAACTCTTTACTCGACCTTGCGTTAAAAGTTTTAGCAATAAATGTGATTGCTCTCGCACAATCACTTTTACGTTCAACTTGTAATACTGCGAACCTGGCAAATGTGTATACCATCCTACCCCTAACGATAGCAGTCCACTTGTAATCTAGCCCTAAAAGGTAAATTTTATTTATATCGTTACACATAGGACTGTCTACAACATATGTGCTAGTTGCATTTGGATGTGTTTTCCTTAAAACCCTAGAGGGCTAGGCAGAGGAAGTCCCAGACAGACATGTCTGTTACATGTGGTGTAGTCTTATGGACTGTGGTTTTGGGGAGAAAAATATAACTAGCAGATTACACAATTGAAGAAGTTGTGAATGAGTTACTGCAAGCTACAGATACACACCAGCATGCTAAAGTTGTACAACAAGCTACAACTACACAGAAAAATATTATATATGCTCTGCAGCAAATTGCCCAAAAGGCAAATACAAATGCCATGAGTCAGCCAATTGTGGCATCTTAAACTGACGGCATGACTAGAATCCCAAAGGGGACACACATTAAGGCCAAGATAATTCATGCCACCTATTATTACTTTCAGTAGATGACACTCACATATGATGTTAAGGCATACCTTCTGGCCTTTGAAGAGACTACTGAGATAGAAGGATGACCAGAAAGCAAATGGCCAAGTAAACTGGCATCTTTTTTGAGTGAAGAGGCCCAGAAGGCCTTTTATGATTTTGAACTAGAGCAAGCAGGGGACTACTCCAAGTTGAATGCAGATTCTTATGGTCCCACCTGGTCCTTATACAGTGTGATCTTGCTTCAAATGAGGTACATGGCAACCCAGGTAATAATTTCTGTGGGCCTCATCAATGAGGAGCAGCCATATCCTTCTAGGAACATTGGGAATCCATATCTGGTGTCCCCCATCACCCTTAGGGGGCTGCTACCTTTCAGAGATTAAAATATAAAATTGTGAAACCCAGTAATAAAGTGACACCCCTCAGTTTTATGCATATCACAGTCTAAACCCAACCAGAGTCAGTTGTCTCAGAGATTATGTTCAGCAGGATTAAAATGCATGTAAAAACATAAAAATAGGCTTCATATAAAAAGAACTTTAAAACACTATTATTGAGAATATTATCTCCCTATGTACTGTCCCTGTCAAGTGCTGCCTAGGTCCTGTGGTCCCACATTGTCCAATTATAGTGCCAGCCCTGCTCTGAATGATGAATATGGTTCCTGTGGTCCTACATGGTCCAATTATTGTGCCAGCCCTGCTCTAAACGAGGAACATGGGTCCTGTGGTCCAACCTGGTCCAATTTTACTGCCGGCCCTGCTCTGAAAGAAGAACATGGTAATTTAGATGATCATTTTGGCCTTCTGTGGGGCTCATCAATAAGGAGCAGCCATACTCATCTAGGAACATTGTTCAGCAAATCCATGTTTGATTTCACCCATCGCCCTAGGGGAACTTTCTCTAGGCTGGCTCCTGAGTACTAGCTTCTAAATTGGAAATAAATGTGTCAACTGATTAGGGGTATATTAGAATTTTCATAAATAGGTAAGGACTACCTTAAGTCAAAAAGTTTAAGAATTGCTGCATCCAGTTTATTGACATTTGCAAATGATGTTGCATCAGACAGCAAAATATAAACAAATTGTCTGAAAACTAACGGCTAAATTACGAGTCTTGCGTTAGCCTTAAAAAGCAGCGTTGGGTCCCAACTCTGCTTTTTAACGCCCGCTGGTATTACGAGTCTTGAAGGTACAGGTGTACCACTCACTTTTTTGGCCAGACTCAAAAATACCAAAAATCCACTTACGTCAATTGCGTATCCACTTTTTTCAATGGGATTTGCCTAACACCAGTATTACGAGTCTTCCTCAAAGTGAGCGGTACAGCCTCTCCTGTCAAGACTGATACCGCATTTAAAAGTCAGTAGTTAAGAGTTTAGTTAAGAGATCGGAACAGCCAATAGCATGCGAGCTCAATCTGATTGGCTGATTGGATCAGCCAATTGGATTGAACTTGATTCTGATTGGCTGATTCCATCAGCCAATCAGAATATTCCTACCTTAATTCCGATTGGCTGATAGAATCCTATCAGCCAATCGGAATTCGAGGGACGCCATCTTGGATGACGTCATTTAAAGGAACCGTCATTCGGCGAGTAGGCGTCGGTTGAAGAGGTTGCATCCGCGTCAGTTGGAAAGAAGATGGCTCCGCTCCACTCCAGAAGAAAGAAGATTGAAGATGCGGCTTGATAGAAGACTTCATCCCGATGATGGACTTCCGACTTCAGCCCGATGATGGAGTTCTTCAGCCGCCACTTGGATCCAGACTTCAGCCCGAGGATGGACGTCACTCTTCAGCCCCCCGCTTGGGCTTGGATCAACACTTCCGAGGCTTGGATCAAGACTTCCGAGGACGGATCGGTGTACCTGGTATGGTGAAGATAAGGTAGGAAGATCTTCAGGGGCTTAGTGTTTATTTAAGGGGGGTTTGGGTTAGATTAGGGGTATGTGGGTGGTGGGTTGTAATGTTGGGGGGGTATTGTATGTGTTTTTTTTACAGGCAAAAGAGATGAATTCTTTGGGGCATGCCCCGCAAAGGGCCCTGTTCAGGGCTGATAAGGTAAAAGAGCTTTGAACTTTTATAATTTAGAATAGGGTAGGGCATTTTTTTTTATTTTGGGGGGCTTTGTTATTTTATTAGGGGGCTTAGAGTAGGTGTAATTAGTTTAAAATTGTTGTAATATTTTTCTAATGTTTGTAAATATTTTTTTATTTTTTGTAACTTAGTCCTTTTTTATTTTTTGTACTTTAGTTAGTTTATTTCATTGTATTTATTTGTAGATATTATATTTAATTAATTTATTGATAGTGTAGTGTTAGGTTTAATTGTAGATAATTGTAGGAATTTTATTTAATTAATTTATCGATCGTGTAGTGTTAGGTTTAATTGTAACTTAGGTTAGGATTTATTTTACAGGTAATTTTGTAATTATTTTAACAATTTTAGCTATTAAATAGTTCTTAACTATTTAATAGCTATTGTACCTGGTTAAAATAAATACAAAGTTACCTGTAAAATAAATATAAATCCTAAAATAGCTATAATATAATTATAATTTATATTGTAGCTATATTAGGGTTTATTTTACAGGTAAGTATTTAGCTTTAAATAGGAATAATTTATTTAATAAGAGTTCATTTATTTAGTTAGATTTAAATTATATTTAACTTAGGGGGGTGTTAGTGTTAGGGTTAGACTTAGCTTTAGGGGTTAATCCATTTATTACAGTAGCGGCGAGATTCGGTCGGCAGATTAGGGGTTAATAATTGAAGTTAGGTGTCGGTGATGTTAGGGAGGGCAGATTAGGGGTTAATACTATTTATTATAGGGTTATTGAGGTGGGAGTGAGGCGGATTAGGGGTTAATAACTTTATTATAGTAGCGGTGCGGTCCGCTCGGCAGATTAGGGGTTAATAAGTGTAGGCAGGTGGAGGCGACGTTGAGGGGGGCAGATTAGGGGTTAATAAATATAACATAGCGGTCGGCGGTGTTAGGGGCAGCAGATTAGGGGTACATAAGGATAACGTAGGTGGCGGCGCTTTGCGGTCGGCAGATTAGGGGTTAATTATTGTAGGTAGCTGGCGTCGACGTTGTGGGGGGCAGGTTAGGGGTTAATAAATATAATATAGGGGTCGGCGGTGTTAGGGGCAGCAGATTAGGGGTACATAAGTATAACGTAGGTGGCAGTCGGCAGATTAGGGGTTAAAAAAATTTAATCGAGTGGCGGCGTTGTGGGGGGACCTCGGTTTAGGGGTACATAGGTAGTTTATGGGTGTTAGTGTACTTTAGAGCACAGTAGTTAAGAGGTCTATAAACCGGCGTTAGCCCAGAAAGCTCTTAACTACTGACTTTTTTCTGCGTCTGGAGTTTTGTCATTAGATTTCTAATGCTCACTTCAGCCACGACTCTAAATACCGGCGTTAGAAAGATCCCATTGAAAAGATAGAATACGCAAATGACGTAAGGGGATCTGCGGTATGGAAAAGTCGCGGCTGGAAAGTGAGCGTTAGGCCGTTTAATGACTGACTCTAAATACCGGCGGTAGCCCAAATCTAAATCTAGGCCTTAGGGTTTATTTTATAAGTAAGTATTTAATTTTAAATAGGAATAATTTAGTTAATTGTAGTTATTTATTTAGATTTATTTAAATTCTATTTAAGTTAGGGGTGTTAGGGTTAGACTTAGGTTTAGGGGTTAAGAACCTTAATATAGTGGTGGCGACGTTGGGGTCAGCAGATTAGGGGTTAATAAATATAATGTAGGTGTCGGCGATGTTGGGGGCAGCAGATTAGGGGTTCAAAACTATAATGTAGGTGGCGGCGGTGTCCGGAGCGGCAGATTAGGGGTTAATAATATTATGCAGGTGTCAGCAATGTCGGGGTGGCATATTAGGGGTTAATAAGTGTAAGATTAGGGGTGTTTAGACTCTGGGTTCATGTTTGGGTGTTAGGTGTAGACATAAAAGTATTTCCCCATAGGAATCAATGGGGCTGCGTTAGGAGCTGAACACTGCTTTTTTGCAGGTTTTAGTTTTTTTTTCAGCCAGCTCTCCCCCATTGATTCCTATGGGGAAATCGTGCACGAGCACGTTTTGCCAGCTCACCGCTACCATAAGCAGCGCTGGTATTGAGGTGAGATGTGGAGCAAACTTTTGCTCTCCGCTCACTTTTCTGCGGCTAACGCCGGGTTTCTAAAAACCCATAATACCAGTGTTGTCTGTAGGTGAGCGGTGAGGGAAAACTGCTCATTAGCACCACACCCCTGTTAACGCAAAACTCGTAATCTAGGTGTAAGTACTTAATGCAACTGAAAGGCTAAATTTAGTTAGTTTCATTTTATTCCGAGTAAATTTAAACCACAAAATTTTCAAATTGTCAAAACAGTTAATTTAGTTTAACTGTCTATAGAAAACATGGCATTGCATGGCTAGATTGCTTTAATTTGAATATGATTTAATGCCTATGTATTACCCATGCGTATTAGTCATGTACATTTTTAAACGCCTTCGTTATTTAAAAATCAAAACTATATGTTGTTAAACAAGCTGTTATTTTTGAAGAAATGCTAAAATAACATTAACAATTAAATCATATTGGTTTTAAACTTTTGTCTTTAATGAGTTGAGGTTTTTGAAAAAAAATATTTAGACATATTTCTACCCTCCTAATGTTTAGATTCTTCTAGATTTTTTTTAAAATTCATATTAGTTACTCAAGAAATGGTTCTTGTTTCAAGTGACTCGGTGTCAATATATTTTATATTGTCCTGCTTATATAAAAAACATGTTTTGTGGTTGCTTATGCTTAGGGTTATTATGAAGCAGCCTTGAACTAACATCTGGTTAATGTTTCTCTCTACCTTAATGGTCTTTATGTTACTGTAGTTAACTCTTCATACATGTAAAGTAAAATTATAGTTATTGCTTCCACTAAAGAATAAAAAATCAAAATTATGTTTTGTGAACCTGCTCTAAAACTCAGACATTTAAAAGGACATTAAAGTGATGGTAAAGTATTAAGGATTGCTTTATATTTAATGTAAGCTGGGTATTAAATATACAAACATGCTTTTATGCAATTGTAAAAATCCCCATAAGTATTTTTAGTCATTTAATTATACTTACATACTCTTAAAGGGACACTGAACCCAAATTTCTTCTTTCCTGATTCAGATAGAGCATGCAATTTTAAGCACCTTTCTAATTTACTCCTATTATCAATTTTTCTTCGTTCTCTAGCTTTCTTTATTTGAAAAAGAAGGCGTCTAAGCTATTTTTTTGGTTCAGAACCATGGAAAGCACTTGTTTATTGGTGGATGAATTTATCCACCAATCAGCAAGAACAACACAGTGTGTTCACCAAAATGGGCCGGCATCTAAACTTACATTCTTGCATTTAAAATAAAGATACCAAGAGAATGAAGACAATTTGATAAAAGGAGTACATTAGAAAGGTGCTTAAAATTGCATGCTCTATCTGAATCACAAAATAAAAATTTTGGGTTCATTGTCCCTTTAAGCTCTCTGTCTGCCCCCTCAATACCATAGAATGCGAGGTCAATTGGATCAGCCAATCGGATTGAACTTCAATCTGATTGGCTGACTGCATCAGCCAATCAGATTTTTCCTACCTTAATTCCAATTGGCTGATAGAATCCTATCAGCCAATTGGAATTCGAGGGACGCCATCTTGGATGACGTCATTTAAAGGAACCATCATTCGTCATGCTGGAAGGATGCTCCGCGCCGAAGGTCTTGAGGATGCTGCCGCTCCACACCGGATGGATGAAGATAGAAGATTCCGCTTGGATGAAGACTTCATTTGGATGGAAGACCTCTTCTGCCCCGCTTGGATGAAGACTTCAACCAGATGGAGGACCTCTTCTGCCCCGCTTGGATGAAGAATTCGGCTCGGCTGAGTGAAGACGACTCAAGGTAGGGAGATCTTCAGGGGGTTAGTGTTAGGTTTTTTTAAGGGGGGATTGGGTGGATTTTAGAGTAGGGGTATGTGGGTTGTAATGTGGGGGGTATTGTATTTTTATTTACAGGTAAAAGAGCTGATTACATTGGGGCAATGCCCCGCAAAAAGGCCTTTTAAGGGCTGGTAAAAGAGCTGATTACTTTGTAATTTAGAATAGGGTAGGGCATTTTATTATTTTGGGGGGCTTTTTTTATTTTATTATGGGGCTTAGATTAGGTGTAATTAGTTTAAATTTATTGTAATTTTTTATTTTCTGTAATTTAGTGGGGGTTTTTTGTATTATAGTTTAGTTTATTTAATTGTATTTTAGTTTAAATAATTGTAGGTAATTTATTTAATTAGTTTAATGATAGTGTAGAATTAGGTGTATTTGTAACTTAGGTTAGGATTTATTTTACAGGTAATTTTGTAAATATTTTAACTAGGTAGCTATTAAATAGTTATTAACTATTTAATAGCTATTGTACCTAGTTAAAATAAATACAAAATTGCCTGTAAAATAAATTTAAATCCTAAAATAGCTACAATGTAACTATTAGTTATATTGTAGCTATATTAGGGTTTATTTGATAGGTAAGTATTTAGTTTTAAATAGGAATAATTTATTTAATTATAGTAAATTTATTTCGTTTTATTTAAATTATATTTAACTTAGGGGGGTGTTAGGGTTAGACTTAGGTTTAGGGGTTAATAACTGTAGGTAGGTGGCTAATAGTAGCGGCGATGTTGGGGGCGGGAGATTAGGGGTTAATAATTGTAGGTAGGTGGCGGCGATGTTAGGGAGGGCAGATTAGGGGTTAATAAAATTTATTGTAGTGTTTGCGAGGCGGGAGTGCGGCGCTTTAGGGGTTAATACATTTATTATATTGGCGGCGATGTCCGGTCAGCAGATTAGGGGTTAATAAGTGTAGGTAGGTGGCAGCGACATTGGGGGCGGCAGATTAGGGGTTAATAAATATAATGTAGGTGTCTGCGATGTTAGGGGCAGCAGATTAGGGGTTCATAGGGATAATGTAGGTGGAGGCGATGTCCGGTCGGAAGATTAGGGTTTAAAAAATGTAATTATAGGGTTTGCGATGTGGGGGGCCTCGGTTTAGGGGTTCATAGGTAGTTTATGGGTGTTAGTGTACTATATAGCACTGTAGTTAAGAGCTTTATGTTCCGGCGTTAGCCCATTGTCAGTATATTTATAAGAATCTTAGCATTAGTGCTCTCCAAATAATATATCAGTCTATGGCAGGGTTATAACAATATATTTAAATAATTATCCTTTAAAATATAAACCCTTAATCAATATGCATCTACTAGAAACCATTAAATTAATATAAATATCTGAATTATTTTTATTAGTTAATATCTATGAACATAATGGAATATATTTGTAATACCAGGACATGAAACAATATTATACACGTTTTCAAAGCTATTAAGATATGCTATACTTCTTAGAAAGCTCATAAAAAGTTTACCTTTAAAACCAGCCTTATTTACAAATAGTCTTTCATTCAATTAACACAATGGGATTCCAAGTAAAATACTCAGCTATTTACCCACGCTTTACTCTAACAGAATTGTACTTTAAAATATCAAAATGTTTACAGATAATTTACTTAGCATCAATGATATATGTTTAACAATACACAGGCTTATGAAATACTAATTTGAAATACAAACTAATTCTTTAAATCTGCTACATACAGCGATAATGAATGTTTTCTTTAAATGTTTGCAAACAAAAAGGCAGGCTAAGAGCTATTTAAGGCTATGAAATATAGTTTAAAAACACAATTTGCTCTTTTCAATCTACCACAATTTTTTTAATACTTACCAGGATGAACACCAATTGATATCCAATATCTCTCAGCAAGTTTTAATCTCACCTCAGAAATACCAATAAGTATGTTTTGCAATCAATGAGAAAAGGGTAGATCAGCTTTGCCAAAAAAAAATGGTATCTCATGCCCAGCACACCAGTTATAAGTTAGCCAGCAGAATCTGTCTGTCCTTTTCCTCTCTCTTGCCTTACTTATATATGTTTCAATCATTGGTGAGGATTGGAAACACCCAAACGGAAGCCTTGTCCCTTCTGATTGGATATCTGGAATATCTTATTTTTAACAGCCTAAAAAGCCTTCTGGCTGTAGTTCTCGCATCATAACACCGGGGGCAGCATGACAAACAAACACATTAATACATTTACTATCCAACATTGAAAGAAAATATTTTTTTAAAATGTGTAATAAATGCCATAATTTCCTTACATTAATCAGTTATATGTTTATATGTACTGTATTATATCACATTATTTATTCTGATCAATTTGACATGAAACACAGTATGCCCTCAACACCATACTATATCAAAACAACTATACTGCTAATTATTCCAAAATTAATAGCATTTATAAATCTGTTATATTTTCAGAGCTGTGTTTAAACTTTCACAAACATCTAGTATATAATCATATGACATGATTCAGATATCCCATGCAGGCAATCCTGCATGGTATCCTCTAGCCCCATCTGAAAAATAGAAAAATTATGTTATATGTAATTAAACAATGGGATTATCACAATTTCCAATCAATTTATTACAGGTTTGAATCTATTTTTCATATATATATCCAACACAGCAATTATCCCTTTAATAATATAATATCCCTTTAATATAAGATGTCCCTGAATATATGTATATGTATATATATATACACACACACATGTATTAATTTCTATGCTGTCTTTTAACAATGGGTTTATTTCAATTGCCATTTAATCTATTACAACATTTTTTTTTTATTTTTTTTTAAAGGTTTTTTATTGAGGTTATGCTAGTGAGTACAATATGTCGAAAATACCATAAAACATAAGAAAAGAAAAGAAACAACATCAGTGTCACATCTATAATAGGTATTCTTACAGATGAGATAACAATGTGGCAGTAAGCTAGGTATATATTAAGAAACTCTATTTTATTTTTTATTGTTTATATTCTTCAATTATTTCCTCAAGGGCGCAAGCGGCCGCATTTGGACCAGTAAAAGCATATGTAGTCTAGAGGAAAAATAGCGAATGTATTGGTCACTTATGGACCCATACATATGGTGTAAAAAGTAAATTATCAACTGAAATTTTTAGTTTCAAAAATATAAGGGGGGGGGGTAGAAAATTCAGCGGATAAGCACCGCTTGTCAAATATAGGGGAGTATGGGGGGGCGGAGCCATAGGTAAGGGTTACAAAAGAAATATAATGGGCCCTGCAAGATGATTTCTGAGAAATTAGGGATAAATCAGAGGGTCAAGATAGACCATGTGACATTTGGCTGCTATAAATAAAAGGGCGTATAAGAGAAATGATATAATCGGGGGGTTATTACCACATATGTAGGCTTTTGGCTGGAGGGATCATCAATTATACTACTGAGGAGAATCTATAACTAATAGAAAATATGGATTAAGGTAAGCAATACACTAACTTCTAAACCCCAAAGTGAGAGATATCGCTGCCAGAGTTAATAGTATTTGGAAGATAACTATGCCGTTAGCACTTTCAAATGAGTAATATTGTCTAAAACCTAGGCCCTATGTTAATTGTAATATTGGGGGGTAATCTAGGGCAGAAATTTGAATTAAATACTTGGGGTATATATTATAAATGTGGAGACTAGGCTTAGGAGCGGGTGTAATGTCAGAAACAAATCATATAGCAAGTTAGCAACTGTGATACCATCGAAATTATGGTTCTTGAACTAGTGGACATGTACCCTTCTGAGACTTACACTATAGTGAGTACTCTGCACGTAGAAAAATAAGGATATGCAACTGTGAAGGGATCTTAAAAATAGTGGAAACATACAAAGGTCTAGGAACATAAAAATTACAATTAGCATTTTGTCATTATACTTTGCATTGTATTCCCATGAACATTAATTAGGTTAGGGGTTCTAGGTAACTGCCAAACTCAACATGTCTAGGCTAATTTCAGACGAGTAAACATACAGGTGCATTAACAAAACAATAATATAAGCCATCATAGCTAGTTATTAAGCTAGAGTTTACATTAACGCAACATCTCTTGATCTAGTTCGAGTCCTTCTTGTACCTTCAAAATAATGTGGGAGACTAATAAGGATCTTCACTGGGATAAATGGTCACCTTTAGGTTCATAAAAACCTGTAAGGGCATGTGGTAGCCATAGTATGGGTAAGCTAACAAAATGGGTTGAAGCATTTGTAGTTTGCCCAAATAAGTTCCCCATTCTGCAAAATGAATCCTTCTCTAGGAATCCATGGAGATTGAGGTATTAAATATAAGGGAAGGTAGAAGGCGTAAAACATAAGGGACCCCTTTCTGTTAAAAGGGTAAAACTAAATAACATACCCATTATTAAATTATTTAGTGGGTGGTATTATTAGGAGAGAAAAATTCCCCGTTGATTTGGCCCTTAGCATTTAAAGAAGGAGCTCTAAGGTTATGGGAAAGAGTTTCAAAATAGTTAATTCCCACATCGTGAGTTCCAAATGTTTAGAGGAATGGACAGCTACTACTAAAGTGTTATATACCTATCTTAATGGCATAAAAATTAGCCAAAATATATTAGTTTAAATTCACGTAACTCTGTAATGACGGTGACTCTATAGTGTATACTGCCTATAAAGAAGGTATCATGTAGCTTGTAGGTATCAGGTACTGGATGATCAAAAATGCTGCTGTAACACTACCTAAGTAAATAGCCTACATACATGTAAATATAAATATTCCCTAATAGTGAGATATCTATAAGCTAGGTTGGAACCCATATTAAACATTTATAGGGAGGTATACCTAATAAAAAGTAGAGAAGGAGCCTTAATACTTCAATAAGTGAAAGATATCTATGGGTCCAATCTGAGATATATTGACTCTCTCAGGTATATAGAAGAGCAAGTTAACATTAGTTATCAGCCACAAAAAAATTTTTACCCCGTCTAGTCTCAAATATTGCCTCAAGGGAAAATGTGTGCTAAAGGGAACAATTTCTCTGTTTATATATGTAGTGCAAGATATAGTTATGTTATGTAGCCCTGGGGCTTAATTGGGAACACACTCATATCCAATGAAACTGATGTAATACCTAAATCCGGTATTATAAGAAATAACAGATGGGGTGATACATCTATAGGTCATATAGCTAAGCTAACTCATCAAATATGATAAATGTACAATACCCAAGGCTGGAGCTGGGACACATTACATACAGAGAAACTGTGAGTGAGTATTGTTATGCAAACTGTTACCTTACAACACAAAACATATGAACTTCAGAAATACGATAATTTTTATATATCTCATTAAACAACATCTAGTTGGTTTATATAAATGTCCCTCAACTGGAGGGAATGTAAACTAGAGCAGAGTACATGAAACTGTGTAGTCCATGAAAAGTTCACATATATCTTTAGTGTAATCTTCTGTTAGTCTACTCAAGCTTTTGATTTAAATATAGTCACTTAAACCAGATAGTCCTGCCAACAAAAGCAGCATAATCAGACATGGCATATACGTATCTGGGCCATGAGACTAATGGTAGAATATGTGAGCGTTGTAGCTCTGTGACAAGGAGTGATGATAATATGCCATAGAAGTATCGTCATGAAAAAATATATAAATTACTCCTCAAAGGAGCAAAGCTTCTATATGTCCGCATTCACTATGTAGGCAAGCAAGAGATTTCAATGGTGTAACCTGCCTTGGTGTAATTCACACTTCACTAAACATTAGCCTATACCGGCTCTTTTTGAGCAAATGCAATGCGAGAGAGACCGCTCAGGATCCCACCGTTGTGGGGCAAAAGATAGAAAGTTAACATATGGGCAGAGCATGAGTAGACACATAAGTCTTTTTAGGAGAGATCTATCTCTGCGGACACAAGTCAGTAGCGGTTCCCACCTCTGCTTAACTTTGATGAGGCGTCTTACTAAAATCTCTGCCGGTTCTTCTAAGCCATCCAAGACAGAATCGGAAAGTGCTGTGAGCGGTCAATGTATGCGCTCTGACCTCTGCATACAGGAGCCTGTAATACCGCACGGTGCCTTAGTAGCGTTAGAGCATGGGGGCAAGTGCCGCCTTAGATGAGGAAGTACACCGGGTATCTGGCATTGCAGCTACTTATTCTGGGGAGTCTCCAAAATGTCCGTCTGACTAGTTGTCATGTGGGGCGTGCTGTTGCTTTCCAGTTGCGTCGGGTCATCTCCTTCATAGCCGCCTAAGGTATAGATCGGGTCTCCTCCAGGCTGCACCACCTGAGATCTTGTGGGATAAGGCTGGACAAGTAGCGGGTCTTCAGTCAGGCCCTCCATGTGGGCCTCATATTGAGGTAGGCAGGCAGCGCCATCTTGGATTCGTAGCTCCGTAAAGACGGATCGTAGATTGCTGAAATGACTGTCAGCTTTGTCCAGTAAGCCCGTCAGCAGTGTAGTTAGATGCACAGAAATGTCTTCCATCTTAGGGATAGTGCAAGGTGACAGGATAGGTTCCCAACTCACACTATATTAGAGTTTTAACTTTTAGGCTCCAGGAGCCCAGTTAAGGTGCATCTGTTTCCTTTGGCAGTTGGCTCCGCCCCCTCTATTACAAAATTTTAATCCATCTCCCACATATATATTCATTTCTATGCAGTGTTCAAAACCATACAAAAATCCAGCATATTATAGATTGCTACATAGTTATATATTCATTCATCCAGATATCTCATTAAATCAGTTGCTCTTATAATTTTCATTAGATTTCTGGAAAACAGAGAGAATCATTTTTATTTTTTTATTTTTGAGTCCATGTTTCAGGGCTAGTATACTCCCCCAGACGTAGTGTCTGCATTACGTATATTTAAGTTTCAGAGTTACACAGCAGGAGTAATTTTACATTTCTGTGTTAATTATCAGTTCCTTTTGATTTTGACCAGCTTTTCCACTGCTGATTACAGACTCAGCGTCTCTCTCACCACAGCATGGGGCAAAGAGTGCTCTGAATTTTTGCACCTCCAACTAAAGAGCAAATGCTTTAGTGTCAAAGTCTCTGGAGACATCCTGTCTGCAATTGAGTCCTGAAATGTGTATTCAACTCATGGGCCCTGAATCAATCCTGACATCAGAATTGCAGCCCTTACTTTAGTAATATCTGACAAAAAGATGGTTTCATACATAAACACATTCCCTTGTCCTATTTACATATATATATATATATATATATATATACAAAACATGGGGTGGGGTCAGCACTCTCAGGCCGGACCGGGCACACATCCTATGACCCTGCAATGTGTACCCGGTCCGGCCTGAGAGTGCTGACCCCACCCCATGTTTTGTATATGTTTGGGGAAATTACATAAGCCTGTGCACCCTCCATTTTTTCACAGTTGTTTGATTGTGAGCCTGCATTGTATGGCTGTTTAGGGACCTAGGTTTATTGGAAGAAACCTTGACGAGGTACTTGGGCTTTTCCCATTTGGCCAGATGCGGTAACTAATTTTTCCATTGCTGCTTTTTATCTTAGTTGAGAGCTTGTGAGTGAGTGCTGGACTTTTTCTGTGTGTTTATATTAATATATATATATATATATATATATGTCATTTACCTGTACCCTGACACCGTAAAACTCTTAACTACTGACTTTTTTTTGCGGTTGGAGTCTTGTCGGTAGAGGCTGTGCCGCTCACTTCTTCCAAGACTCGTAATACCAGCGTTAGGCAAATCCCATAGAAAAGATAGGATACACAATTGACGTAAGGCGGATTTGCGGTAGCAAAAAGAAAGTTAGCGGTAGACCCTTTCCTGCCTGACTCTAAATACCAGCATGCATTAAAAAGCAGCGTTAGGACCCCTTAACGCTGCTTTTTAACCCTAACGCAGAACTCTAAAAAATCTAGCCGATACTTTTTCTAACTTTGACCCACAAAATCTGTTACACATCTACAACCACCAAAAAACACCCATGCTAAATAGTTTCTAAATTTTGTCCTGAGTTTAGAAATACTCAATGTTTACATGTTCTTTGCTGTTTTTGCAAGTTATAGGGCAATAAATACAAGTTGCACTTTGCTATTTTCAAACCATTTGTTTTCAAAATTAGCGATAGTTATATTGGAACACTGATATCTGTCAGGAATCCCTGAATATCGCTTGACATGTATATATATTTTTTTTTTAGTAGACAACCCAAAGTATTGATATAGGGATATTTTGGTATATTTGATGCCACTATTTCACCGCCAAATGCGATCAAATTAAAAAAAAAATTACTTTTTCACAAACTTTAGGTTTCTCACTGAAATTTTTTACAAACAACTTGTGCAATTATGGCACAAATGGTTGTAAATGCTTCTCTGGGATCCTCTTTGTTCAGAAATAGCAGACATATATGGCTTTGGCATTGCTTTTTGCCCATCAGTGACGGGGTTATTTAGGTAGCTTGTAGGGAGCTTGAAGGGTTCATTTTAACTTTAGTGTAGAGATCAGCCTCCCACCTGACACATCCCACCCCCTGATCCCTCCCAAACAGCTCTCTTCCCTCCCCCACCCCACAATTGTCCTTGCCATCTTAAGTACTGGCAGAAAGTCTGCGAGTACTAAAATAAAAGGCTTTTTAAAAAACTAAATTAAAATATGTATATATATATATATATATATATATATATATATATTCTGCTGTGAAGGATCCCCCCCTAGCCCCCAACCTCCCTGATCCCCCCCAAAGAGCTCTCTAACCCTACCCCCACTAACTATTTGCCAGTCCCCACTTTGCAAACAAATGTGCCTTTTTTTAAATTAAACCTACTTTTTCTATAGTGTAGCTGCCCCCCTCCATACCCTACCCCCTCCCCTCCCAGATCCCTTTTGAATTTTTTTCCCCACTCCTCTGCCACCCACCACCCGCTCCCACCACTCTCTCCTACCCCTTACTCTTACCACTTAACATTTTTGAATAGATCGCGGGTGCGCGCATGCACATGAACGTTTACCAGCGATGGGCTACCCACCCACCTCCTTGCAATGGCTCCCACCCACAAACGATCGGCACCATCACTGGCCGATGCAGAGAGGGCCACAGAGCAGCTCTCTCTGCATTGGTGTGCAAAAAAAAGTATTGCAGTGATCGAGGCATCACGGCAATACCTTGAAAGTGGCTGGAGGTGATCAGGATTGCTTCCAGCCGCTTGAAACCCCTGACAATGTACAGGGTACGTCATTGGTCTTTAAAGACCAGTTTTTGTATGACGTACCCTTACGACGTGTGTCATTAAGGGGTTAGTCGAGACTATTTTACTTTAATCAGGCTTAAAGATTGTAAAAAAAATACACCTCATAGACGCCATTTACGCTTCAATCCTTACCCAGGGCCAACCCCTAGCCATTGTGGGGCCCAAGGCAGGATGACAAATTGGGGCCCCTTTCTCCCCGCCTCCAACCTTGCCCCATCTCCACCTCCAACTCCACCAATCTCCACCTCAAACCCCGCTCCAATCTCTGCCCCCAACCCCGCCCCCCACAATTTTTAAAATTAATAAAAAAAATGGGAGAAATATCATTTAAGGTAATGCACAACATTTTTAATAAAAAACACATAAATCCACTAATGTGGAGCACTTTAACATTGTATATATTGCAATATACCATTTGCACTATTGGAACAAATGTTTATGTATATAATGAAGAATTATGCTGACAATTAGGAACAGTTGAGTTGAACTGAGCCTTATTTTTATGTGTTTTCTTATGATAACAAGAACATTACAGAGACGTCAGGGCCGCCCTAGCAAGTGCAGGTCCCTAGACAGAATGACAGTGTGGAGTCTCTAGCCAGAACAAAAAATATTTAAAATAAATGGGGCAATGCACTGTACCACACAAACACACAGATATAATAAAAACACAGAGATGCTTATATACACATACATCAACACACTCAGACATATACACAGGTACACAAATATATACATACACAGGTGAACACACACACACACAGACAGCCCCCCCCACACACAGACCCCCCCCACACACACACACACAGACAGCCTACACACACACACACACACACACACAGTGACAGACCACACAGACATCACACACATACACAGTAAACACACAGACAACACATACACAGACAGCCCACACACACATACACACAGCCCACACACACAACAGACAGCCCACGCACACACACAACAGTCAGCCCCCGCACACAGACAGCCCACTTACACACACTGGCAGCCCCCCCCACACACACACACAGACAGCCCCCCCCCCCCACACACACACAGGCAGCCCCCCACACACACAGACAGCCCACAAACACATACACACACGGGCATCCCACACACACAGACAGTCCACACACACACAGCCCCCTCCCACAGACACAGTGACAGCCCACACAGACATCACACACAGCACACACAGACAGCACACACACATACAGCACACAGCACATACACAGAGACAGCACACACAAAGAGACAGCACACACAGACAGCACACACACACAGACAGCATACACACTGCACACACACAGGACATACACACAGACAGCACACACACAGTACAAGAAGGTGGAGGGAAATCACACACTGACTCCAATGCTGCACGTCCACACCGTACCTCTCAGCCTGAGTCTCTGCCCTTCACCCCCACGTTTTATGCAAGGAGCTGATTGATTGGAAAATTATAGTACAATTATCCAATCAATCAGATCTTTGCATCTTGCAGCCAGGGCTGGTGCTAGGCTTTCTATCTACACAGGCAAAGACACATGTTGTTGCCCGCCCCTATGAAAAATTATATACCTTGTCAGTAATAGTGTTGGATCAAACAGGTAGTGCTGTATAGCAAATCAAATAGTGGCAGCTCTGCAAACAATATGTATATATATATATATATATATATATATATATATATATATAAATAAAATCCCCTGTATGGCTCAGCACTCACTTTACAATACACAATATGCCTGGGGTGTATTCAATATAGGGTAAACAAAGCAGCATGAAAGAACGCATTCGCCGGGTCTTATAGAGCAAGTATTTTTTAATACATAAAGAAAAGTGACATTTCGGGGTTGTTAGCCCCGTCCTCAGACCTATACAGTATAAACAAATGCAGTGCAAGATATATCTTACCCACCACCATAATCAGCGCCCCACCGGAAGTGCCCCTTGCGTCCTGCATGCAATACTGCGCAGGTCTGCCAGTTGCCATAGCAACCAGAAGTCGCCGATCTGTAAATACAAGTAAAAAATGGAACAATACAGTCACGGCACAATAGAAGAGGATTATGCAAACAATAACAGCAACTTATATTAAAACTGCAATCCACAATGTTAGATAACACAATGGTTAATAATACCAACTAACAAGGGAGACTAATTTTGAGCAAAATTGTAATAATAGCAATGGCCATAAGTAAGCTCCAAATATTACTATTATCTGATTAATTTATACAGCCTAGTATAATCTACAAGTGAACCCTGTGGCCTTACGCCCCTAAAAGGTACTATGTTGTTATCCAAAAATCTAACAGATTGCTAAACTAGGATAGTTCAAAGGAAACAATGCCAATCCAAGTAAGTATTTAATCCCTTGGGAGCTATTGTGTCCATAGCTGTATGACCACACATCGCTAAAATGCCTCACAACTGGCTGTTCCGATTCTTTATTATGAATGGCAAGCCTAATAGCGGCGCGATGGTTGGCCATACAGGTACATAGGGTGTCCACTGTCTTGCCCACATAAAATAGGCCGCAAGGACAGTGTAGCAAATACACAATAAATTCTGTGGTACATGTAACCCTATGTTTGATTGTGTATTTTATATTTGAATGGGGATGTGTAAATGTCTTATTATTAGTCATACCATAGCATGTGGTACAGCCAAGGCATCTATAACATCCCCATTAAGGGGACCCAATCCAGGTACTTTTCTTAAAACTATCTACTGGATCAACCTTAACCAATGTATCACAAATGGATCTGGATCTCCTGTAACACACTCTAGGTGTCCCATCATTGTAAATGGGAGACTGGTGTCTGTATTAATAATGTCCCAGTTTTTTCTTATATTCATCGGGAGCTCTTTTTTATCCAAAGTATACATTGTAAGGTAAGATGTTGTAAGATAGTCTATTCTCAAAAGATCGTGGTTCACTGGTCTGTAGCACTTCTTCTTGAGTTGTGTCCAAGAACTTTATTAGATGGGTGTCAATATGTTCTTCTCTATAGCCCCGTTGCAGAAACCTCATCTTCATTTCTAATAGTTGTTGTTTGGCCATCTCTGGATCACTATTATTCCGGACTACCCTTTTAAATTGGGAAATCGGCAATGCCTTTTTAAGTGCAGGCGGATTACAGCTGGTGGCTTGCAGAAGTGAGTTTCTGTCCGTTTCTTTGCAAAATAAAGTTGTACCTAGCCCATCCATCTGTTTGAAAATTCTCAAATCAAGAAAATTAACAGCTTCATTGCTGTAATTTATTTTAAACTGTAGATTAGGGAGTACCTGATTCAACTGTTGGAACCATGCATTAAGCTCCATTGGTGATCCATCCCAAATAAAAAACAGAGCGTCTATATATCGATGAAAAAACACAATGTTATGATGTTGTAATAACGATGTTTGATGTTGCTCAAATTCGCCCATATAAAGATTGGCATATGAGGGGGCCACACTCGACCCCATCGCAGTCCCAAGTAATTGTAGATAACAGTCTCAAAACAGAAATAGTTCATAGTTAGACAAAACTGCAAAAGTTACAGTATCCATTCAATATTGGGTCCCACATATGGATACCTGCACAAGTGGTTACGTACTGCCCTCAGACCTTGGTTATGTGGGATTACCGTATAAAGGCTAACCACATCTAAAGTGACCAGACATTCTGTTCCTTTAAGTCCCTTGATGTTCCTTATTTCCTTGATCAATGAAATAGAGTCCAAGATGAACGAGGACATATGTCGAACGATTGGTTGTAATATAGAGTCTAAATATACTGCAAACGGTTGTAGAATGGATCCAATGGCGGATACAATCGGTCTCCCAGGAGGTCATGTGGCATTTATGTCTTCCATCAAAACCTTTGTTGTCTGGGGGGTCTTCCTCTTGATACCCCCTCCCTTCTAATATGCAGCCTGTGCCCCTCTGGTTTTTTGAGCGGGTTATTACGCCTTCTATATTAGTAGGAGTTTCTGTATGTACTGTGGTTGCCCCATCTGACTCTGAGCTGTTGCCTGATGAATCCACTGTTGTCAGGTTTCTTGGCTTGTAATACCATGGCCTACGGGGTTGTGCATCAGTAAATCACCTTCTTTCCTCAGGGCTTAATAGCCAACGATAGACCCTTTTGTCTTTGTAATCCAGGGTAACCACGTCCCATTTTTTATTTTTGAAGGAATTGACATTATTAATACAGACACCAGTCTCCAATTTACAATGATGGGACCACCAAGAGTGTGTTACAGGAGATCCGGATCCATTCATGATACATTGGTTAAGGTTGATCCAGTAGATAGTTATAAGAAAAGTACCTGGATTGCTTCCCCTAAATGGGGATGTTATAGATGCCTTGGCTGTATCACATGCAATGGTATGACTAATACCAAGACATTTACACATCCCCATTCAAATAAAAAATACACAATCAAACATAGGGTTACATGTACCACAGAAATTATTGTGTATTTGCTACACTGTCCTTGCGGCCTATTTTATGTGGGCAAGACAGTGGACACCCTACATACCCGCATGGCCAACCATCGCACCGCTATTAGGCTTGCCATTCATAATAAAGAATCGGAACAGCCAGTTACGAGGCATTTCGCGATGTGTGACCATACAGCTACGGATCTGAGGTATATTATTATCGATCATGTGCCAAGGTCCAATAGAGGGGGAGATAGGGCCAAATTATTATTACAGAGGGAATCTAAGTGGATTTTTACTCTTGACACAATAGCTCCCAAGGGATTAAATACTTACTTGGATTGGCATTGTTTCCTTTGATCTATCCTAGTTTAGCAATCTGCTAGATTTTAGGATAACAACATAGTACCTTTTAGGGGCGTAAGGCCACAGGGTTCACTTGTAGATTAGAAACTGTGTTAAGGAGGTATCCTGAGCGCCTACTGAATACGACCCTTGGCTCCAATATGATGACTCCTAGTGGTCAAATACGGAATGTCTAAAAATCAAAAATGCATCAGAGCACCAACTGTTGAAGGCTGGGTCTTGTTGCACTTATGTATAAAACTCCACAAATTTAAAAGGTTATAGCAGTTTATTCAATCTAACAAAAAATTCAATATATTTCAAGAAATGAAAAATGAATACAATAAAAATTCATGGATCCATGTGATTAACAATAGATAATAAAAACAAAAGTTGAAAACAACATACAGACTGGTGATTAATAGTGGGAACTTGTATTCCTTACAATTGATAATGTAATACAAATTTGATAATATTACAATGAATAATAAAAACAAATGTTGCAAACAGCGTACAAACTTGGAAATAAATATGTTTTACATATAATTGATAGTGTGACAGTGAATATCAATGTGTTTTGAAACACTAAAAAACGTAAAAGCAATGATGACCACCCTAATTAGGGCGTCAGCAAAATGTGTATGCGGCTATTCCGAAACGAAAATAGATTAAATGCAATTAGCTCAAACTGAGTAAGTTGAGACCAAAAAAAGGGGTTATTTGTAGGTGTGTTAGATCAGTATTAGTATACCGGTACTCCTGACCGGGTGAATAGTGTTCGGCAAAAAATGTGTGATGTTATGTACCCGTGAATGTCTCTATTGTCTAAAGAGGATTCCTAGGTTGTATGGCAGATCTAATAACTTGGCTTGTAGTAGTCCTTATATTAACAAAAACAATTGTGGCAATGTGCGTAAGATAAAAGGAAGGCAATAAAATTGTGGCTGCAAAAATAGAGCACTGCAAACAGATTCAACTGCAAATAGTGTTAGTGTTCAAAAATATATATACTCAAAAAAAAAGGGTAAAATTAGTCAAAAAAATTAATCAAAAAAATCTTTGTCAAAAAAAAAAATGAATGTCAAAAAAAAAAAATTGTGGGTGAAGTTCCAACTTAATAAACACGGCAAAAAGTTATTGGTGACAGTCTATTCCAAAAAATTATGATGAAGCAGGTGCCAAAAAATAAGTGAAAGAGTGAAATTTACAGATTGAGTGGTTCAGGACTTTAAAGGCGATTATAGTAAATTCTGTTCCACAAGTGCAGATATTCCCCAAAAGAGTAGTGTGTATCACAAAGCGATTCCCATTTTCTATGTGTGGATGATAATTCCTGAACAATGTATACAGGCATTTCAGCGTAAATTCAAAAAGAGGTTTGAGAATTGTTCCCTCTGTTAAAAGAAATGTATAATAGTGTAGATTGCTTTAACTAATATAATTATAGGAGAGCTACTTACCAGTCAACGCGTTTCGGTCATACACTGACCTTTATCAAGACCGTCTTGACATTGTTCAGGAATTATCTACACATAGAAAATGGGAATCGCTTTGTGATACACACTACTCTTTTGGGGAATATCTGCACTTGTGGAATAGAATTTACTATAATCGCCTTTAAGGTCCTGAACCACTCACTATTTTTTTGTACCTGCTTCAGGAATTATCTACACATAGAAAATGGGAATCGCTTTGTGATACACACTACTCTTTTGGGGAATATCTGTACTTGTGGAACAGAATTTACTATAATCGCCTTTAAGGTCCTGAACCACTCACTATTTTTTGGCACCTGCTTCGTCATAATTTTTTTGTAAGTTGGAACTTCACCCACAATTATTTTTTTTGACATTAATTTTTTATTTGACAAAAAAAATTTTGACTAATTTTTTTTGACTAATTTTACCTTTTTTTTTTGAGTATATATTTTTTTGAACACTAACACTAATTGCAGTTGAATCTGTTTGCAGTGCTCTATTTTTGCAGCCACAATTTTATTGCCTTCCTTTTATCTTACGCACACTGCCACAATTGTTTTTGTTAATATAAGGACTACTACAAGCCAAGTTATTAGATCTGCCATACAACCTAGGAATCCTCTTTAGACAATAGAGACATTAAAGGGACAGTCAACACCAGAATGTTTGTTATGTAAAAAGATAGATAATCCCTTTATTACCCATTCCCAAGTTTTGCAAAACCAACACTGTTATATTAATACACTTTTTACTTCTGTGACTAACTTGTATCTAAGCATCTTCTGACCGCCCCTAATCACATGACTTTTAGTAATTATCTATTGACTTGCATTTTAGCCAATTAGTGCAGTGTCTGCCACTAGCCACGGGCGTGATCACAATGCTATCTATATGGCCTACATGAGCTTGCTCTCCCCTGCTGTGAAAAGTAAATAAAATAGAGGCGGCCTTCAAGGGCTTAGAAATTATCATATGCACCTTCCTATGTTTGCTTTCAACTAGAATACCAAGAGAACAAAGCAACATTATTGATAAAAGTAAATTGGAAAGTTGTTTACAATTACATGCCCTATTTGAAAAATGAAAGTTTTTTTTGGACTTGACTGTCCCTTTAACTATACATTCACGGGTACATCACAAACACATTTTTTTCCGAACACTATTCACCCGGTCAGGAGTACCGGTATACTAATACTGATCTAACACACCTACAAATAACCCCTTTTTTTGGTCTCAACTTACTCAGTTTGAGCTAATTGCATTTAATCTATTTTCGTTTCGGAATAGCCGCATACACATTTTGCTGACGCCCTAATTAGGGTGGTCACCATTGCTTTTACGTTTTTTAGTGTTTCAAAACACATTGACATTCACTGTCACACTATCAATTATATGTAAAACATATTCAATTCTAAGTTTGTATGCTGTTTGCAACATTTG
Organism: Bombina bombina; assembly: GCF_027579735.1. NCBI lineage: Eukaryota > Metazoa > Chordata > Amphibia > Anura > Bombinatoridae > Bombina > Bombina bombina. The sequence goes on from NC_069503.1 coordinate 1,023,679,608, forward strand.
TTTTTATTATTCATTGTAATTGTAAGGATTCCAGGCCACCTTTTCTCTCTCTCCTTGTTACTGAACATCCTACCTGTTCTTAAGTCGTCACCTGACTGCAAACAGGTGCTTAGTAATTAAACTTGAATGCAGCTAGCAGCAACACTGCTAACTCGCTCCTGAGATTACCTTTAAGCCTATGTTTGGATTACAACTAAGACCTTTATTCTAACTGTGTTTCTCATCATTCTGAACAGTGGATTACAATAACGGAATAGTTGCTTTTCCCTAAAGGAATTAAAACCTTGTTTCCATCAAGCAACTTTCTCTGCCAATACGAGCTATCCACAGCTCTCCCTACACCTCCATTCAGATCTTGCTTAGAGCCTCAACTACATCAGGCAACTGAACTCTCTTGTTTCAGTTCAAGATCAATTACACCGACTTGATGATACTCACTAAACCACCACTGTAGCCGTTAACCGGCACCGGAGCCTCAGGTAACAAGCCACTGTCAATCATCCTCAGTTCCGCCTCCTACATAGGATCATCGGATATCCACAGCGCAAGCCGCTGTCAATCAGTACCTGTGTTCCTCCCTCTGCTGCACGTAACTCCGCTCTATAGCGGTCACAGATTCCAGCTGCTCCGTTTGAGAGACAGGTTCCCTGCTTACCTGCGGTTTTGATTGAGTCTCCTCTCTGCAACCACTGTGTGATAGCTGATTCGTGTGTGTGTTACCAGAATAACTCTCATGCTGCATTTACATACTGATCCTGAGTATTGCACTCCGGGTTCCTATACTGAGAATTATGCATCTTTTATGATTTGAACTGACTTCCTTATCTGATTCCACTTGTGTCAAGTTACATACTGGTGTCCTATTTTCATTATTTGATTACATACTTAGAAGGAGACTTATATTCTACCTTCTATTCTTAAAACAAGATTAAAGCTATCTCACCTATCATACACAGTCTATGCTGTTAATAGCCTGTATACACTGGTGATACATTCCTATTCTACATTAAGTCTGCAAGTGAGATCTTATTCCCTAACCTGTAAGGTTTCCGCCTGCTTGACATTACAGTAATATTATCAAATTTGTATTCCATTATCAATTGTAAGGAATACAAATTCCCACTATTAATCACCAGTCTGTATGTTGTTTTCAATTTTTGTTTTTATTATCTATTGTTAATCACATGGATCCATGAATTTTTATTGTATTCATTTTTAATTCTTGAAATATATTGAATTTTTTTGTTAGATTGAATAAACTGCTATAACCTTTTAAATTTGTGGAGTTTTATACATAAGTGCAACAAGACCCAGCCTTCAACAGTTGGCGCTCTGATGTATTTTTGATTTTCACTTGTAGATTATACTAGGCTGTATAAATTAATCAGATAATAGTAATATTTGGAGCTTACTTATGGCCATTGCTATTATTACAATTTTGCTCGAAAGAAGACTAGGGCATTCAGTAGATCATATTATGTACATTGTATTGGTTTCTCTAGGCAACTGAGATGGTGTTTGTAAACTCGATACTTTATATTAGTCCCCCTTGTTAGTTGTTGTTATTAACCATTGTGTTATCTAACATTGTGGATTGCAGTATTAATATAAGTTGCTGTTATTGTTTGCATTATCCTCTTCTATTGTGCCGTGACTGTATTGTTCCAATTTTTACTTGTATTTACAGATCGGCGACTTCCGGTTGCTATGGCAACCGGCGGACCTGTGCAGTATTGCGTGCACGATGCCAGGGGCACTTCCAGTGGGTCGCCGATGATGGTGGTGGGTAAAATATATATTGCACTGCATTTCTTTATATTGTATAGGTCTGAGGATGGGGCTAAATAATACTTGCTCTATAAGACCCGGCGAGTGCGTTCTTTCATGCTGCTATATATATATATATATATATATATATATATATATATATATATATATATATATATATATATATATATATATATATATATATATGTATATATATACAGTATATATATATATATATATATATATATATATATATATAGTATCTCACAAAAGTGAGTACACCCTGAACATTTTTGTGAATATTTTATTATATGTTTTCATGTGACAACACTAAAGAAATGACACTTTGCTACAATGTAAAGTAGTGAGTGTACAGCCTGTATAACAGTGTAAATATGCTTTCCCCTCAAAACAACTCAACACTGCCATTAATGTCTAAACCGTTGGCAACAAAAGTGAGTACGCCCCTAAGTAGAAATGTCCAAATTGGGCCCAAAGTGTCAATATTTTGTGTGGCCACCATTATGTTCCAGCACTGCCTTAACCCTCTTGGGCTCGGAGTTCACCAGAGCTTCACAGGTTGCCACTGGAGTCCTCTTGCACTCCTCCTTGATGACATCATGGAGCTGGTGAATGTTAGAGACCTTGCTCTCCCCCACCTTCCATTTGAGGATGCCCCACAGATACTCAATTGGGTTTAGGTCTGGAGACATGCTTGGCTAGTTCATCACCTTTACCCTCAGCTTCTTTAGCAAGGCAGTGGTCGTCTTGGAGATGTGTTTGGGGTCGTTATCATGTTGGAATGCTGCCCTGCGGCCCAGTCTCTGAAGGAAGGGGATCAGGCTCTGCTTCAGTATGTCACAGTACAGGTTGGCATTCATGGTTCCCTCAATGAACTGTAGCTCCCTAGTGCCAACAGCACTCATGCAGGCCCAGACCATGACACTCCTACCACCATGCTTGACTGTAGACAAGACTCACCTGGTTGCCGCCACACACTCTTGACACCATCTGAACCAAATTAGTTTATCTTGGTCTCATCGGACCAAAGTGTAACGCTCGTGGGATACTCCTTTATGAGACCAAACTCGGCCAGTAGTCTTGATATCCAAGCGTCGAGCTGGAATGATAGGGAATACACCAGAGCAGAGAAAGTCAGTGAGATGAGGAAGGTGGCACTCACCACAGGCAGGACAGTCCCCAGCGGCAACAGCAGAGCAGTCCAAGGATGAGACACTAGAATGGTCAGGCAGGCAGGGTCTGGCAACAGCAAAGCAGTCCAAGGATAAACCACTAGAATGGTCAGGCAGGCAGGGTTTGGCAACAGTAAAGCAGTCCAAGGATAAACCACTAGAATAGTCAGGCAGGCAGGGTTTGGCAACAGTAAAGCAGTCCAACGGCACACCGCTAGAATGGTCAGGCAGGGTTTGGCAACAGTAGAGCAGTCCAGCAGTTTAAGGGTTATGGCAGGTAGAGTAGTCAGATAGGCAGGTTCAGCAACAGCAATTAATCCAGCAGTTTAAGGATTAAGACAGGTAGAGTAGTCAGATAGGCAGGTTCAGCAACAATATTAGGCACAAGAAAGAACGATTTGTCACACCCAGAAGCACACAAAGTAACAGCTATACTTGGGCAGTGACAGATCATTCTACAAAGATTAAAATAGATGCAGATGCGCGCCACTGAGGTCCGACCGGCATCTGGAGCATGCGGCGATGACGTCAGTGCCGCATGCATCCGGAGCTGACACTGCCACTGGATTTGGTTTCAGCCTTGGAGAGTGGATAAGTCCTCCCTTTAGGAAGTGGGGCTCTGGGTGGCAGCACGTCGGCTGCTTTTTTCTCTAACACATCCACAAAGTCTGTTTATACTGAAGAAAGGTTTAAAGGAGTCTGTATACTGGCTATGGGAATGACTTTAGCAAGGCAGGAGTGGAAACAAGAGGTATCCCAGGAGGCCAGTTGTCCCTCAGCCCAATCGAGCAGGAAGTTTCCAGCTGCCCCGGAATCAATGAAGGCTTGAGTGTGGACAGTATTCTGAAGGAAGGTAAGGGTAACAGGTACCAGGATCTGAGAGGAGTGAGGGGATTTCATTGAGACCATGCTTAGAGGTACCCCAGTGTTATCCCCTAAGCATTGGCTTTTCCCAGCTGAATGTCACAGTCCTTCAGTTGGTGGGTGTTAGAGCCACAATAAAAACATAGTCTCAGTCTCCTTATTCTCTGTCTTTCAGACTGTGAAGGTTTGAAGGAGGAGAGATCCATGGGTTCCTCTACTGAGGTAACTGAAGTAGCTGAAGGGGTAGTGGATGCTGCTGAAACTGGGCGAATAGGAGGACTGAAGGGAAGGACCCAGCTTGTTCTGTCTCTCTCGGCTTGCCTTAAAGCAGGAGTCCAGATAGATACAAAGTGCTATAAAGTCATCCAAAGAAGAAGGAATATCACGATAAGTGAGTTCATGGAGACCCCTCATAAAGGCTGCCTTGAGAGCACTGTCATCCCAAGTGGTTTCAAGTGCCAAGGTGCGGAACTCAATGGCATATTGTGCCACAGTTTTATTGCCTTGGTGGAGATCCAGGAGAGAATATTCCGCAGCAGAGGTACGGCCAGAAGTCCCAAACACAGAAGATAAAGCAGAAATAAACTCATCAGCATCGTGCAAGAGTGTAGCGTTCTGTTTCAAAAGAGGAGAGACCCAGGCTAGAGCCTTGTCCTTTAGCAAGGAAATGATAAAGGTGACCCTTGACTGATGAGACTGGAAGGTGTGAGGATCATTGCAGAACTGCAGCCTGCATTGGTTTAGAAAGCCCCTGCAATCAGTAGTACCTTCATACTTGTCATACAAGAGTATCCGGGGTATACTTCCAGAAGCAGAGGAAGAAATCACAGCACTAGGAGTAGGGGCTGGTGGTGTAGCTACAGGAGCATCCCTCGCTGCAACTAGTAAGGAGAGTTGAGCGGTAATAGCCTCTAGCTTGGAATCCATATTCTGAAACTGTGTAGTATGGGTTCCCAACATCTGTCCCTGAAGATAAACAGCTTGTGCCACCTCATCTGGCTGCATGGCCCAAGTATAATGTAACGCTCGTGGGATACTCCTCTATCGGACCAAACTCGGCCAGTAGTCTTGTTATCCCAGCGTCAAGCCAGAATGATAGGGAATAACCCAGAGCAGAGAATGTCAGTGAGATGAGGAAGGCGGCACTCACCACAGGCAGGACAACAGCAGAGCAGTCCAAGGATGAACCACTAGACTAGTCAGGCAGGCAGGGTCTGGCAACAGCAAATGCCTTCCATACAGAATAGTAGGGCTCTATAAAATGCAGATATACAAATGGGACTGTGTCACTCATCATGGCAGCACCTAGCACTACTAAAACCTACATAAATATAGTATTATTTGTGCAATTTAGCCAGACCTCCTTGTGACAATTCCACAAACAGGTTAATGGCAAAAAAAGATCAGCAAGTATCATCTCCCAGGGGTTCTTTAAATGTCCAAATACCCTTTTGCCCTTAATTAACTGATGCCCTGTACTGCGAAACCTGTTGTACCTAGCATACGATACTAATTATAGATTTCTTTCTAAATATCTAGGGAGCTCGCCTTATTAAGCTGCAGAAATTGAATTAACTTTCCTTTTGTGATTCTAGTGTTGATTCCCCACAGACCCAAAAAGCTATTGCAAATATAGTTTCCTATCTGCCCGGCCCCAAGCCCAAGCAGATGAGAATCAACAAAATTCCCAGTTCAGGTTTTCTTGCTTAAGTGGAAGGTGGCTGACCACAGGTCTTACCATGCACAATGGGAGGCAGAGATTGAGAACAGTCTGCTTCACAAGTCTTCTCTCTCTCTCATCATCAACTCACTCTTTCACAAAGTCACTAGTTTTCCGCTACTAGTAACTCTCGTATCTCACAGTCTGAGGCTGAGTGCAGCATCAAGTGACGTGAGCGGTGCGCTAGGCCCTAGACGGCTGCCTTGCTCACCTTGCCCTAAAGCCGGCCCTGATCCTTACTGCGATCTCAGAGCTGTGGTTAACTGTTTTCCAAAACAAAAAAGTTGCACGAAACACTCCAAAAATACATAACAAAGTAAAGCTACACTCATATTAACACTGTCTAATAAAAATTATTCAAAAAAATATTCCACAAAAAAAGTTATAAGGGCTCAAAGATATGAGATCTCTGGTGTTAGGAAAAAAAAGGCAGGCAATAAGCTTTAACATTAAAACGGATACATATACATTGCTAAAGATGTATTTGTATGTATATACAGTATATATATATATATATATATATATATATATATATATATATATATATATATATATATATATATATATATTCCAAAAGAAATGGTCGCACTCTCAGGTCTTTTAGTGAAAAATCGTGGTAAATTTTAATGAAACGTTTTCGGGGTATTCTTCCCCATCATCAGCATAAACATACAGTGCATCAAACAAACTTAAATAGAAGCCTATTGCTCGTTAAACATAAATCAAAAATACCTGTGTGTGAAGATTTCTCAGTGTGGTGGCGCCAAACAGTGTGTGTGTGGACCGCATGTTTGCGTTCCACTATGTGAACCGGAAGTGTTAAGTGCAGTATTGTATCCGGTATCCTCATTTCTATACAAAGCTTATAATGTTATAATATCGATACAAACTTACTGTGTTAATAAATTACGTTACTAAAGTATGTAATAGTGTTTCAAACTCTGTGCCTTTATTGACAGTGTATCTTATTCTACGTATTGTTACAATTGCGTGAATTTATTAAGCCGGTGCCTCCTGCACTGCTCATAGGCTCATATATATGTATGTGCATTGTTCCCTATTATCTAAATTACATCTCCCTTACTGGAGTGCTACTATTGTTCGTTATGATGATCTTTGTGACAGGTTCTATAGAGTTCGCTGTCATCTTCTAGTTGTCATAGGAACCATTTGTTCTGCCGGTTCTACTTGGGCGGATGGATCTATTGGTTTACCTAGTTCAGATTTACCACTATTCTATGGCCAGTATGCATTACCTTCATGTCTCACTATTAACATGATTTTTTGGACTTCATTCATTTACATATCACTTGTACTTGTCCTGGAATGTGCTTGTTAGAGGGGCTAAAAGTATTCTCTGGCACTTATTGTATGTAGTATATGTATATCATCTTAAGTATCGTATATGTTTTCCTAGGCTGTCTTTATAGATTGTGTGATTGATCCCCTCCTATGGACCTAGATACCAGTAAAGGAAAATAAAATCATCTAACCATTTAGCATGGGTAAAAATACAAGATTATTAGTAAAAAATAAGAAATATATAGAAACTAAAAATAAGAAATAGCAACCTAACTGCTGTTGCTACATTACACACTTAGCTCTAGTAATGTATAATTGGTATTGATTTTGTTCTAAATTATATCTATCTCTCTTGTGCCTGTATACACATTACATATATTATATACATCTTAGCTCTCTTAATATGTATTAGAGAAAGCTATTGTTGCCCTGTTAGTCCATATAGTTACTCCGTGTCAAATTTCTATATAGTGATGTCCATCCTTAATTGAATCTTTGAGTTCATCATAGTTGGACAGTCCTAGTGCAGTGTCCCTATTTTTTGGTGTTGGCACAAACTGACCCTTGGACGTATGGGATGTCATCCTCAATTGGATGGTTGATGTCATCTCTGTCATGGTTATATATCCATGGTTCCTAGACCTGTGTCTTTTCTGATGTTCCTGTCGATTATTCTCTGCCCGTTAAGATTGTCGCCTTAGATTGGTGCAGATGGATCATCTCTGTGTGGTTGCCATGGATTTAAAGGAAGCTCCATATTTTAAGTCTGCATGAGAACTTGTTGGCAATTGGCATTAATATACCGAGTGATGTTGCATTGGAGGAATCATTACCATGACTCCCCCAACGCCAGGTAGTGCACCCTGCGCTGAATGGTCTACCCCCCAAGAGGCCTGACCCTCAGTGCATTGTCACATATTACTCAAGGTGTAATTGCCATGCCCCAGTATGTGTCTCGGCTTAAATGAGCGCTTTAAAATCCGGAGGTGAGTTTAACCCTCCTGGGGCTACCGTGCCCAATCTATATATCCATTCAGCTTCTCTTCTAAGCAGGGCCTTATTTCTGTCACCACCCCTATCAAGGGGGGGGATATGATCAATCAGGATATATCTGATAGTGGACACCTGGTGTCTCATGTCGGCACAGTGTCTGGCCACCGGTTGGTCCGATCCTCCTTGTTCTAATGCCAGCCGTATGGCCCGTCTGTGGTTAGCCATCCTATCGCGGAGTGTTCCGCTCGTCTTGCCCACGTAGAACCGGGCACATGGACAGAATAATAGGTAAACTACAAATGTTGTAGTGCAGGATATTGAGTGCTTGATCTTGAATACTTTATTCGTGTGAGGATGGTGAAAGTTTTTAGTTGTTATGAGACCATTACATGTTGTGCACCCTAGGCACCTGTATGAACCTTTGATGTTAGTATGGGCAGTATCCATGTAACTTGATTTAGGGTCTGTGCGTACCAAGCTGTCCTTAAGGTTAGTTCCCCTCCGGTATGCTACCATTGGTGTCAGGTTGTGCGTGAAGGTCAATTTAGGGTCAGACTGCACTATTGGCCAGTGTTCTCTTAGTATGTTACCAGCTTGTGTGGTGTTAGGTGAAAACGTTGTTGCCATTATCAATTTGTTCAGCTTCTCTGTCAGATTCCCCTTATGTATCAGGCTGTCCTGAGAGTGTGGAAGGACTTGTTTTAGGGTACTGTCAAGTATCTGTTGCTTGTATCCCCGCTGTAAGAATTTGTCTCGCATGAGCTGTAGCTGTGAGACCCCTGTGGCTCTGTTTGAATTATTCCGCATTACTCTAGTCATCTGTGATTTGACTATCCCTTTTAATAGGGCTGGGGGGTGACAGCTTGTTGCACTTAAAATGGAATTTTTATCAGTAGGCTTGCTGTAGAGTGTGGTGCCTAAGGAATTACCATCTATGTAAATAGTGAGGTCTAGGAATTGTATCTCTTTATGGTGGTGCGTGATCTTGAATCTCACTGGTGTAGGGGTATTATTCCATTTCATAAACCACTCTGACAGCGCCTGTTGTCCGCCAGGCGCTGTCAGAGTGGTTTATGAAATGGAATAATACCCCTACACCAGTGAGATTCAAGATCACGCACCACCATAAAGAGATACAATTCCTAGACCTCACTATTTACATAGATGGTAATTCCTTAGGCACCACACTCTACAGCAAGCCTACTGATAAAAATTCCATTTTAAGTGCAACAAGCTGTCACCCCCCAGCCCTATTAAAAGGGATAGTCAAATCACAGATGACTAGAGTAATGCGGAATAATTCAAACAGAGCCACAGGGGTCTCACAGCTACAGCTCATGCGAGACAAATTCTTACAGCGGGGATACAAGCAACAGATACTTGACAGTACCCTAAAACAAGTCCTTCCACACTCTCAGGACAGCCTGATACATAAGGGGAATCTGACAGAGAAGCTGAACAAATTGATAATGGCAACAACGTTTTCACCTAACACCACACAAGCTGGTAACATACTAAGAGAACACTGGCCAATAGTGCAGTCTGACCCTAAATTGACCTTCACGCACAACCTGACACCAATGGTAGCATACCGGAGGGGAACTAACCTTAAGGACAGCTTGGTACGCACAGACCCTAAATCAAGTTACATGGATACTGCCCATACTAACATCAAAGGTTCATACAGGTGCCTATGGTGCACAACATGTAATGGTCTCATAACAACTAAAAACTTTCACCATCCTCACACGAATAAAGTATTCAAGATCAAGCACTCAATATCCTGCACTACAACATTTGTAGTTTACCTATTATTCTGTCCATGTGCCCGGTTCTACGTGGGCAAGACGAGCGGAACACTCCGCGATAGGATGGCTAACCACAGACGGGCCATACGGCTGGCATTAGAACAAGGAGGATCGGACCAACCGGTGGCCAGACACTGTGCCGACATGAGACACCAGGTGTCCACTATCAGATATATCCTGATTGATCATATCCCCCCCCTTGATAGGGGTGGTGACAGAAATAAGGCCCTGCTTAGAAGAGAAGCTGAATGGATATATAGATTGGGCACGGTAGCCCCAGGAGGGTTAAACTCACCTCCGGATTTTAAAGCGCTCATTTAAGCCGAGACACATACTGGGGCATGGCAATTACACCTTGAGTAATATGTGACAATGCACTGAGGGTCAGGCCTCTTGGGGGGTAGACCATTCAGCGCAGGGTGCACTACCTGGCGTTGGGGGAGTCATGGTAATGATTCCTCCAATGCAACATCACTCGGTATATTAATGCCAATTGCCAACAAGTTCTCATGCAGACTTAAAATATGGAGCTTCCTTTAAATCCATGGCAACCACACAGAGATGATCCATCTGCACCAATCTAAGGCGACAATCTTAACGGGCAGAGAATAATCGACAGGAACATCAGAAAAGACACAGGTCTAGGAACCATGGATATATAACCATGACAGAGATGACATCAACCATCCAATTGAGGATGACATCCCATACGTCCAAGGGTCAGTTTGTGCCAACACCAAAAAATAGGGACACTGCACTAGGACTGTCCAACTATGATGAACTCAAAGATTCAATTAAGGATGGACATCACTATATAGAAATTTGACACGGAGTAACTATATGGACTAACAGGGCAACAATAGCTTTCTCTAATACATATTAAGAGAGCTAAGATGTATATAATATATGTAATGTGTATACAGGCACAAGAGAGATAGATATAATTTAGAACAAAATCAATACCAATTATACATTACTAGAGCTAAGTGTGTAATGTAGCAACAGCAGTTAGGTTGCTATTTCTTATTTTTAGTTTCTATATATTTCTTATTTTTTACTAATAATCTTGTATTTTTACCCATGCTAAATGGTTAGATGATTTTATTTTCCTTTACTGGTATCTAGGTCCATAGGAGGGGATCAATCACACAATCTATAAAGACAGCCTAGGAAAACATATACGATACTTAAGATGATATACATATACTACATACAATAAGTGCCAGAGAATACTTTTAGCCCCTCTAACAAGCACATTCCAGGACAAGTACAAGTGATATGTAAATGAATGAAGTCCAAAAAATCATGTTAATAGTGAGACATGAAGGTAATGCATACTGGCCATAGAATAGTGGTAAATCTGAACTAGGTAAACCAATAGATCCATCCGCCCAAGTAGAACCGGCAGAACAAATGGTTCCTATGACAACTAGAAGATGACAGCGAACTCTATAGAACCTGTCACAGAGATCATCATAACGAACAATAGTAGCACTCCAGTAAGGGAGATGTAATTTAGATAATAGGGAACAATGCACATACATATATATGAGCCTATGAGCAGTGCAGGAGGCACCGGCTTAATAAATTCACGCAATTGTAACAATACGTAGAATAAGATACACTGTCAATAAAGGCACAGAGTTTGAAACACTATTACATACTTTAGTAACGTAATTTATTAACACAGTAAGTTTGTATCGATATTATAACATTATAAGCTTTGTATAGAAATGAGGATACTGGATACAATACTGCACTTAACACTTCCGGTTCACATAGTGGAACGCAAACATGCGGTCCACACACACACTGTTTGGCGCCACCACACTGAGAAATCTTCACACACAGGTATTTTTGATTTATGTTTAACGAGCAATAGGCTTCTATTTAAGTTTGTTTGATGCACTGTATGTTTATGCTGATGATGGGGAAGAATACCCCGAAAACGTTTCATTAAAATTTACCACGATTTTTCACTAAAAGACCTGAGAGTGCGACCATTTCTTTTGGAATATTGACTGCATGTTGGCACCCGGGCAGATGACCATTGGAGGGTAACACTGTACAACTGATGGGTTTTTATATATATATATATGTATGTTTACATGTGTACATATATATTAAGATATTTGTATGTGTATATACGTATTATATATATAGTCATATATACACATAGAAAAACATTAATATATATGTTTCTGCCCTTATACTATCCTCTCACCTCACTACCTGTCCCCTCGACCCTATCCCCTCACAGCTATCCCCTCTCTCTCTTCTACTCTTACCCCTATACTAACACACACATCTTCAACCTTTCCCTCAGCACTGGTATATTTTCCTCATCTCTTAAACATGCACTCGTCACACCTCTCTCGATCCAACCTCTCCGTCCAACTACCGCCCTATTTTCCTACTCCCTCTTGCCTCAAAGCTTCTTGAAAAGCTAGTATATGCACGTCTATCCCATTTCCTTACATTAAACTCCCTCCTTGACTCACTGCAATCTGGAATTTGCCCCCTACACTCCACAGAGACAGCAATTGTTAAGGTTACCATCGACCTACTTACAGCAAAATCCAAAGTCCAATTCTTTCTGCTTATCCTCCTTCATCTGTCTGCATCCTTTGATACTGTCGACCACCCTCTTTTGCTCCAAACCCTCCATTCCTTCGGCATCAGTGACACTGCTCTCTCGTGGTTCTCTTCCTATCTGTCTAACTGTACCTTTAGTATAGACTTCTCTAGGGCATCCTCTGCCCTGTTACCTCTTTCTGTTTGGGTACCGCAAGGCTCTGTCCTCTGTCCCCTTCTCTTCTCAATCTACACGTCATCAATAGGATTCTTAATAAAGTCCCACAAGTTTCAGTATCATTTGTATGCCAGTGACACTAAAATCTACCTCTCTGCACCAGAACTATCTCCTTACTTGCTAACCCATGTCACTAAATGTCTCTCTCATATCTCATATTGGATGTCCTCTCACTACCTCAAGCTAAATCTCTCCAAAACTGAGCTCCTTATTTTCCCCCCTTCTTCCAAAATCTCAACCACCCATTTCCACATGCTCGATGTCTTGGGGTCACACTTGACTCAGATCTCTCTTTAACTCCTCACATTCAGTCCTTGGCTAAAACCTGCCGCTTCCACCTTAAAAACATCTCTAAAATTAGACATTTCCGTACACAAGACACAACTAAAATTTAATCCACTCTCTCATCCTTTCCCGCCTCAACTACTGCAACTACATCCTCTCTGGTCTCCCTAGTAGCCGCCTAGCCCCTTTACAATCCATAATGAATGCCTCTTCCAGGTTCATCTTCCTTACACTTCGCTCTTCATTTGCTGCACCTCTCTGCCAATCCCTTCACTGGTTTCCTCTTGCCTCCAGGATTAAACACAAAATTCTCACTCTGACACACAAAGCCCTCAACTGCACTGCTCCCCTCTACATCTCAGACCTTGTCTCCAGATACTCTCCCTCCCGTCCCCTTCGCTCCACTCATGATCTCCTCCTCCCTTGTTCAGGAATAGGCACAGACAAAGACATTTTCCAAAGTACAGACCTTAGTGAAGGACACAAAGGTACATTTGAAATTAAAAACATTATTTTATAGTGCTTGGTGTTATTGTACTGATGCAGATACCACTGATCCTATAACCAGCCCTCCTCTGGCTATACCCATGTGCCAGTGTCACTACTGTATCATTAAATAGTGCTGGGTGTTATTATACTGATGCAGATACCACTGATTATATAACCAGCCCTCCTCTGGCTATACCCATGTGCCAGTGTCACTACTGTGTCAATATATAACACTGGGTGTTATTATACTGATGCAGATACCACTAACCCTATAACCAGCCCTCCTCTGGCTATACCCATGTGCCAGTGTCACTACTATGTCATTATATAGTGCTGGGTGTTATTATACTGATGCAGATACCACTGATTCTATAACCCGCCCTCCTCTGGCTATACCCATGTGCCAGTGTCACTTCTGTGTCATTAAATAGTGCTGGGTGTTATTATACTGATGCAGATACCACTGATCCTATAACCAGCCCTCCTCTGGCTATACCCATGTGCCAGTGTCACTTCTGTGTCATTAAATAGTGCTGGGTGTTATTATACTGATGCAGATACCACTGATCCTATAACCAGCCCTCCTCTGGCTATACCCATGAGCCAGTGTCACTACTGTATCATTAAATAGTGCTGGGTGTTATTATACTGATGCAGATACCACTGATTATATAACCAGCCCTCCTCTGGCTATACCCATGTGCCAGTGTCACTACTATGTCATTATATAGTGCTGGGTGTTATTATACTGATGCAGATACCACTGATTCTATAACCCGCCCTCCTCTGGCTATACCCATGTGCCAGTGTCACTTCTGTGTCATTAAATAGTGCTGGGTGTTATTATACTGATGCAGATACCACTGATCCTATAACCAGCCCTCCTCTGGCTATACCCATGTGCCAGTGTCACTTCTGTGTCATTAAATAGTGCTGGGTGTTATTATACTGATGCAGATACCACTGATCCTATAACCAGCCCTCCTCTGGCTATACCCATGAGCCAGTGTCACTACTGTATCATTATATAGTGCTGGGTGGTATTATACAGATGCAAATGCCACTGATCCTATAACCAGCCCTCCTCTGGCTATACTCATGTGCCAGTGTCACTAATGTGTCATTATATAGTGCTGGGTGTTATTATACTGATGCAGATACCACTGACCCTATAACCAACCCTTGTCTGGCTATACGCATGTGCCAGTGTCACTACTATGTCATTATATAGTGCTGGGTGTTATTATACTGATACCACTGATTCTTTAACCTGCCTCCTCTGGCTATAACCATGAGCCAGTGTCACTACTGTGCCATTATATAGTGCTGGGTGTTATTATACTGATGTCGATACCACTGACCCTGTAACCAGCCCTTGTCTGGCTATACGCATGTGCCAGTGTCACTACTGTGTCTTTGTATAGAGCTGGGTGTTATTATACAGATGCAGATACACATCCAGTATTTCACTCAGGCTTTATTTATTCCATAACTTATCACTCAATATCACTAGCAGTCTCTTGACAAGCCACTAACTTTATTCACACTACATAATTTTTTTTCTTCCTATTATTTAATCATAAAGAAAAGATATACTAAGGTTGTGGCGGACACTGCAAGGGCTATTAACGGACACCAGTGTCCGTATATGGACACCTTGCCTATCCCTGCTCTTGTTACCTCCTCACATTCCCATTTACAAGACTTTTCCAGACTGGCTCCCATCTTATGGAACTCTCTGCCTCGCTCCACAAGACTCTCCTTAAATATTATTTAGTATACTTCCTATGTCATAGTGCTGCGGAATCTGTTGGCGCTCTACAAATAACTGATAATAATAACAATAATGTACACATATATAAACATATATATACTGTATAAGTGCATTATAGCTCTTTGCTATTAAGTAGATGAAAACATGATAAAACATATGTATGAAATATTAATATTGAATAAAGATTTTAACTATCTATTTACTGTATATATTTCATATTTGCTTGTGTAAATATGCTATGTTGTTTGCACAATGCGATTTTTTTCTCTCTATTGACTTCTATGGGGAATGCGAAAATGCAATGCAGTTTGCGTGATCTTGTGTGTTAGTTTTTTTTTCTCCATTGATTTCTATGGGGAAATACATGCACGAGCACATGAAAATTTAAGTTAGGTTTTTCACGCAATTCGGGTTCAAGCTAGCGCAAAATATGTTTTTTTTAAACTTATATGAACACAACCCCGCAAGCGCAAAAAGCTTAACTCTAGCTGAGTTTTCACGATCACGAAAAAGAAAAAAATACTGCGTCACTTGTAATCTAACCCTATGGGGCCTATTTATCAAAGGTCTTGCGGACCTGATCCGACAATACGGAATAGGTCCGCAAGACCTCGCTGAATGCGGAGAGCAATACGCTCTCCATATTCAACATTGCACCAGCAGCTCACAAGCGCTGCTGGTGCAACGCCACCCCCTGCAGGCTCACGGCAAGCAGGGGGTATCAATAAACCCGACCGTACTCGATCGGGTTGAATTCCGGCGATTCCTGTCCGCCTGCTCAGAGCAAGCAGACAGGGTTATGGAGCAGAAATACGGGCCCACAAGCTCCATTCAGAGCTTGATAAATGGGGCCCTATATGTGGAATTGCCCTAAAGTTTACCAATTTTGGTGTAAAGCAAATTACTTATAAACAAGGATTATAGGAGTTAAAATTACACTCTCAGAAGGAAATATATTCTTGATTAATTTAATATAGATTTTAAAAGAAGGGGGAAAAAATCTGATTATTAATATTTTACTCCTGGCAAGGAAAATATTTCTTAATCTATGGATCACCAGAAAAGCACCATAAATTGCTAGTCTGAAAAAATATGATAAAAAAACAAATTAGGATGGAACTATGTGACTTGCTTTTTCATACGATAAATCGTATTAAGCTATTTAGGAAAAACTGGGATACGTACTGTATTTGAGAATGATGAGGAATGAGAATAATCAAGACCCTACGGATTAGTTAATAATAAAATAGTTAATATGGAGTAAGATCAAAACAAGCTCTACGAAATAGGATCTTTGAAATAGTTAATTCTTACTATATTATAGCAAATACAATCTACTTCTGTAATAACCAATGATGTATTGGAAGTATATCTATATTTTTGTTTACTCAGCAATTAATTTATGATTTATGTTTTATATTTTGTATTGCATATTTTTCTAATAAAAAAACAAAAAAAACTTGAGAGATGTTAGGGCACAATAGCGGTAATATTTTTGCTCCAAACTTGTAATCTAGGCTATAATATTACCTGTATTTATATATATATATATATATATATATATATATATATATATATATATATATATATATATATATATATATATATATATATATATATATATATATATATATATATATACTGTGATCATACAGTATATATATTTACTGTAACTATAACTATACACTAGAGATCCCATTTCAATTAAAGCAACAGTTAACTGTAAAATTGTGTTCCCCATGACTTGTTATACCAGCTGCAGCATATAAAATGTATGAGACATTGTTCATTTATGTTTGTTTTTGCTCTTTCAAACCATAGTCCATCAAAATAGGCTAAACTTGCAGACAGATCATATTTTATTATCTTATCACTCAAATACTTCCCTTTCTAATATCTGCCATTGTACAATACTTAGAAAGAACAATTTTAAAATTAATACTTTAAAACTGTATCTCTTCCATTTCCCATAGTGAGTGTAATTTCTTCGGCTGGCTGTGTTTACATAATTTTTTAATAGCATATACCTATGTATAGAATCTTGCAGTATATGTAGAGATACTATAGGCTAAATCAGCTATTTAAAATGCCAATATAAAGGCTAAGGAGCTATTTGTAAAAAAATGAATACACTCCAGCAGGTAAAATTGATAATTGGAAACAAATTAAATGAGAAAAAGTTTTGGGGTAAATTGTCCCTTGCTTTTGGTGTATTTGAGGGACTGAGATTGCTACTTTGCTTTATAATAATTAATTTAAGACTCTGATTGTCTTATGCTTGTTCATAGCAGCTCAACTATAGATTTTCTGATAAAAGTTTCTCCATTGATTTGTAAGTGACCAAGGATGGTGGAACATATGTTGTCTTATTAAAATGTATGATAGAACAAATAAAATATCTTTAAACTTACAAAGACATAAAACCCATATTATAAATTACTTGAAAGCATGCAGCATTACTGTAAAAAGTTTACAAGAAAATAATATATAACCATCTTGATGTAAAGATATGTTACCTAAAACAGTTAACCTTCAGCTGCTGTTAGCTGCATGTTAAAAAAAAAAAAAAAAACAGCCAATCAGCTTCATTGGTGCTAAGGGGTATATTTATTAATGTGCGAGTGGACATGATACGATGTAGCGTATCATGTCTATCGCACATTGATAAATGTCGACAGCATATGCTGTTGTTATTTATCATTGCACAAGCAGTTCTTGTGAACTGCAGGTGCAATGTCGCCCCCTGCAGATTCGCGGCCAATCGGCCGCTAGCAGGGGTTGTCAATCAACCCAATCGTATTCGATCGGGTTGATTTCTGTCCGTGGGCCTCAGAGCAGGTAGATAAGTTATGGAGCAGCGGTCTTTAGACTGCTGCTTCATAACTTCTTTTTCCAGCGAGCCTGAAGGCTCACTGGAAACAAGGGGCATGAAGCTCCATACGGAGCTTGAGAAATTGACCCCTAAGAGTTCAAACTTTGTTTTACTGTGAAGGGAAATAACATGACTGTGTCTGCACATGCAAGAACCACACTCCCTTTCAAGTCCTGGGCCTAGCATCCCGATTGGCTACTTAAAGTCCCTTTACAATGGAATGTGGCTAGTGAGGAAATTTTGAGCTAAAATGTCTTCCTTTTCTACATAGAGATGTTCAAGTGATATTTTCTAGTCAGCTTTTTATGGATATGCTGTGGAACTTTCATGTGCTTCAACATTTTGGTATCATGTCCATTCAATGTGATATTTCAGCATTTTGCAGGGATTAAACACATACGGCTAGATTACGAGTTGTGCGTTAGGGTAAAAAAGAAGTGTTAAGAGGTCTTAACGCTGCTTTTTTATGCCTGCTGGTATTACGAGTCTTGAAGGTTTATGGTCACCGCACACTTCTTTGGCCTTACCGCAAAACGACTTACGTCGTTTGATGGGACTTCCATAGCGCCGGTATTACGAGTCTGTCCTGGGAGGCCAAAAAGTGAGCATTACACCCTACCCTGTCAAGAGTCCTAACACATAACTAAAGTGTTAAAAAGTACACTAACACCCATAAACTACCTATTAACCCCTAAACCGAGGCCCTCACGCATCGCAAACGCTATAATAAAATTATTAACCCCTAATCTGCCGCTCCGGACACCGCCGACACCTATATTATATTTATGAACCCCTAAACCTAAGTCTAACCCTAACCCTAACACCCCCTAACTTAAATATAATTACAATACATCTAAATAAAATTACTATCATTAACTAAATTATTCCTATTTAAAACTAAATACTTACCTATAAAAAAAACCTAAGCTAGCTACAATATAACTAATAGTTACATTGTAGCTATCTTAGGGTTTATTTTTATTTTACAGGCAAGTTTGTATTTATTTTAATTAGGTAGAATAGTTATTAAATAGTTATTAACTATTTAATAACTACCTAGCTAAAATAAATACAAAAGTACCTGTAAAATAAAACCTAACCTAAGTTACACGAACACCTAACACTACACTATAATTGAATAAATTAACTAAATTAAATACAATTACCTAAATTAAATTAAATTAGCTAAAGTACAATAAAAACACTAAATTGCAGAAAATAATAATCAAATTACAGATATTTAAACTAATTACACCTAATCTAATAGCCCTATTAAAATAAAAAAAGCCCCCGAAAAAAAAAAACCTAGCCTAAACTAAACTACCAATAGCCCTTAAAAGGGCCTTTTGCGGGGCATTACTCCAAAGTAATCAGCTCTAGTCTTGAATGGGCATTGCCCTTAAAAGGGCAGTTAGCTCTTTTGCAGCCCAAAGTCCCTAACTTAAAAATAAAACTCACCCAATACACCCTTAAAAAAACTTAACACTAACCCCCTGAAGATCGACTTACCGGGAGAAATCTTCAACCAAGCCGGGCCGAAGTCCTCAATGAAGTCGGGAGAAGTCTTCATCCAAGTCGGGCGAAGTGTCCCTCCAGTCGGGCAGAAGTCTTCATCCAGACGGCATCTTCTATCTTCATCCATCCGTCACGGAGCGGGGCCATCTTCAAGACATCCGACGCAGAGCATCCTCTTCATCTGACGACTAAAGCTGAATGAAGGTACCTTTAAATGACGTCATCCAAGATGTCATTCCTTAGATTCTGATTGGCTGATGATGATGACGTCACTTAAAGGTACCTTCATTCAGCTTTAGTCATTGGATGGAGGATGCTCCGCGTCGGAAGTCTTGAAGATGGACCCGTTCCACGCCGGACGGATGAAGATAGAAGGTGCCGTCTGGATGAAGACTTCTGCCTGTCTGGAGGACCACTTCGCCCGGCTTGGATGAAGACTTCTCCCGGCTTCATTGAGGACTTTGGCCTGGCTTGGATGAAGACTTCTCCTGGTAAGTCGATCTTCAGGGGGTTAGTCTTAGGTTTTTTTTAAGGGTGTATTGGGTGGGTTTTATTTTTAGGTTAGGGACTTTGGGCTGCAAAAGAGCTAACTGCCTTTTTAAGGGCAATGCCCATCCAAATGCCCTTTTCAGGGCAATGGGGAGCTTAGTTTTTTTTTAGATAGTATTTTATTTGGGGGGTTGGTTGTGTGGGTGGTGGATTTTACTGTTGGGGGGGTTGTTTGTATTTTTTTTTCAGGTAAAAGAGCTGATTACTTTGGGGCAATGCTCCACAAAAGGCCCTTTTAAGGGCAATTGGTAGTTTAGTTTAGGCTAGGGTTTTTTATTTTATTTTGGGGGGGCTTTTTTATTTTAATAGGGCTATTAGATTTGGTGTAATTAGTTTAAATATCTTGTTTATTATTTTCTGTAATTTAGTGTTTGTTTGTTTTTGTACTTTTTTAGCTAATTGAATTTAATTGAATTTAGGTAATTGTATTTAATTTAGTTAATTTATTTAATTGTAGTGTAGTGTTAGATGTTATTGTAACTTAGGTTAGGTTTTATTTTACAGGTACTTTTGTATTTAATTTAACTAGGTATTTATTAAATAGTTAATAACTATTTAATAACTATTCTACATAGTTAAAATAAATACAAACTTTATATGAGAAAATTAGAAAAAAACTGGTTGTACGTGCAGGAGCACGTACGACCAGCTCACCGCTGACTTAAGCAGCGCTGGTATTGGAGTGCGGTAATGAGCAAAATTTTGCTCAACGCTCACTTCTTGGGGCCTAGTTATCAAGCCGTCAACCTCAAATATGCTGGAATTCTGCAGCGTATTTGTGGCGAGGCTGATTCGCCTTAGTTATCAAAGGCTACAGACCGGCAAAAGTAGAATTTTGTGACGTAAACTTCGATCCGCCAGACTCAGTCCGACACAGATCGATTCTTACGTCACTCCAGATGTTCCACACACAAGTACGGCACAATCTGACTACTTTTGCTAGTTATCAAAAAACTAGCAAGTACGCTCGGCACTTTTCCGGCCCAGCGTACCTGGTTTTCAATCCGCCACCCTGGAGGCGACTGATTCCATAGGAATCAATGGGAGTCTGACCATAGCGAAAGTACAAGTTTGCTGCTGCCAGATTGATTCCTATGAGAGCTGTCTACACCTAACACCCTAACATGTACCCAGAGTCTAAACACCACTTATCTGCCCCCCCTACACCGCCGCAACTAAATAAAGTTATTACCCCCTAAACCGCCGCTCCCGGAGCCCACCGCAAGCTACTCTATACATATTAACCCCTAAACCGCCGCTCCTGGAGCCCACCTCAACTATAATATATGTATTAACCCCTAAACCGCCGCTCCCGGAGCCCACCGCAACTATAATATATGTATTAACCCCTAAACCGCCGCTCCCGGACCCTGCCACAACCTATATTAAATTTATTAACCCCTAATCTGCCCCCCCTACACCGTCGCCACCTATAATGCATTTATTAACCCCTATCCTGCCCCCCACTACACCGCCGCCACTGCAATAAATTTATTAACCCCTAAACCTAAGTCTAACACTAACCCTAACACCCCCTAACTTAAATATTAATTAAATAAATCTAAATAATATTTCTGTTATGAACTAAATTAATCCTATTTAAAACTAAATACTTACCTTTAAAATAAACCCTAATATAGCTACAATATAAATAATATCTTAGGATTTATTTTTATTTTACAGGTACCTTTCAATTTATTTTAACTAGGTACAATAGCTATTAAATAGTTATTAACTATTTAATAGCTTACCTAGCTAAAATAAAGAGAAATTAACCTGTAAAATAAAAACTAACCTAAGTTACAATTACACCTAACACTACATTATACTTTAATAAATTATTCCTATTTAAAACGAAATACTTACCTGTAAAATAAACCTAGCTATTTTAGGAATTATATTTATTTTACAGGTAACTTTGTATTTATTTTAGCTAGTTAGAATAGTTATTAAATAGTTATTAACTATTAGCTACCTAGCTAAAAGAAATACAAAATTACCTGTAAAATAAATCCTAACCTAAGTTACAATTAAACCTAACACTACATTATCATTAAAAAAATTAAATAAATTAACTACAAATAACTACAATTAAATACAATTACATAAACTAACTAAAGTACAAAAAAAAAAGCTAAGTTACAAAAAATAAAAAAAAATAGGTTGCAAACATTTAAAAAATATTACAACAATTTTAAGCTACTTACACCTAATCTAAGCCCCCTAATAAAATAACAAACCCCCCCAAAATAAAAAAATGACCTACCCTATTCTAAATTAAAAAAGTTCAAAGCTCTTTTACCTTACCAGCCCTTAAAAGGGCCATTTGTGGGGCATGCCCCAAAGAATTCAGCTCTTTTGCCTGTAAAAGAAAAATACAACCCCCCCAACATTAAAACCCACCACCCACATACCCCTAATCTAACCCAAACCCCCCTTAAAATAACCTAACACTAATCCCCTGAAGATCATCCTACCTTGAGTTGTCTTCACTCAGCCGAGCAGCGATGGAACCGAAGAGGAGACCCGGAGCGGCAGATGTTATCCTCCAAGTGGCGCTGAAGAAATCTTCCATCCGATGAAGTGATCCTCCAAGCGGCGCTGAAGAAGTCTTCCATCCGGGCGATGTCATTTTCCAAGAGGCGCTGAAGAAGTCTTCTATCCGGGCGATGTCATCTTCCAAGCGGGGTCTTCAATGTTCATCCCGCCGACGCGGAACATCCTTCTTTACCGACGGACTACCGACAAATGAAGGCTCCTTTAAGGGACGTCATCCAAGATGGCGTCCCTTCCATTCCGATTGGCTGATAGGATTCTATCAGCCAATCGGAATTAAGGTAGGAAAAATCTGATTGGCTGATTGAATCAGCCAATCAGATTCAAGTTCAATCCGATTGGCTGATCCAATCAGCCAATCAGCTTGAGCTCGCATTCTATTGGCTGATCGGAACAGCCAATAGAATGCAAGCTCAATCTGATTGGCTGATTGGATCAGCCAATTGGATTGAACTTGAATCTGATTGGCTGATTCAATCAGCCAATCAGATTTTTCCTACCTTAATTCCGATTGGCTGATAGAATCTTATCAGCCAATCGGAATTGAAGGGACGCCATCTTGGATGACGTCCCTTAAAGAAGCCTTCATTTGTCGGTAGTCCGTCGGTAAAGAAGAATGTTCCGCGTCGGCGGGATGAACATTGAAGACCCCGCTTGGAAGATGACATCGCCCGGATAGAAGACTTCTTCAGCGCCTCTTGGAAGATGACATCGCCCGGATAGAAGACTTCTTCAGCGCCGCTTGGAGGATCACTTCATCGGATGGAAGATTTCTTCAGCGCCGCTTGGAGGATATCTTCTGCCGCTCCGGGTCTCCTCTTCGGTTCCATCGCTGCTCGGCTGAGTGAAGACAACTCAAGGTAGGATGATCTTCAGGGGATTAGTGTTAGGTTATTTTAAGGGGGGTTTGGGTTAGATTAGGGGTATGTGGGTTTTAATGTTGGGGGGGTTGTATTTTTCTTTTACAGGCAAAAGAGCTGAATTCTTTGGGGCATGCCCCACAAATGGCCCTTTTAAGGGCTGCTAAGGTAAAAGAGCTTTGAACTTTTTTAATTTAGAATAGGGTAGGGCATTTTTTTATTTTGGGGGGGTTTGTAATTTTATTAGGGGGCTTAGATTAGGTGTAAGTAACTTAAAATTGTTGAAATATTTTTAAAATGTTTGTAACTTATTTTTTTTATTTTTTGTAACTTAGCTTTTTTATTTTTTGTACTTTAGTTAGTATATGTAATTGTATTTAATTGTAGTTATTTGTAGGTAATTTATTTAAATAATTTAATGATAGTGTAGTGTTAGGTGTAATTGTAACTTAGGTTAGTTTTTATTTTACAGGTTAATTTCTCTTTATTTTAGCTAGGTAAGCTATTAAATAGTTAATAACTATTTAATAGCTATTGTACATAGTTAAAATAAATTGAAAGTTACCTGTAAAATAAATATAAATACTAAGATAGCTACAATATAATTATTATTTATATTGTAGCTATATTAGGGTTTATTTTAAAGGTAAGTATTTAGTTTTAAATAGGATTAATTTAGTTCATAATAGAAATATTATTTAGATTTATTTAATTAATATTTAAGTTAGGGGGGTGTTAGGGTTAGTGTTAGACTTAGGTTTAGGGGTTAATAATTTTATTACAGTGGCGGCGGTGTAGTGGGGGGGCAGGATGGGGTTAATAAATTTATTATAGGTGGCGACGGTGTAGGGGGGCAGGATAGGGGTTAATAAATTTAATATAGGTTGCGGCGGGGTCAGAGAGCAGCGGTTTAGGGGTTAAACTATTCCCGAGATGCGGGATCAGCAGGATAGGGGTTTAATAACTTTATTATAGAGGGCGACGGAATAGGGGGGCAGGATAGGGGTTACTAGGTATAATGTAGGTGGCGGTGGGCTCCAGGAGCGGCGGTTTAGGGGTTAATACATTTATAAGAGTTGCGGCAGGGTCTAGGAGCGGCGGTTTAGGGGTTAATACATTTATAAGAGTTGCGGCAGGGTCTAGGAGCGGCAGTTTAGGGGTTAGTAACTTTATTTAGTTGCGGGGGGCTCCGGGGGCGCCGGTATAGGGGGTAGAACAGTGTAGTTAGTGTGGGTGCTTAGTGACAGGCTAGCAAGAAAGCTGTGAAAAAGCCGAAGAGCAGCGAGATCGGATGAGTGATAACTCTCACAGTCCGCTGCTCATCGCCCCGTACTTGGTGCGCAGATTTTTGACAGCTTTTTTGATAACTTAGGCGAATTTTTGCAGGTCCTCGGCGGCGATGTGAGGCGAGCTTAGGCGGGCGTATTGGGCCGGCGAAGGCAGGAAAAGTAGACACGTTGATAACTAGGCCCCCTTGTCTTTTAACGACTGGTTTCTGAAAACTCGTAATACCAGCGCTG
Organism: Bombina bombina; assembly: GCF_027579735.1. Lineage (NCBI taxonomy): Eukaryota > Metazoa > Chordata > Amphibia > Anura > Bombinatoridae > Bombina > Bombina bombina. Next base: position 1,023,704,487 of record NC_069503.1, read on the forward strand.
TAGGGAAGTGAGCGGTGAGAATAAACTTCTCGTTATCACCGCACAGCCTCTAACGCAAAACTCGTAATCTGGGCCATATTTTCTATGCAAATATTGCAATATTATAATTCCTTAAAATGCCGTATTTTTAAAACACAAAAAATGTCCTTATTTTCTCTCATGGAAACCAATACTTTGTATATAGTACACAGAGAATTTGAACGAAAATAATAACCACATGGCCCACTTCGTAATGGCCTAAAAATATACTATTAAATGAAAATAATAACTCTCATTTCAGATTGTATTATGTCAATTCTAAGGTTGTTTATTATGGAACAATTTACATTTCGAATAGTAATCCAAGGCAATTTGTGGATAAACACACTCAAAAATAAAAAGCTCACTTAAATATGACTCAACTCTAATTACAGGTGCTGAGTGTGTAGGAAGGGCATCATATATCAGGAAGGTGTATACAGCACTGTTCAGAAGGGTTATAAGGAGCATAGGGGAAACATTCATATAGGAAGGGAGGGTTCTGCTTTTTAAATAACTTTAAGGTTAGTGGAGAATTTTCCATAAAATAGATGCCGTACTGAAAAATTAATTTACATGTGTATGGGATTTAGCAATACAGAGGACTGAATGAGAGGGATTGCAGAGTATCTGGGCATAAGGGTTTAATTTTTAGCAATTAGTTAAAAAGGGCTGTGCGGGTACTAAAAGATAATGTATTGTCAAGCTACCACTATTAAAACAAACTTAAAAGGCAATATCTTACGCCTAGATTAAGAGTTCTGTGGCATAAGGGGTGCGTTAGCTACGCATGCTTTTTTCTGGCCGCATCTTTTAAATACCGCTGGTATTTAGAGTTCACAGAAGGGCTGCGTTAGGCTCCAAAAAAGGAGCGTATAGCATATTTACCGCAACTTCAACTCTCGATACCAGCGGTGCTTACGGACGCGGCCAGCTTCAAAAACGTGCTCGTGCACGATTCCCCCATAGAAAACAATGGGGCTATTTGAGCTGAAAAAAACCTAACACCTGCAAAAAAGCCACGTTCAGCTCCTAACGCAGCCCCATTGTTTTCTATGTGGAAACACTTCCTACGTCTGCACCTAACACTCTAACATGTACCCCGAGTCTAAACACCCCTAACCTTACACTTATTAATCCCTAATCTGCCGCCCCCGCTATCGCTGACCCCTGCATATTATTTTTAACCCCTAATCTGCCGCTCCGTACACCCCGCCACCTACATTATCCCTATGTACCCCTAATCTGCTGCCCTAACATCGCCAACCCCTATATTATATTTATTAACCCCTAATCTGCCGCCCCCAACGTCGCCTCCACCTAACTACACTTATTAACCCCTAATCTGCCGACTGGACCTGAGCGCTACTATAATAAATGTATTAACCCCTAATCCGCCTCACTCCCGCCTCAATAACCCTATAATAAATAGTATTAACCCCTAATCTGCTCTCCCTAACATTGCCGACACCTAATTTCAAGTATTAACCCCTAATCTGCCGACAGGAGCTCACCGCTACTCTAATAAATTTATTAACCCCTAAAGCTAAGTCTAACTTTAACCCTAACACCCCCCTAAATTAAATATAATTTAAATCTAACAAAATAAATTAACTCTTATTAAATAAAATATTCCTATTAAAAGCTAAATACTTACCTGTAAAATAAACCCTAATATAGCTACAATATAAATTATAATTATATTATAGCTATTTTAGGATTTATATTTATTTTACAGGTAACTTTGTATTTATTTTAACCAGGTACAATAGCTATTAAATAGTTAAGAACTATTTAATAGCTACCTAGTTAAAATAATTACAATATTACCTGTAAAATAAATCCTAACCTAAGTTACAATTAAACCTAACACTACACTATATAAATAGTTCTTAACTATTTAATAGCTATTGTACCTGGTTAAAATAAATACAAAGTTACCTGTAAAATAAATATAAATCCTAAAATAGCTATAATATAATTATAATTTATATTGTAGCTATATTAGGGTTTATTTTACAGGTAAGTATTTAGCTTTAAATAGGAATAATTTATTTAATAAGAGTTAATTTATTTTGTTAGATTTAAATTATATTTAACTTAGGGGGTGTTAGGGTTAGACTTAGCTTTAGGGGTTAATCCATTTATTACAGTAGCAGCGAGATTCGGTCGGCAGATTAGGGGTTAATAATTGAAGTTAGGTGTCGGTGATGTTAGGGAGGGCAGATTAGGGGTTAATACTATTTATTATAGGGTTATTGAGGCGGGAGTGAGGCGGATTAGGGGTTAATAACTTTATTATAGTAGCGGCGCGGTCCGCTCGGCAGATTAGGGGTTAATAAGTGTAGGCAGGTGGAGGCGACGTTGAGGGGGGCAGATTAGGGGTTAATAAATATAATATAGGGGTCGGCGGTGTTAGGGGCAGCAGATTAGGGGTACATAAGGATAAGGTAGGTAGCGGTGCTTTGCGGTCGGCAGATTAGGGGTTAATTATTGTAGGTAGCTGGCGTCGACATTGTGGGGGGCAGGTTAGGGGTTAATAAATATAATATAGGGGTCGGCGGTGTTAGGGGCAGCAGATTAGGGGTACATAAGTATAACGTAGGTGGCGGTCGGCAGATTAGGGGTTAAAAAAATGTAATCAAATGGCGGCGATGTGGGGGGGGCCTCGGTTTAGGGGTACATAGGTAGTTTATGGGTGTTAGTGTACTTTAGAGCACAGTAGTTAAGAGCTTTATAAACCGGCGTTAGCCCAGAAAGCTCTTAACTACTGACTGTTTTCTGCGGCTGGAGTTTTGTCGTTAGATTTCTAACGCTCACTTCAGCCAAGACTCTAAATACCGGCGTTAGAAAGATCCCATTGAAAAGATAGGATACGCAAATGACGTAAGGGGATCTGCGGTATGGAAAAGTTGCGGCTGAAAAGTGAGCGTTAGACCCTTTAATGATTGACTCCAAATACCAGAGGGCGGTAAAAACCAGCGTTAGGAGCCTCTAACGCTGGTTTTGACGGCTACCGCCCAACTCTAAATCTAGGCCTTAGAAAGCAATAATACCTATGACTTGGTATTGGTTATTCTAAATGTAATATTGCACAAACAGTATACTGGCAATTATAACTGTCCAAATCAATAAACCCATTAGCTATAGTTTAAGTTCTAAAAACTGTTCAATATTAAACCCTGTTTTGCAGTTGCTTGTAACTTGGGATATTGTGAACTTTAAACTTTTGGGAATTTTAAAAATAAATTAACAGTTCTTGAAATATTAAAAATAAAATATTAAAAAATATTAACATTCTATAAACAAATATAGATATAATATATGGATTATTTATTACAGTATGTAAAATATTTTTTCCTAATTATTATTTTTTAATATTTTATATTTAATATTTCAAGAACGTGCACTGAAGCAATTAGCAATTTATGACCTGCATTAAATCAAAATTGTGAACCCTGATGCCTTTTACGCATATTTTACATTCCCTTGTTCTTCACATAGAAAAAAAAAATATTTTTATTATAAACTATATATTTCTATATATATCTGATACTGTTTATGTATCAGATATATATAGGAATTGATAAACATGTATGGGTATACAGGGAGTGCAGAATTATTAGGCAAGTTGTATTTTTGAGGATTAATTTTATTATTGAACAACAACCATGTTCTCAATGAACCCAAAAAACTCATTAATATCAAAGCTGAATAGTTTTGGAAGTAGTTTTTAGTTTGTTTTTAGTTATAGCTATTTTAGGGGGATATCTGTGTGTGCAGGTGACTATTACTGTGCATAATTATTAGGCAACTTAACAAAAAACAAATATATACCCATTTCAATTATTTATTTTTACCAGTGAAACCAATATAACATCTCAACATTCACAAATATACATTTCTGACATTCAAAAAAAAACAAAAACAAATCAGTGACCAATATAGCCACCTTTCTTTGCAAGGACACTCAAAAGCCTGCCATCCATGGATTCTGTCAGTGTTTTGATCTGTTCACCATCAACATTGCGTGCAGCAGCAACCACAGCCTCCCAGACACTGTTCAGAGAGGTGTACTGTTTTCCCTCCTTGTAAATCTCACATTTGATGATGGACCACAGGTTCTCAATGGGGTTCAGATCAGGTGAACAAGGAGGCCATGTCATTAGATTTTCTTCTTTTATACCCTTTCTTGCCAGGCACGCTGTGGAGTACTTGGACGCGTGTGATGGAGGAGCATTGTCCTGCATGAAAATCATGTTTTTCTTGAAGGATGCAGACTTCTTCCTGTACCACTGCTTGAAGAAGGTGTCTTCCAGAAACTGGCAGTAGGTCTGGGAGTTGAGCTTGACTCCATCCTCAACCCGAAAAGGCCCCACAAACTCATCTTTGATGATACCAGCCCAAACCAGTACTCCACCTCCACCTTGCTGGCGTCTGAGTCGGACTGGAGCTCTCTGCCCTTTACCAATCCAGCCACGGGCCCATCCATCTGGCCCATCAAGACTCACTCTCATTTCATCAGTCCATAAAACCTTAGAAAAATCAGTCTTGAGATATTTCTTGGCCCAGTCTTGACGTTTCAGCTTGTGTGTCTTGTTCAGTGGTGGTTGTCTTTCAGCCTTTCTTACCTTGGCCATGTCTCTGAGTATTGCACACCTTGTGCTTTTGGGCACTCCAGTGATGTTGCAGCTCTGAAATATGGCCAAACTGGTGGCAAGTGGCATCTTGGCAGCTGCACGCTTGACTTTTCTCAGTTCATGGGCAGTTATAGTTGGTTTTTCCAAACGCTTCTTGCGACCCTGTTGACTATTTTGAATGAAACGCTTGATTGTTCGATGATCACGCTTCAGAAGCTTTGCAATTTTAAGAGTGCTGCATCCCTCTGCAAGATATCTCACTATTTTTTACTTTTCTGAGCCTGTCAAGTCCTTCTTTTGACCCATTTTGCCAAAGGAAAGGAAGTTGCCTAATAATTATGCACACCTGATATAGGGTGTTGATGTCATTAGACCACACCCCTTCTCATTACAGAGATGCACATCACCTAATATGCTTAATTGGTAGTAGGTTTTCGAGCCTATACAGCTTGGAGTAAGACAACATGCATAAAGAGGATGATGTGGTCAAAATACTAATTTGCCTAATAATTCTGCACTCCCTGTATATATATATATATATATATATATATATATATATATATATATATATATATATATATATATATATATATATATATATATATATATATAAAGACCATATTAATATATATATATGAAATGTTTATACCTCCGGTCGGGTTAGCATGTGAGTAGTGAGTATAGGTGTTATGTTATTTTTTTAAGTTTGCACTCTACATTGACTTCTATGGGGAGAAGTTCATAACTTAGCCCATAATGGGTTGCCAAGGGTTTGTCTGTTTTACTATACTTGAAAATTGCCATAATGCTTAATCTTCAGTGAATCACTTTTTCTCAACATAAAACTGCCACAAAGACAAACAACTCCTTGATTGGAACATGGGATCACATGTAATACACCCTACACATTTGAACGATCCATCATTACTGATTTTAGTAGTTGTGCAGGTAATGTAGATCTGTTTAGTAGAGTGTTAAAGTAGGTTAGAACATAGAGCACTAATTAATTTGGAATATTTTTTTTCTAATTTTCTCATATTTAGTTATGTTTGGCAAATCATTTGTGGATAATTGGCTACAGAGTCTATGTTCAAAATCATTCCATTTCTTGCAGAAATACAAAAATGATGTGAAGTATGGAACATTGTACAATGTCACAATTGATGCCATTCAACCCAATGGTGTTAGTGTATTTTAGCTGAACAATTAAAACATAAATCTGTAGAGGTCCACCATAAGCAGATTCTTGTGGTTCCATGTAAATAAGTCTAAAGTAAATAATTTTTTGGTTTGCTCTTTCTTTTTCTCTGCATATTGTACACTTATCATTTCTTCAAACTGGTAATTAATTCCAACTAAATTCAAGAAATCTCTTGCAAGTATGTTATACAGAGTTATTCCAGAATGCCACATTTCCTTGTACTTTATTTTCTTAGCTCTAGGGACAAACCCAGTTATCTTACTTTTAAAACCAATTTCATTCATTGCTGACAGCTGTTTTCTCTTATTTGTTCAAGTTTTTATGTAACTGAAATGTTGTGTTTTAAAAAGCCTTTAAACTGTAGTCAGTATACATTCTTAGTTAAAGTGAATGTACATTTTCTATTAGTTGGTATTCACTACTAATTCACAAACACATCTTTAGTTAAACCACCATATTTTTTTTTATAAATGTTTTTGTTTATATAATATTTTATATTATAACTTAGCTCCGTTTTTGCGAGCAACTCCTCCCATCCTCTACTTCCTTGTTTCTAGTCCCTGACGTAAAGAGCGGTCCCGCCCGCTCTATTACATATCTTAAAAGCGTGGAGTACTCAATTTGCGCATGCGTGTCTACATCGTTAGTAGATATGCGCATGCGTTACAGAATGAAGACGCTATTATTCTTGAAAATTAGTGATTGTCTGTGTAGCGCATGCGTGTGTCGTGGATGCGCTTTGAATCCAAATAGCTCTTGCAGTTAAAAACGCATGCGCAGAAGCATCGCGTGACGTTGCAGTAAAGGGGCTGAACACCACGGGGTGCAACTGCGGATTAGAAGACTGCAATGTCAATCACTTGTGAATTGAGGGACAAAATGGCGGGCGGAGGAATCACGGCTAATGATATTTGGTAAATAGATTGATTTTGTGAATTAGGATGCGATATAAAAAAATCATGAATTAAAGTCCTATTTATTTTAGTAGATGCATAATATGATGAACAGTGATAGTCTTCACTTTACATTCACTTTAAAGGGACAGTCTACTCCACAATTGTTATTGTTTAAAGGGCCATAATACCCAAATGTTTAAACACTTGAAAGTGATGCAGCATAGCTGTAAAAAGCTGATTAGAAAATATCATTTGAACATCTCTATGTAAAAAAGAAAGATATTTTACCTCAAAAGTTCCTCAGTAGCCACCTCCCATTGTAAAGGATTTGTAAGCAGCATTTTAGTGTGTTTGTCCTGGGACATCTGAAGGGACTAGCATCGTGCACTCTCATATTATTTCACCAATCAGGTAAAGGAAGCTTACTATGAAATCTCATGAGAGTTAAGTCAAATCTCATGAGATCACAATAAGAGTTCATGACCTCAGCACTGCTGATGCTGATTGGCTGCTGTTCATTTCTTCATTTTTTTTAATTTTTTTACCTGCAGCTGGGAGCAGCTGAGTATAACTTTTTACACAGAACTTACTCTGCTGAGCTGAGGAAATTGTGAGGTAAAATATCTTCCTTTTTTACATAGAGATGCTCAGGTGATATTTTCCTGTCAGCTTTTTACAGTTATACTGCATCAGTTTCAAGTGATTTAGCATATGAGTATTATGTCCCTTTAAAAATATACACCTACACCAACTAAAGACCCATGAAATTATGCTAGCAATCTGGAATAAAACAATTTAAAAGAAAAGAGGATAAAGTAAGGGGGGAGGGGGGATGTTGACCGGAAAGGTCTGGGCCCTCCCCCTTCACTTGTACCACCCCACCCTCCCCTGATATCACTAAATCCTTGTTTTTGTTTTTTTCTTCTCTCTTCACTTGCTTTCCTAATTCTTCATTGCTTCTTTTCTACCAACTCTTTCTCCCTTTTCTTCGGGAGACTCTTTTGAAGTAAAGTATCTTCACCTAAAATTAAGGTATATAAGCATTTTCGTTACCAAGCTTATTATAAAAAAAAAAGGTGGAAAGCTCTCTGGGGACCTAAGCACTTCCTAAAATCTTACATTACACAGTTCATAAATCCCTTCACACATTACCATACCAGTAGAATAGTCAAAGATGGTTTATTTTGTATAGAATCCGCTGAACTATGTTATTTAAGATTTTCACCATGTATATTTATCGGATATATGATTTTTCTGATACGTGAAATGTACCATTGTTGTCTGACTACTTGATTCCAATAAAGAAATATATATATAAAAATATACACCTAGATTACGAGTTTTGTGTTACGTTTTTAATGCTGAAAAAATGGCCATTTCAGCGTAAAAACCGTAACGCAGCCAATACGACTATAGCTGTATAAGTTGTGCGGTGAGGCTAAAATGCTTGCGTTCCAGCCTATACCCACACAATATCTGAGACCAGTAGTTATGAGTTTTGCGCAACAAAACTGTTACACAAAACTCATAACTAAAATGTCACAAAGTACACTAACACCCATAAATGACCTATTTACCCCTATTCCGCCGTCCTCCCGCATCGCAGACACTATATTAAACCTATTAACCTCTAATCTGCAGCTCCCGACAATGTTGCCACTAATAAAAGTTATTAACCCCTATTCCACCACTCCCCGACATCGCCACCACTATAATAAAGTTATTAACCTCTATTCTGCCGCTCCCCAACATCGCCACCACTATAATAAAGCTATGAACCCCTATTCCGCTACTCTCCAACATCTCCATCACTAAATAAAGTTATTAACCCCTAAATCACTGGCCTCCCACATCACCGCCACTAAATAAACCTATTAATCCCGAAACCGCCAGCCCCCCACATTGCAAAAAAGCGAATTTAAATGATTAACCCCTATACCTAACAACCCCCTAACTTTAAATTAAAATTACAATATCCCTATCTTAAAATAAATAAAAACTTACCTGTGAAATTAAAAATACCTAATTTTAAACTATTAATATACTAAAATTAAAGTAACTACCAATTAAACTAAATTACACATTAAAAAAAACTAACACTACTAAAAAATTTAAATCTAAAATTACAAAAAATAAAAAATACTAAATTACAAAAAAATAACTAACACTAAATTACAAAAAATAACAAACAAAATCATCCAAAATAAAAACAATTATACCTAATCTAATAGCCCTATAAAAATAAAAAAGCCCCCCAAAATAAAAAAAACCTAGCCTACAAAAAACTACTAATAGCCCTTAAAAGGGCCTTTTGTAGGGCATTGCCCTAAATAAATCAGTTTTACCTGTAAAAAATACAAAGACCCCCTCCCAACAGCAAAACCCACCCCCCAACCCACCCCCCAAAATAAAAAACCTAACTCTAGCAAAAACCTAATTTACCCATTGCCCTGAAAAGGGCATTTGTATGGGCATTACCCTTAAAAGGGCATTTAGCTCTTTTGCATAGCCCTTAAAAGGGCATTTAGCTCATTTAAAATAGCGCAAACCCTAATCTAAAAAATATACCCCCACAAAAAAAGTTAAAAAAAAACACTAACCCCCGACGATCCACTTACAGTTTCTGAAGTCCGGACATCCAATCGGCGAGAAGTCTTCATCCAGGCGGCGACGTCTTCATCCATCCAGACGGCATCTTCTATCTTCATCCCGGCGGCGTCTTCAATCTTCATCACAGCGACGTGGAGCGGGTCCATTCTTCAAGACATCTGGCACAGAGCGTCCTCTTTATACGGTCGCCGCCGTACACTGAATCTTCAATGCAAGGGTGCCATTACAAAATGGCATCCCTTGCATTCCTATTGGCTGATTTGATTTTTGATATTCAAATCAGCCAATAGGATGAGAGCTACTGAAATCCTCTTCACTGTTCAAATCAGCCAATAGGATGAGAGCTACTGAAATTATATTGGCTGATAGGAATAGGAATGTAAGGGCCGCCATTTTGAAAAGGCTCCCTTGCATTGAAGATTCAGTGTACGGTGGTGACCGTATGAAGAGGACGCTCCGCGCCGGATGTCTTTAAGGATGGACCCGCTCCGCGTCACCGGGATGAAGATAGAAGACGCCGCCAGAATGAAGATAGAAGATGCCGCCTGGATGAAGATAAAAGACAGCGCCTGGATGAAGATAAAAGACAGCGCCTGGATGGATGAGGACCTCTCCGCCTGGATGAAGACTTCTCGCCACCTGGATGTCCGGACTTCAGAAACTGTAAGTGAATCGTCGGGGGTTAGTTTTAGGTATTTTTTTACTTTTTTGGGGTGTGTTTTATTTTTAGATTAGGGTTTGGGCTTTCTTAAAAGAGCTAAATGCCTTTTCCAGGGCAATGCCCATGCAAATGCCCTTTTCAGTGCAATGGGTAGCTTAAGTTTTTGTTAGAATTAGGTTTTTTATTTTGGGGGGTTGGATGGGTGGTGGGTTTTATAGTTGGGGGTCTTTGTATTTTTTTACAGGTGAAAGAGCTGATTTCTTTAGGGCAATGCCCTACAAAAGGCCCTTTTAAGGGCTATTGGTAGTTTATTGTAGGCTAGGGTTTTTTATTTTGGGAGGGTTTTTTTATTTTTATAGGTCTATTAGATTAGGTGTAATTGTTTTTATTTTGGATAATTTCATTTGTTATTTAGTATTTGTTATTTTTTGTAATTTTAGAATTAATTTTTTTAGTAGTGTTAGGTTTTTTTAATGTATAATTTAGTTTATTTAATTTGTAGTTATTTAAATTTTAGTCTAATAGTTATGTTAGGTTAATTGTTAGTTTAAACTTATTTTTTTTTTTATTTCACAGGTTTTTATTTATTTTAAGATAGGGATATTGTAATTTTAATATAAAGTTAGGGGGTTGTTAGGTTTAGGTGTTAATAGTTTAGTTTTTTGTGATGTGGGGGGCTGGCGGTTATGGGGTTAATAGGTTTATTTAGTGGCGGTGATGTGGGAGGCCAGAGGTTTAGGGGTTAATAACTTTATTTAGTGGCGGCAATGACGGTAAACGTCAGAATAGGGGTTAATATCTTTATTATAGTGTCTGTGATGTTAGGGTGCAGGGGAATAAGGGTTAATAATTGTATTATAGTGGTGGCGATGTCGGGGAGTGGTGGAATAGGGGTTAATAACTTTATTTAGGTGTCTGCGATGTCACGGCGGCAGATTAGGGATGTTTAGACTTGAGATATATGTTAGCGTGTTAGGTTTAAACGTAACTTTTTTTCCCCATAGACATCAATGGGGTTGCGTAACGGCGATCGCCATTCCGCGCTTCAGGTGTTTTTTTCTATCACTCTCTCCCCATTGATGTCTATGGGGAAAGTGTACACGAGCACGTATTCTCAGCTCTTGGATTTTGTGCGGTATGGACCTTTGGCCACCATATCGCACACACAAGGCGGCTTTTTAAAGACTTGTAATGGCAACGCTATGGAGGGTGAAATAACGCAACTTTTGTTGCGTTCGTTTCGCACCCTCTATAGCTCAACACTTGTAATCTAGGTGATGGATAATCCTTTTATTACCCATTCCCCAGTTTTGTATAACCAACACTGTTATATCAATATGCTTTTTACCTCTGTGATTACCTTGTATCTAAGCCTCTTCAGACTGCCCCCTTATTTCAGTTCTTTTGACAGACTTGCATTTAAGCTAATTAGAGCTGACTCCAAAATAACTTAATGGGAGAGAGCACAATGTTATCTACATGGCACACATGAACTAGCACTGTCTAGCTGTGGAAAACTGTCAAAATGCACTGAGATAAAAGGCGACCTTCAAGGGCTTACAAATTAGCATGTGAGCCTATCTAGGTTTAGCTTTCAACAAAGAATACCAAGAAAACAAATTAAATTTGAAGCTAAAAGTAAATATGAAAACTGTTTAAAATTGCATGCCCTATCTGAATTCATGAAAGTTTAATTTAATATAGGTCCTTACTGTATCCATTTAAAGGGACAGTCAACACCAGAATTGTTGTTGTTTAAAAAGATAGATAATCCTTTTATTACCCATTACCCAGTTTTGCAAAACCAACACAGTTATATTAATACACTTTTTACTTCTGTGACTAACTTGTATCTAAGCATCTTCTGACCGCCCCTAATCACATGACTTTTAGTTATTATCGATTGACTTGCATTTTAGCCAATTAGTGCAGTGTCTGCCACTAGCCACGAGCGTGATCACAATGCTATCTATATCGCCTACATGAGCTTGCTCTCCCCTGTTGTGAAAAGTAAATAAAATAGAGGCGGCCTTCAAGGGCTTCGAAATTATCATATGTGCCTTCCTAGGTTTGCTTTCAACTAGAATACCAAGAGAACACAGCAAAATTATTGATAACAGTAAATTGGAAAGTTGTTTAAAATTGCATGCCATATTTGAAAAATGAAAGTTTCTTTTGGACTTGACTGTCCCTTTAACTCTAGAACAGGTTTTGTATAAAATATGTACAACAGGAACATGTGGACAAAGGTGTGTATATGAGCTTCATCTGTCCACTCTTATTAAGTTCCCATACATCTACTAGCCTGTTATAGTATACTTTTATGTGGGTAATTTACTTCTGCAGCTTTATCAGTCATGACTTTAATAGGTATTTTTGTGTATTCAACAAACACTTCCTCCTAGCCCTCCTCTATTGCATCCACCATACCTAGAAATACTGAGCATTGGGTGTTGTTACCATCAGTAGTAGTTTCAGCTTCATGATTGTAAATCTGCTTACCACCCATCATTTCTCTGTTTATATCTTTGAAATGAGATGTACAGACCTGGAGGAGCAGGAGTTTATGGTTGGTCAGTTGCAGTGAGGCAGTTTAGAAGAGAAATGGAAATAAGTGTTGCAAATATGATCCCTCCATTTCATCTGGACACATTGGATATATTGGATATAATACCGCCTGCATTGTGTAATAAATATTATAGCAACCTCAGCATGTGCTATCATGTAACTAAAGAGCCAGTTCAGTATCTACATTGCAGACATCAGATCTCAGCTGCAGCTGTGCATGCACTGTTGCAGTTCTATTGATTTTATGGGAATAGATCAGCGAGAGTGCATGCTTCAACAGACAAATATTGGGTGTGCATGCTTTTGGGTGCACCAACCATTCGCCAAATTAATACAGCACAATATAAACTAAGTTAAAAATATATTGCTTTTATAAATAAAATGAATCCATTGTTTCATATAGTAAAAAGTGAAACTTTACCATTACTTTAAATTGTCAGTTGTTCATGAATTATTACAGACCTTTCATGCACCTGAGAGACATCAAATTATGTAATAAGTGTATAATTAACTATTAGTTAACATTAGCAACTGCAATGACCGATAATTTGCATATTAACATCTAGCATTGCCTTATATATTATCTAGAGTTATCTCCTCTATTTTAATAAACACTTCAAGTGCAGCTTTCTCCCTGGCAATTCATTTTTACTAGATAATGCCTTGTGAAAGCATTCAAGACTGGAAGACAATTGGCAGATTCTACAAGGGGGCAGGGTTAGGATGTGGTATGGGTAGGGTTAAGAGTGGCATAAGCTGTAGAAATGCTGAGCGGGCCCGCCCCCCAAATTCATTTACAGGGAAGGGAGTGTGCATGTGGAACAGCCAGACAAAGCTCACATATCAGAACTTACCACAAAATGTTTTGAGCTGAGCAACTGGTCCATAGATTTATTGAACTTTTTGCATCACACTTATTACTGTCAACTGTGCTTTAAAAACATTCTAGATAAGCAGGGGTTAAATGGGGATTCAATTCATGGATGGTTCCTTTTAAACTATATTTAGATACCACAATTTATTTTTCAGAGCATGATATATTTATTTTGTTCTTCTTGCTGATAGTAAAAAAAAAAAAATTAAAGTTATTTTCTCCCACTGATTGCTAGTTACATAAAGTATTCAAGTAATTGATGCCATTACATTTTTGCAGCACTTTCCTATTATACAGGAATACTATGAGAGCAGATCATGTGAGTCAGAGAGCACAACCTGTAGGTGGAGCACTGATCTAGGGCAACCAATGTAAAACGCTAGTGTGAACAGGAGAGTAGCGAAACCTACTATGATTTTTATTTATAGGTAAAATACATAACTGACTCATCATAAAGACATAGTACCTGCCCCCAAATGTTGTCATACAAATAATTAGCATGCAGCAGGTCACATTGTGATCTCCTGGAAAGGCTCTCACACCTCAGCTCCAGACACCCAGCTCTCTGGTCCCTTAGTGTTTATGTCACCAATCACATCCCACTAGTAGGACTTGTGGTGTCATTTATTGCAGCAACATGGCAGCTGTCATGATAAAATCTATACACAGTGATGTGCCACCACATGTACTATCAGAGCTGGACGTGTGTTGCATAGATTAACTTCTTGTCCACCATAGCAAGGGTAATACAATAATTTATAGGGCAGCAGCTAAAGGCTGCATAGTGTAGAGGAACCAGGTATGAGTCACCATTAACCATAAAGTTATGTTAGAATTGCAGTTGTGCAGATTGGCTGCAGCTACTGCACTTTCCTCAGATCAGACTTGGGCCCCTACTTATCAAGCCGTCGACTTTCTTGCATTCACCGGCACCAATATGCTCACCTAAGATCGCCTAACATCGCCGCCGCGGACATGAATACGTTCACCAAAATTATCAAGAAAGCTTTCAAAAAGCCGCGCACCAAGTACTGAGCAGCGGACTGTTGTTAACTAACAGTCATCGATCTCGCTGCTCTTCAGCTTTTTAACAGCTTTCTTGCTACCCTGTCAATAAGCACCCACACGATACTATACAGTTTTACCCCCTATACCACCGCTCCCAGAGACCCCCGCACCTAAATAAAGATATTAACCCCTAAACCACCGCTCCCGGAGCCCACCGCAACTCTAATAAATGTATTAACTCCTAAACCGCCACTCCCGGACCCCGCCGCAACTCTAATAAATGTATTAACCCCTAAACCACTGCTCCCAGATGCCGCCGCCACCTACATTTTATTTATTAACCCCTAATCTGCCCCCCTACACCGCCGCCACTATAATAAACATATTAACCCCTAAACTTAAGTCTAACCCTAACCCTAACACCCCCTAATTAAAATATAATTTAAATAACTCTAAATAAAATTACTATCATTAAATAAATAATTCCTATTTAAAACTAAATACTTACCTATAAAATAAACCCTAAGCTAATAATTACATTGTAGCTATCTTAGGGTTTATTTTAATTTTACAGGCAAGTTTGTATTTATTTTAACTAGGTAGAATAGTTATTAAATAGTTATTAACTATTTAATAACTTCCTAGTTAAAATAAATACAAAAGTACCTGTAAAATAAAACCTAACCTAAGTTACAATTACACCTAACACTACCTTATAATTAAAATAATTAAATAAAGGAACTACAATTAAATAAAACTAATTACAATTAAATTAAATAAACTAAAGTACAAAAAAAACACTAAATTACAGAAAATAAAAAAAATGATTACAAGAATTTTAAACTAATTACACCTAATCTAATCCCCCTAATAAAATAAAAAAGACCCCAAAATAATAAAATTCCCTACCCTATACTAAATTAAAAATAGCCCTTAAAAGGGCCTTTTGCGGAGCATTGCCCCAAAGTAATCAGCTCTTTTACCTGTAAAAAAAGAAATACAATCCCCCAACATTAAAACCCACCACCCACACACCCAACCCTACTCTAAAACCCACCCAAACCCCACTTAAAAAACCTAACACTACCCCCTTGAAGATCACCCTACCTTGAGCCGTCTTCACCCAGCCGGGCACAAGTGGACCTCCAGAGGGGCAGAAGTCTTCATCCGATCCAGGCAGAAGAGGACCTCCAGACGTGCAGAAGACTTCATCCAGGCAGCATCTTCTATCTTCATCCATCCAGAGCGGAGCGGGTCCGTCTTCAAGACATCCGACACGGAGCATCCATCTCGGCCGATGACTAACGACAAATGAAGGTTCCTTTAAATGACGTCATCCAAGATGGCGTCCCTTGAATTTCGATTGGCTGATAGGATTCTATCAGCCAATCGGAATTAAGGTAGGAAAAATCCTATTGGCTGATGCAATCAGCCAATACGATTGAAGTTCAATCCTATTGGCTGATCCAATCAGCCAATAGGATTGAGCTCACATTCTATTGACTGATTGGAACAGCCAATAGAATGCAAGCTCAATTCTATTGGCTGATTGCATCAGCCAATAGGATTTTTCCTACCTTAATTCCGATTGGCTGATAGAATCCTATCAGCCAATCGGAATTCAAGGGACGCCATCTTGGATGACGTCATTTAAAGGAACCTTCATTCGTCATTAGTCGTCGGGCGAGATGGATGCTCCGCGCCGGATGTCTTGAAGATGGACCCGCTCCGGATGGATGAAGAAAGAAGATGCCGCCTGGATGAAGTCTTCTGCCCATCTGGAGGTCCTCTTCTGCCCGGATCGGATGAAGACTTCTGCCCCTCTGGAGGTCCACTTGTGCCCGGCTGGGTGAAGACGGCTCAAGGTAGGGTGATCTTCAAGGGGGTAGTGTTAGGTTTTTTTAAGGGGGTGTTGGGTGGGTTTTAGAGTAGGGTTGGGTGTGTGGGTGGTGGGTTTTAATGTTGGGGGGTTGTATTTCTTTTTTTAAAGGTAAAAGAGCTGATTACTTTGGGGCAATGCCCCGCAAAAGGCCCTTTTAAGGACTATTTGTAATTTAGTATAGGGTAGGGAATTTTATTATTTTGGGGGGCTTTTTTATTTTATTAGGGGGATTAGAGTAGGTGTAATTATTTTAAAAAACTTGTAATTTTCTGTAATTTAGTGTTTTTTATTTTTTGTACTTTAGATAATAGTATTTCATTTTATTTAATTGTAGGTAAAAGTAGTTAATTAATTTAATTTATTTAATTATAGTGTAGTGTTAGGTGTTAGTGTAACTTAGGTTAGGTTTTATTTTACAGCTAATTTTGTATTTATTTTAGCTAGGTAGTTATTAAATAGTTAATAACTATTTAATAACTCTTCTACCTAGTTAAAATAAATACAAAGTTGCCTGTAAAATAAAAATAAATCCTAAAATAGCTACAATGTAACTATTAATTATATTGTAGCTATCTTAGGGTTTATTTTTTAGGTAAGTATTTAGTTTTAAATAGGAATAATTTAGTTAATTATAGGAATATTTATTTAGATTTATTTAAATTATATTTAAGTTAGGGGGGTGTTAGGGTTAGGGTTAGACTTAGGTTTAGGGGTTAATATGTTTATTATAGTGGCGGCGGTATAGGGGGGGCAGATTAGGGGTTAATAAATATAATGTAGGTGGCGGCGGGGTCCGGGAGTGGCAGTTTAGGGGTTAAACATTTTATTTAGTTGCAGCGGGGTCCGGGAGCAGCAGTTTAGGGGTTAAACATTTTATTTAGTTGCGGCGGGGTCTGGGAGCGGCGGTTTAGGGGTTAATATGTTTATTTAGTTGTGGCGGGGTCCGGGAGCAGCGGTTTAGGGGTTAATACATTTATTAGAGTTGGGGCGGGGTCCGGGAGCGGCAGATTAGGGGTGTTTAGACTCGGGTACATGTTAGGGTGTTAGGTGTAGACGTTCCCATAGAAATCAATGGGAGCTTTTGCTGCTGTCAGACTCCCATTGATTCCTCCAGGGCGGCGGATTGAAAACCAGGTACGCTGGGCCGGAATAGTGGCGAGCGTACCTGGTAGACTTTTGATAACTTCCAAAAGTAGTCAGATTGTGCCAAACTTGCGTTCGGAACATCTGGAGGGACGTAACCATCGATCTGTGTCGGACTGAGTCCGCCAGATCGTATGTTACGTCACTATATTCTACTTTTGCCGTTCTGTAGGGTTTGATAACTACGGTGAATCAGGCTCGCCACAAATACACTGCAGAATTCCAGCATATTTGCGGTTGACAGCTTCATAAATAGAGGCCTTAGTCTTATGCTGTTCCATGTGGCACATGCTGACCATGATTTCCTACACAAAACAGCTATCCCATGCTTTGTGACTTGTGACCCGTTCTCTTTATTTTCATGTGCCGTCCTGTACAATTGGAAAGTACCTCAGGGAAATTTAATTGCACAGCTGGACAAAATAGCAAATTGTCTAGTTCCGTATTGAAGAACCTTAAAATATTCTACCAGCTTCTGTAGTTTTATTTTGAAAGCCTGTCATGTCACTTTTACTTTTGCTATAAATCATGGTTATTTTTTTTCCTCTGTTTAATGTACCATGCTATATTTTAAAGCAAGTGTAAAGGATGTGTACCTGTATAACAAAACTTCTTGTGCTTGTTGCTGAGACCATGCAATGTCTTTTTTGTTTTACATGATGCACACAAATCACAATTATATCATTGTTCAGCTTCAGCAACTTTTATTTTATTGCAAATAAACTAACCACTCCCATGCACCAGATTTTACCTCTATCACCATAGAAACATATATTTTAATGGCAGATAAGTACCATATTTCCATCAAATCTGCCTAATACTTCCTAAACAAGTATAAATGTATCTAGTTCGTAGGATAGCCTTATGCTTATCTTAAAGTCCGCCACAGTGATTGTAATTACCACCTATTGTGGAAGTTTATTCTGTGAATCAATCACCCTTTCTGTAAAGAAGTGCTTCTGCAAATTACTCCTGAATCTACTACCCTTCAGCTTGAGATCATGATCCCATTTCTTGAATTTTTCTTGTTATGAAAAATACTCACAACCTCAGCTTTATTAAGCCTTACTATACTTGAAAGCTACTATCTGAATCACATCACCTCTTTCCCTTCTCTCCCCTATACTATACATATTGAGTTTCATTTTTAGACCATTTACTATTTTAGTAGACGTTCTTTGCACAGATTCCAGTTTGTTTATATCTTTCTGGAGATATGGGGGCCTATCTATCAAGCTCCGAAAGGAGCTTGAAGGCCCGTGTTTCTGCCGTGTTTCCGCTGCTCCCTAACCCTGTCCGCCTCCTCTAAAGTGGCGGACAGGAATCGCCGGAAATCAACCCGATCGAGTACGATCGGGTTGATTGACACCCCCCTGCTGGCGGCTGATTGGCCGTGAGTCTGCAGGGGGCAGCATTGCACCAGCAGCTCACAAGAGCTGCTGGTGCAATGCTGAATATGGAGAGCGTATTGCTCTCTGCATTCAACAATGTTTGTCGAACCTGATCCACAGTGTTGGATCAGGTCCGACAGACATATGATAAATAGGCCCCATGGCCTCCAGAACTTCACACAATACTCAAGATGAGCCCTAACTAGTGATCTGTAAATTGGAATAAGAACCTTACTATTTCTGCTGCAAATACCTCTACCAATACAAGTTGCGCAGCAAATCAGTTGCTACAACACCGCTTTTTTAGCATTTGGTGTTGGTGTTGCGCAGCTATTACAAGTTGCAAAATAACTTATTTTGTGTGGACGTTAAGCCACATAATCTAAACAGCCAAATCACGTGCGCATTCATGTATTCCTCATAAAAGTCAATGGAGAAGACAAATAGAAAACCCCCACAAAAACCCTAATATGTTGCGCAAAGCCCTTGACGTATTCTCTTTGAAAGTGTACATGAAAATGCGAGTATTTAACATTGTGAAAATGTTTTAATAATGGAATATGTTCTATTTATGGTACCCATTCTATGTATCCATTGGGTTTCCATTCTCTTCAAGTGGAGTTCCCTACCAACACCTCCAGGAGGTGTTTAATATGTTCCAAGATTATACCCTTAAGACTATTAGGTTCCATATTAAGATGAATTCTAAAGTGATTGGATAAACTATGGCCTAGATTTGGAGTTTGGCGGTAAAAGGGCTGTTAACGCTCCGCGGGCTTTTTTCTGGCCGCACCATAAATTTAACTCTGGTATCGAGAGTTCAAACAAATGCTGCGTTAGGCTCCAAAAAAGGAGCGTAGAGCATTTTTACCGCAAATGCAACTCTCGATACCAGAGTTGCTTACGGACGCGGCCAGCCTCAAAAATGTGCTTGTGCACGATTCTCCCATAGGAAACAATGGGACTGTTTGAGCTGAAAAAAAACCTAACACCTGCAAAAAAGCAGCGTTCAGCTCCTAAGGAACCCCGATTGTTTCCTATGGGGAAACACTTCCTACGTCTGCACCTAACACTCTAACATGTACCCCGAGTCTAAACACCCCTAACCTTACACTTATTAACCCCTAATATGCCGCCCCCGCTATCGCTGACCCCTGCATATTTTTTTTAACCCCTAATCTGCCGCTCCGTAAACCGCCGCCACCTACGTTATCCCTATGTACCCCTAATCTGCTACCCCTAACACCGCCGACCCCTATATTATATTTATTAACCCCTAATCTGCCCCCCTCAACGTCGCCGACACCTGCCTACACTTATTAACCCCTAATCTGCCGAGCGGACCTGAGCGCTACTATAATAAAGTTATTAACCCCTAACCCGCCTCACTAACCCTATCATAAATAGTATTAACCCCCTAATCTGCCCTCCCTAACATCGCCGACACCTAACTTCAATTATTAACCCCTAATCTGACGACCGGAGCTCACCGCTATTCTAATAAATTGATTAACCCCTAAAGCTAAGTCTAACCCTAACACTAACACCCCCCTAACTTAAATATAATTTACATCTAACGAAATAAATTAACTCTTATTAAATAAATGATTCCTATTTAAAGCTAAATACTTACCTGTAAAATAAATCCTAATATAGCTACAATATAAATTATAATTATATTATAGCTATTTTAGGATTAATATTTATTTTACAGGCAACTTGGTATTTATTTTAACCAGGTACAATAGCTATTAAATAGTTAAGAACTATTTAATAGTTACCTAGTTAAAATAATAACAAATTTACCTGTAAAATAAATCCTAACCTAAGATATAATTAAACCTAACACTACCCTATCAATAAAATAATTAAATAAACTACCTACAATTAACCTAACACTAAACTATCAATAAATTAATTAAACACAATTCCTACAAATAAATACAATTAAATAAACTAGCTAAAGTACAAAAAATAAAAAATAACTAAGTTACAAAAAATAAAAAAATATTTACAAACATAAGAAAAATATTACAACAATTTTAAACTAATTACACCTACTCTAAGCCCCCTAATAAAATAACAAAGACCCCCAAAATAAAAAATTCCCTACCCTATTCTAAATTAAAAAAGTTACAAGCTCTTTTACCTTACCAGCCCTGAACAGGGCCCTTTGCGGGGCATGCCCCAAGAAGTTCAGCTCTTTTGCCTGTAAAAGAATAAATACAATACCCCCCCCCCCAACATTACAACCCACCACCCACATACCCCTAATCTAACCCAAACCCCCCTTAAAGAAACCTAACACTAAGCCCCTGAAGATCTTCCTACCTTGTCTTCACCATCCAGGTATCACCGATCCGTCCTGGCTCCAACATCTTCATCCAACCCAAGCGGGGGTTGGCGATCCATCATCCGGTGCTGAAGAGGTCCAGAAGAGGCTCCAAAGTCTTCCTCCTATCCGGCAAGAAGAGGACATCCGGACCGGCAAACATCTTCTCCAAGCGGCATCTTCGATCTTCTTCCATCCGGTGCGGCGCGGGTCCATCTTGAAGCAGGCGACGCGGATCCATCCTCTTCTTCCGTTGTCTCCCGACTAATGACGGTTCCTTTAAGGGACGTCATCCAAGATGGCGTCCCTCAAATTCCGATTGGCTGATAGGATTCTATCAGCCAATCGGAATTAAGGTAGGAATTTTCTGATTGGCTGATGGAATCAGCCAATCAGAATCAAGTTCAATCCGATTGGCTGATCCAATCAGCCAATCAGATTGAGCTCGCATTCTATTGGCTGTTCCGATCAGAGCTCGCATTCTATTGGCTGTTGCGGTCGGAAGATTAGGGGTTAATTATTTTAAGTAGCTGGCGGCGACGTTGTGGGGGGCAGGTTAGGGGTTAATAAATGTAATACAGGGGTCGGCGGGGTTAGGGGCAGCAGATTAGGGGTACATAAGTATAACGTAGGTGGCGGTCGGCAGATTAGGGGTTAAAAATTTTTAATCGAGTGGCGGCGATGTGGGGGGAGCTCGGTTTAGGGGTACATAGGTAGTTTATGGGTGTTAGTGTACTTTAGGGTACAGTAGTTGAACCGGCGTTAGCCAGAAAGCTCTTAACCCCTGCTATTTTCAGGCGGCTGGAGTTTTGTCGTTAGAGCTCTAACGCTCACTTCAGAAACGACTCTAAATACCGGCGTTAGAAAGATCCCATTGAAAAGATAGGATACGCAAATGGCGTAGGGGGATCTGCGGTATGGAAAAGTCGCGGCTGAAAAGTGAGCGTTAGACCCTTTAATCACTGACTCCAAATACCAGCGGGCGGCCAAAACCAGCGTTAGGAGCCTCTAACGCTGGTTTTGACGGCTACCGCCGAACTCCAAATCTAGGCCTATGTTTTTTAAAGCCTGTTTCAATATTCCTAATGTGTTCCAATAATCTTATCTTATATGGTCTGATGGTACGACTTATGTATTGTAGTTTGCACTTGCATTCCAGCAAGTACACAACGTGATCTGTTTTACAGTTGGTGAGAGTTTCAATCTCAAAAATGTTATTGTTTGAAGTTGAAGTGATTGATCTGGTCGGTTTGTATTTATTAAATGATATTTTCACAATTCAGACGGTTACATTTAAAAAAAAACTTTAGTATTAGCTTGTAGCCATTTCTTTGTTTTACCATTAGTGGTCTTATTTCCTGATTTTAGCTTGCTTGGGGCGAGAATTGATTTTAAATTCATTCCCTTCCTAAAAATGAGCTGTGGTCTCGCTGTCGTGACTTCCTTCAGAAGGTTATCCTTTTTTTAGTACATGCCAGTGTTTGTTTAAAATTTATTTGCTATTACTGGCCCCCTCATTATAAGTTGTGATCATAGATGGCATACTCTTTTTATTCTTCTTTGTGGTACATGATTTTAACATTACCTGTCTATCCATCTTTTGCACTTTTAAGAATGCCTTCCGTATGTTGTCTTCATTATAACCTTTACATATAAGTTCCCCTTCAAGGATCTTAGATTCCCTGAGGAAGTCTTCCTCTTTAGTGCAATTTTTCTTTATTCTTTGGAATTGGCCATATGGGATACTCTGTATCCATGCCGGGTGATAGCCACTATTGCTATCTGTCGGTTTCCTATATAGTTTAGTTTTAATATTGTAATTCTCATGATATAACATTAGGTCTAAAAACTATATATATATTTTTTATGATTACATTTTTTCATATGTGCTCTATATTGATTTTTGTAATTATGTTATGATATTAATGTTTGCTGTAAATTGGATCATATGAATTCCTAATGTGTATATATATGAGTTGTTTTCCTTATGTATTTTATTGAAAAATGTTTACATGTTGCAACATATTTTATATATTTATTCTATATACTGTATATTTTTATGGCTTTTTTAGACATATATTTTCCTCTGTGTGTTATAGACATATATTCAATTTTTTAAATGATAATATTTGTTTCTAATGACTTCTTAGTTTAATTATGTTTTTACTGATAATACATTTTATAGTTTCACTTATATATTTATATTTTTGTACCAGTGTCAATTATTTTGCTTGATTTAGCTCTACCATCCTGCTACGAGCTAAACGTATAACTCCGTTTCTATGGAGTTTCCAAATATAGGTGAAGCAGATTACGTAACAAATCATGTGACCGAGATTCTGTCCTATAGCAGGGGGGGCGTGCCACCACTCCCTCTACTTAAACAGATAATCGGATAGAGTAATATATCCCTCTGAGGAAGAAGGAACTAACCAGTTATCCTTTGAAACGCTTTAGGGTTTACTTACTATCATTATTTATACTGGCACTCTGCTGGTTTATGTTTTGTGTCATTACATATGCTGGTTGATGTTCAGGACTTTATACACCTGTGTATCCTGTTATATTGGCTTTGGAGATTTATTCACAGGCTAATCATACCTCATATTGTTTGAGGGTTTCTCATGTGAGTTGATAAACCGTATGTCATGTTTTTTAATTATTCATTAAAAGCAATATTACACTATTTTGGTTCATTTCTCTTATCTGGGCATGCACCCTTGGGAAGAGACAAACAGAGGATAAAACCGTTTGCAACTACATACTCCAAGAAGTGGATAGAACTCCAAAGATTTCATTCTCCATACAAGGCACATATTTATTGGAATCCTACTACCCCTTGCAGTTGTGGCAACTTACCTCATTAGATTGAGGTAACTTCTGGTAAGGGTATCATCATTATATTGAGTCACAATTTGAACTTGTTTTCATTGCATATCATATTTGCATTTTAGTTTTTACATATTACTGTGCTTGTATATGTCACTCTGTTTTTATATGTTTTAGCATAGAATTGTTATGCGCTGTTTCCCTCTTGTTCACATTCTCTAAAATTTATGTTTTGTTGGGAGTTTTATTTTCACCTATCTTATTTGTATTTTAGCAGCTGCTGACTATTCTCCCCCCTCTCACTGGCGCATACACATTAGTGCTGCTTGTTTTCAGATCAGAGTGCTGGTCTGTTGCATTCTACGTGTTTGCACACATATATATTTATATATATATATATATATATATATATATATATATATATATATATATATATATATCTCCAGATCTATATGCAAATATATAATTGTTCCTTAAACATCATTGGATGCACGGCAATTTATATCTGCTTATGGTTCAGATATAGGGCCCCATATATCAAATGGGGGTGGGGGCAGACAAGGTTCCCAGCTAGGGAACCTGTTTGCATAAATTTGTGCTGAGGGCGGAGAGGATGCTGTTCTTCCATTACATGCATTTATTAATGCTCTAAGAAGTTTTTTGTGCAGCACCACCTTCTGCTCTAGGGTGAGATTAGGATCTGTCAATCACTATAAATGAATGAGTCAGGTGATTTAACTCTGCTACCTCTGCGATGGTGGAGAGATTAGTAAACCATGGTGACTGCTGCATGGTGAGTGCACCAAGGCTGCCTCCATATCTTGATAAATGGAATCCTTAATTAAATTCACCTTAATAGTGTATGACCTACCTTTGCTATTTTATCCGAACAAAGGGGAAATATTATTGTAATAAAATAATAACAAGTAAATAATGAGTAATAATAAATCATATCAAAATCAAAATACACTCAATATTTTTTTCATACAAAATATATTTTACAGTAATTAAACAGTGCTCTTTCATATGAAGGATAATTAGTTTATGGTTAATGTCCCTGTAAATGCAATAGTACAACTGTGTTTAGTTTTCTCCACTTAAAATGGGTCTACAGGGCAATTTGCAGTCTGCTTCATATATGTTATTGATGCAATTGTGTTCTAACAGCTCTTATAAAATAATATAGCTGTCACTATTTTGCTTCTCAACTTTTTAATGCATCTAGTATAGTTGATAATCCAGTAGTAATAGTAATAGGATTGCAGATGTGGATCTAGCGCACAGTAGGTGCAAAAATTTTCTTACTTAATTTATGTTATCAGCAAACATACTGTAGCTTCTTACAGCAAATAGTACATTTGTGTTTAAAATAGAATGTATCTATGGGTAGCCAGAGAGGGGGGCACTAAGGGGAAAATGAGCCCCTTTGAATTTTGCTATTTATATCCAAGCATAAGCAGCTACTTGAGTTACTTATTAGAGCCAAACAGACACCATTTTTAAAATGTTGAATAGCTTATGTGCACAATAATCTCCTGTCAGGCATGCTGCCACTGATAATATTTTTTATCTATTTATGCTCTCATTCATTCACTCATTCATTTATCTATACATTTTCTTTGGCTGTCCATTTAAGGATTGGTTGACCTTTAAATGCAAAATAAACATCTCTATAACTTTGCATTCAGTAATATTTAGGTACCATATTCATGACTGATGGGCTGATGATAAAAAGCTCTCCATTCTCATGTGATTATCTAAGATGTCTTGTCAGTACTTGTCATGACCTGTTCTCTTTATTGCCATGTGCCATCCTGTATAATTGGAAAGTACCTTTTTTTCTGCAGCTCAGGGATATTTAATTGCACAGCTGGACGAAATAGCAAATTGTCTAGTTCAGTATTGAAGAACTGGCCTCCATACCTATTACACATTCTACCTTAAAATATTCTACCAGCTTATGTAGTTTTGTTTTGCTAGCATGTTATGTTACTTTTACTTTTGCTATAAATCATAGTTATTTTTTTTTCTCTGTTTAATGTACCGAGCTATATTTTAAAGCAAGTGTAAAGGGTGTGTACCTTTATAACACAACTAGAGATGTCTGTTTGTTGTGCTTGTTGCTAACATAATGCAATGGGGCAGGCTCGCCGGAAACAGCAGTTACGAAGCAGCGGTCTAAAGACCGCTGCTCCTTTACTTGTCCGTCTGTTCTGAGGCTGCGGACATCAATCTGCCCGATCCTATACGATTGGGCTGATTGACACCCCCTGCTAGTGGCCGATTGGCCGCAAATCTGCAGGGGGCGGCATTGCACAAGCAGTTCACAAGAACTGCTTGTGCAATGATAAATGCCGACAGCATTTGCTGTCGTCATTTATCGATGTGCGGCGGACATGATACGATAAATCGTATCATGTCCGCTCGCACTTTCATAAATCAGCCCCAATGTCTTTTTTGTTTTACATGATGAACACATGATGAAAGGGGCAGGAGCCCCAAAATGTTGCTCTAATAAAAGGTTCAGCCTTTTAAATCGTGTGCTACCTTCATTTTCTACATATCATTATTATCTTGGGACCTTAAGGGTGGTCCTGGAAGGTATTGCACCGGACATTATCTATACAGAAAAATTGTTTTTTGGAAGTGTGTGCGAATCCCACCTGCTCTTACTACACAAATCACAATTATATCATGGTTTAGCTTCAGCAACTTTTTTTTTGTTAGCATTTAACTAACCACTCACATGCACCAGATTTTATCGCCCTCACCATAGAAACATATATGTTAACAGCAGATAAGTACCATATTTTCAACAAGTCTGCCTAATACTTCCTAAAAAGTATAAATGTATATAGTTCATAGGATAGCCTTATGCTTATCTTAAATTCCCCCACAGTGTGTGTCATTACCACCTCTTGTGGAAGTTCATTTTGCGAATCAATCATCCTTTCTGGAAAGAAGTGCTTCTGCAAAATACTACTGAATACCCTTCAGCTTGAGATCATGATCCTTTCTTCTTGAATTTTTCTTGTTCTGAAAAATAGTAACAGCCTCAGCTTTATTAAGCCTTACTATACTTGAAAGCTACTATCTGTATCACATCACCTCTTACCCTTCTATCCCCTATGCTATACATATTGAGCTTCTCCTGGTACGTTTTATTTTTAGACCATGTACCATTTTAGTAGCCCTTCTTTGCACAGATTCCAGTTTGTTTAAATCCTTCTGGAAATATGGCCTCCAGAACTACACACAGTACTCAAGAAAAAGCCTAACTATTGATCAGTAAAGTGGAATAAGAACCTTACTATTTCTGCTGAAAATACCTCTTTCAATACAAATGGCCTTACTTTATGCAACTCCCAGTGGCAAGATTTATAAACTACAACAAACATGGAATAGCAAGATGGATTGAGTCATAATGAAATATCAGTTACATAATAGATATTGAAATATTGTTTACTTGTTATATTTTCTCCTTTATTTTTAGTCTGATTTTTATTGTTGAGATTTTTTATATTTTTGCTTTGCAAATTGAGTTTAAAACTCATGTACTGGCAATTTATATTGCTGCTTCCCACCTTTTCTTTCACTTGAGCAAGTTTTTATTAATGGGTATCAATTTAATTGTTATATTTGTGGAGTTTTAAGGATTTGTTCCATTGTTAATCTTCAGTACTATTTTTGTTCCTTCTACATCATTGGATTCAAGGCAATTTATATCTGCTTATGGTTCAGATATAGGGCCCCATATATCAAATGGGGGTGGGGGCAGAAAAGGTTCCCAGCTAGGGAACCTGTTTGCATACATTTTTGCTGAGGGCGGTGAGGATGCTATTCTTCCATTATATGCATTTATTAATGCACTAACACCTAGATTACGAGTTTTGCGTTAACAGGGGTGCGGTGCTAATGAGAAGTTTATGCTCACTGCTCACTTACAGACAGTGCTGGTATTACGGGTTTTTACAAACCCGGCGTTAGCCGCAAAAAAGTGAGCGAAGAGCAAAATTTTGCTCCACATCTCACTTTAATACCAGCACTGCTTACGTTAGCGGTGAGCTGGTAAAACGTGCTTGTGCACGATTTCCCCATAGGAATCAATGGGGGAGAGCCGGCTGAAAATAAAACTAACACCTGCAAAAAAGCAGCGTTCAGCTTCTAACGCAGCCCCATTGATTCCTATGGGGAAATAAAAGTTATGTCTACACCTAACACCCTAACATGAACCCCTAGTCTAAACACCCCTAATCTTACACTTATTAACCCCAAATCTGCCGCCCCCGACATCGTTGACACCTACATTATATTATTAACCCCTAATCTGCCGCTCCGGACACCACTGCCACCTAAATTATAGTTATGAACCCCTAATCTGCTGCCCCCAACATCGCCGAACCCTACATTATATTTATTAACCCCTAATCTTCTGCCGCCAATGTCACCGCAACCTAACTACATATATTAACCCCTAATCTGCCGCCCCCAATGTCGCCACCACTATAATAAACATATTAACCCCTAAACCTAACTCTAACCCTAACCCTACCCCCCTAACTTAAATATAATTTAAATAAATTAAATAAAATTACTACAATTAACTAAATAATTCCTATTTAAAACTAAATACTTACCTATCAAATAAACCCTAAGCTAGCTACAATATAACTAATAGTTACATTGTATCTAGCTAAGGGTTTATTTTTATTTTACAGGCAACTTTGTATTTATTTTAACTAGGTACAATAGTTATTAAATAGTTATTAACCATTTAATAACTTCCTAGCTAAAATAAATACAAATTTACCTGTAAAATAAAACCTAAGTTACAATTACACCTAACACTACACTATAATTAAATAAATTAACTAAACTAAATAAAATTAATTACAATTAAATAAAATTATCTAAAGTACAAAAAAAACCCCCACTAAATTACAGAAAATAATAAAATAATTATAAGATTTTTAAACTAATTACACCTACTCTAATCCCCCTAACAAAATAAAAAGCCCCCAAGAATAAAAAAGCCCTACCCTACACTAAATTACAAATAGCCCTTAAAAGGGCCTTTTGCGGGGCATTGCCCCAAAGTAATCAGCTCTTTAACCTGAAAAAAAGTACAAATCCCCCCCCAACATTAAAACCCACCACCCACACAACCAACCCTACTCTAAAACCCACCCAATCCCCCCTTAAAAAAACCTAACACTAATCCCCTGAAGATCACCCTACCGTGAGACGTCTTCACCCAACCGGGCAGAAGGGGTCCTCCAGATGGGCAGAAGTCTTCATCCAACCGGGCAGAAGTGGTCCTCCAGACGGGCATAAGTCTTCATCCAGATGGCATCTTCTATCTTCATCCATCCGGCGCGGAGCGGGTCCATCTTCAAGACATCCGACGCGGAGCATCCTCTTCTTTCTTCATCCGACGACTAAATGAAGGTTCCTTTAAATGAAGTCATCCAAGATGGCGTCCCTTCAATTCCGATTGGATGATAGAATTCTATCAGCCAATCGGAGTTAAGGTAGAAAAAATCCTATTGGCTGATACGCTCAGCCAATAGGATTGAACTGGCATTCTATTGGCTGATTGGAACAGCCAATAGAATGCCAGCTCAATCCTATTGACTGATTGGATCAGCCAATAGGATTAAAGTTCAATCCTATTGGCTGATTACATCAGCCAATATGATTTTTCTACCTTAATTCCGATTGGCTGATAGAATTCTATCAGCCAATTGGAATTGAAGGGATGCCATCTTGGATGAAGTCATTTAAAGGAACCTTCATTCCTTTGGATTTCCGCGTTGGATTTCTTGAAGATGGACCCGCTGAAGATAGAAGATGCCATCTGGATGAAGACTTCTTCCCGTCTGGAGGACCACTTCTGCCCGGTTGGATGAAGACTTCTGCCCATCTGGAGGACCTCTTCTGCCCGGTTGGGTGAAGACGTCTCACGGTAGGGTGATCTTCAAGGGGTTAGTGTTAGGTTTTTTAAGGGGGTATTGGGTGGGTATTAGAGTAGGGTTGGTTGTGTGGGTGGTGGGTTTTAATGTTGGGGGGTATTTGTACTTTTTTTTTCAGGTAAAAGAGCTGATTACTTTGGGGCCATGCCCCGCAAAAGGCCCTTTTAAGGGATATTTGTAATTTAGTGTAGGGTAGGGCTTTTTTTATTTTGGGGGGCTTTTTTATTTTGTTAGGGTGATTAGAGTAGGTGTAATTAGTTTAAAAATCTTGTAATTATTTTATTATTTTCTGTAATTTAGTGGGGGGGGTTCGTACTTTAGATAATTTAATTTAATTTAGGTAATTAATTTAATTATAGTGTAGTGTTAGCTGTAATTGTAACTTAGGTTAGGTTTTATTTTACAGGTAAATTTGTCTTTATTTTAACTGGGTAGTTATTAAATAGTAAATAACTATTTAATAACTATTCTACCTAGTTAAAATAAATAAAAAGTTGCCTGTAAAATAAAAATAAACCCTAAGCTAGATACAATGTAACTATTAGTTATATTGTAGCTATCTTAGGGTTTATTTTATAGGTAAGTATTTAGTTTTAAATAGGACTAATTTAGTTAATGATAGGAATTTTATTTAGATTTATTGTAATTATATTTAAGTTAGGGGGGTTAGGGTTAGACTTAGGTTTAGGGGTTAATACATTTAATATAGTGGCGGCGACGTTGTGGGCGGCAGATTAGGTGTTAATAAATGTAGGTAGGTGTCGGCGATGTTAGGGGCGGCAGATTAGGGGTTAATAATATTTAACTAATGTTTGCGATGCGGGAGTGTGGCGGTTTAGGGGTTACTATATTTATTATAGTGCCCGAGATGTCTGGTTCGGCAGATTAGGGGTTAAAATATTTATTTTAGTGTTTGCGATGTGGGGTGCCTCGGTTTAGGGGTTAATAGGTAGTTTATAGGTGTTAGTGTTCTTTTTAGCACTTTAGTTAAGAGTTTTATGCTACAGCGTTTTAGTGTAAAACTCTTAACTACTGACTTTTAAATGCGGTACCAGTCTTGACAGGAGAGGGTTTACCACTCACTTTTGGTCAGACTCGTAATACCGACGCTATGCAAGTCCCATTGAAAATATAGGATACGCAATTGACGTAAGGGGATTTGCGGTATTTCCGAGTCTGGCCAAAAAAGTGAGCGGTGAGCCTGTCATTTCAAGACTCGTAATACCAGCGGGCGTTAAAAGCAGTGTTGGGACCTCTCAATGCTGCTTTTTAACCGTAACGCAAGACTCATAATCTAGCCGTAAGTTTTTTGTGCAGCACCACCTTCTGCTCTAGGATGAGATTAGGATCTGTCAATCACTATAAATTAATGAGTCTGGGGTGATTTAACTCTGCTACCTCTGAGATTGTGGAGAGATTAGGAAGCCATGGTGACTGCTGCATGGTGAGTGCGCCAAGGCTGCCTCCATATCTTGATAAATGGAATCCATAAATAAATTCACCTTAATAGTGTATGATCTACCTTTGCTTTTTTATCCGAACAAAGGGGAAATATTATTGAAATAAAATAATAACAAGTAAATAATGAGTAATAATAAATCATATCAAAATCAAAATACTCCCATTTTTTAAAGTAATTAAACAATGCTCTTTCATATGAAGGATAATTAGTTTATGGTTAATGTCCTTGTAAATGCAATAGTACAACTGTGTTTAGTTTTCTCCACTTAAAATGGGTCTACAGGGCTAGTTGCAGTCTGCTTCATATATGTTATTGATGCAATTGTGTTCTAACAGCTCTTATAAAAAAATATAGCTGTCACTATTTTGCTTCTCAACTCTTTAATGCATCTAGTAAAATAGTTGATAATCCAGTAGTTATAGTAATAGGATTGTAGATGTGGATCTAGCGCAGAGTAGGTGCAAAACATTTTCTTATTTAATTTATGTTATCAGCATAAATACTGTAGCTTAGTACAGCAAATAGTACATTTGTGTATAAAATAGAATGTATCTATGGGTAGCCAGAGAGGGGGGCACTAAGGGGAAAATGAGCCCCTTTGAATTTTGCTATTTATATCCAAGCATAAGCAGCTACTTGAGTTACTTATTAGAGCCAAACAGACACCATTTTTAAAATGATGAATAGCTCATGTGCACAATAATCAACTCTCTTGATGGACTGTCTGCACTGATAATATGTTGCCTGGGACTTTTTTTTATCTATTTATTCTCTCAATCATTCACTCATTCATTTATCTATACATTTTTCTTTGGATGTCCATTTAAGGTTTGTTTGAACTTTCATTGCAAAATAAACATCTATATAACTTTGCATTCAGTCATACTTTAGGTACTATATTCATGACTGAGGGTCTGATGATATAAAGCTCTCCACTATCATGTGATTATCTAAGATGTCTTGTCAGTACTGCTAAGTCTATTATTTTTTTTAGAAAGGCAAATTTTTAATTTGCAAGCTGGTTATCTAGGTATGTAGACTTCTGGTTGTGAAGGAGAGAAGCATACATTGCAATATAATGCTCATAGAAAGCCACAAAAGATTTTGTGTCATTTGTTTCCATGCTGGAAAGTTATTGTTCATCAGGGTCTAAGACATTTTCTCTCTCTACTCTCTCAACATTGACTTCTCTCTCTCGCTCTCTCTCTTTCGCTCTCTCTCTCCCTCTCTCTTTCTTTCTCTGTCGTACTTTTTCTCTTTCTCTTTTTTCCCCATTTCTTTCTTTGACTCTCTTTCAGTAGTACACCACGGGGGAATACTGGATACCTTTTTATATGATCCAAATAAAGCAGTGGTGGCTTTTTCACACTTTCAAGTTGTGCGGACAGCAATGCATGTTGGGATTAGTGATGCTAAATATTAATCTGCTGACAAATATTATTAAAAATGTATAAATAGAACTAATGCCAAAACACAGAGCCTACTCAAGTCTGTTCTTTTTCAGTGAACAGATAACCATCAGCTTTCAGGTTTGGTAAACTCATTTTGTTACTCAGATAAAAACATAACTCCACTACTATGTCCAATTGGACAGGAACCATGAGATAATTGAAATAAAATACAAATGGTTATTACATTATTGAAATATAAGCACACTATGAAACAACATTTTTATTTTGTTTTATGGTAGAAATATGAGGTAGACAATAGTGTGCATTGTGGGGATTGTTTTTTCCTGTTAACTGCGTATTATACAATCCCATAGTTCTAAATGCCGTGCCAATAGCATAGCAGCTGGAATCTATATGAATTGCAGGCAATCATAACAAAAGTATAAACTTGTAATTACAATACAATACAAGCAAAATTCTGATGTATACAATGTTTATATTTTCCACCAGTTTGGAGGATTTTGTAATCTTTTAATTTTTAAACATCTTTTGTTAGCTGTTTATTTTGAATCCAGATCACATATGTTTAGCAACAGAAAGTTGCAGACTCATTTTTACTAGAATCTGACGGCACGTTGTTCATTTTCATGAAGAGGAGTCCTGCTTAGCATCTTTCGAGACCTAGCGAACCATGGATAATTTTGTAGAATACCTGGGTTTGCTTTTTCATCTCAGTAGTTTGCAAATATTTTCATGCTCTGCAGTGTTGATAATTATGTTTTTGTTTTTACTTCCTGCACACTTTATGCCGACTCTAAAAAGGCTTTGTGTCAAGGAGAAGGCAAAATAATAATCCTCTGAACAGTTCATTATAAATAAGGAATTTATAGCTACTGTTTCACCCAAGCATATTGCACAATATTATGCTGAATTGTAATTGTAAATGATACCATACAGATATTAATGCTAGAGCAATATATAATAACCACATATTGGGTAAAATATATTTGACTAGATAAATGGCTAAACGTTTGCTGTATTGATTTAGGTTTGAGGTTGAAATTAAAGTTATTATTCGATGTTATATTAATCTGAAATTTACACAAATAACAGACATGTGGATTTAGATTAATACTAAACTACTTATTTTTCTGCAGATTTTGTATTTGTTTGAAAACACAAAAAAGGGGTCCTTTTTAAAGAATAAATGAATGTATGGAACATAAAAATGTAGTTCATGCAGTTAAATGGACATTGTACAGTCGATTTTTCTTTGCATAAATGTTTTGTAGATGATCCATTTATATAGCCCATCTGGGACAGGTTTTTTTGTAACAATGTACAGTTTTGTTTATTTTTTTTTAAGAACATTGTGCTGATTTTCAGACTCGAAACCAAGCCCCAAAGTGTCAGATGTAGACCCAGGTCTACAGATTTTTGCTGCTATTGCTTGTGTAATCTGTCTTTTTATATGCAGGGAAGGGGGGAGGCGGGGGTGTCTGCTCTTCCTGCTTCTGCAGCCCCTTTCAATGGGTGTCCCAGCCTAACCTCATCAACAGTGCTAATTTGGGAGCTTCTAAGTAATTTAAAAAAAAAAAAGGTTTTATCCTGGATTTTTAGATCAGTATCTGTGCATATTCTTCTTTATAGTAGTGTATTTTACATGCAGTTATATGGAAATTGGTGTACACTGTCCCTTTAAAACTGGCTTTATACTTTGCTTAGCCAGTCATCAGCTTACATTGTGTCTGGGACATCCTAAAACATTTAATGTGAAAATGGCTTAATGTAGCTTATTGAGTAAAAAAGTGCCCAAATGTTAACCAATTGCTGCATAATTTTGCACAACCTAAGATTTACACTGTCCAAGCCTATTCTAGAAGTTTCATGGATTTTGGTGTCCCACAAGGCAAATGAGTAAAATTAAACTTGTTTTTTTGGGGAGCTTAATGTGGCTTAACATACAAATTTTAACTTAGATGTTAACCAATTTCCGCCAAACTTCCTACAATACAATAATCCATCCATGCAAACATATTCTGAAAATTTCCGGACATTGGTAAAACATACCAAAAGTTATTCACATTTAACTATTTATTTTTTTACAATCCTAAAACATTTAATGTGAGCAGCTTAATGTAAAAAGAGCTTAATGTACCAAAATGTGCCTAAACATCAATCAATTGCCTTGAAACTTGGCACAACCTCAGTTATTCACTATCCAAACCTATCCTAGAAGTTTCATGGATTTTGGTTTCCCACAAGGCAAATCAGTGACATTGGCCTCTAGTTATCAATGTGTCTACTTTACCTGCCTTCGCCGGTTCAATACGCCCGCCTAAGCTCGCCTACCATCGCCGCCGCAGACCTGAATATGTTCGCCTAAGTTATCAATTAAGCTGTCAAAAAGCTGCGCACCAAGTACGGGGCAATGAGCAGCGGACTGTGAGAGTTATCACTTATCCGATCTCGCTGCTCTTCAGCTT
This sequence comes from Bombina bombina, assembly GCF_027579735.1. Taxonomy (NCBI): domain Eukaryota; kingdom Metazoa; phylum Chordata; class Amphibia; order Anura; family Bombinatoridae; genus Bombina; species Bombina bombina. Next base: position 1,023,739,851 of record NC_069503.1, read on the forward strand.
TTTTACAGCTTTATTGATACCCCTGTCACTAAGCACTCACACTAACTACACTGTTCTACCCCCTATACCGGCGCCCCCGGAGCCCCCCGCAACTAAATAAAGTTACTAACCCCTAAACCGCCGCTCCTAGACCCCCCCGCAACTCTTATAAATGTATTAACCCCTAAACCGCCGCTCCCGGACACCGCCGCAACCTACATTATAACTAATAACCCCTATCCTGCCCCCCCTATACCGCTGCCACCTAGATTTATTAACCCCTATCCTGCGGATCCCGGACCCCGCCGCAACTAAATAGTTTAACCCCTAAACCGCCGCTCCCGGACCCCACCGCAACCTATATTAAATTTATTAACCCCTAATCTGCCCCCCTACACCGTCGCCACCTATAATACATTTATTAACCCCTATCCTGCCCCCCACTACACCGCCGCCACTGTAATAAAATTATTAACCCCTAAACCTAAGTCTAACACTAACCCTAGCACCCCCTTAACTTAAATATTAATTAAATACATCTAAATAATATTTCAATTATTAACTAAGTTAATCCTATTTAAAACTAAATACTTACCTGTAAAATAAACCCTAATATAGCTACAATATAAATAATAATTATATTGTAGCTATCTTAGGATTTATTTTTATTTTACAGGCAACTTTTAATTTATTTTAACTAGGTACAATAGCTATTAAATAGTTATTAACTATTTAATAGCTACCTAGTTAAAATAAAGAGACATTAACCTGTAAAATAAAAACTAACCTAAGTTACAATTACACCTAACACTACACTATACTTAAATAAATTATTCATATGTAAAACTAAATACTTACCTGTAAAATAAACCCTAAGATAGCTACAATATAATTAATAATTACATTGTAGCTATTTTAGAATTTATATTTATTTTACAGGTAACTTTGTATTTATTTTAGCTAGTTAGAATAGTTATTAAATAGTTATTAACTATTTAATAACTACCTAGCTAAAAGAAATACAAAATTACCTGTAAAATAAATCCTAACCTAAGTTACAATTAAACCTAACACTACACTATCATTAAATTAATTAAATAAAATACCTACAAATAACTACAATTAAATACAATTAAATAAACTAACTAAATTACAAAAAATAAAAAAAGCTAAGTTACAAAAAATAAAAAGAATAAGTTACAAACATTTAAAAAATATTACAACAATTTTAAGCTACTTACAACTAATCTAAGCCCCCTAATAAAATAACAAACCCCCCCAAAATAAAAAAAATCCCTACCCTATTCTAAATTATAAAGTTCAAAGCTCTTTTACATTTACAGCCCTTAAAATGGCCTTTTGCGGGGCATGCCCCAAAGAAAACAGCTCTTTTGCCTGTAAAAAAAAATACAACCCCCCCCCAACATTAAAACCCACCACCCACATACCCCTAATCTAACCCAAACCCCCCTTAAAAAAAACCTAACACTACCCCCCCTGAAGATCATCCTACCTTGAGTCGTCCTCACTCAGCCGAGCCACCGATGGAACCGAAGAGGATATCCGGAGCGGCAGAAGTCATCATCCAAGGGGCGCTGAAGAAATCTTCCATCCGATGAAGTCATCATCGAAGCGGCGCTGAAGAAATCTTCCATCCGGGCGATGTCATCTTCCAAGCGGGTTCTTCAATCTTCATCCATCCGGAGCGGAGCGGAGCCATCTTCAGACGAGCCGACGCGGAGCCATCCTCTTCTTCCCGACGACTACCGACGAATGGATATTCCTTTAAGGGACGTCATCCAAGATGGCGTCCCTTCAATTCCGATTGGCTGATAGAATCCTATCAGCCAATCGGAATTAAGGTAATATTCATTCGTCGGTAGTCGTCGGGAAGAAGAGGATGGCTCCGCGTCGGCTCGTCTGAAGATGGCTCCGCTCCGGATGGATGAAGATTGAAGACCCCGCTTGGAAGATGACATCGCCCGGATGGAAGATTTCTTCAGCGCCGCTTGGATTATGACTTCATCGTATAGAAAATTTCTTCAGCGCCCCTTGGATGATGACTTCTGCTGCTCCGGATCTGCTCTTCGGTTCCATCGGTGGCTCGGCTGAGGGAAGACGACTCAAGGTAGGATGATCTTCAGGGGGGTAGTTTTAGGTTTTTTTAAGGGGGGGTTTGGGTTAGATTAGGGGTATGTGGGTGGTGGGTTTTAATGTTGGGGGGATTGTATTTTTCTTTTACAGGCAAAAGAGCTGTTTTCTTTGGGGCATGCCCTGCAAAAGGCCCTTTTAAGGGCTGGTAAGGTAAAAGAGCTTTGAACTTTTTAATTTAGAATAGGGTAGGGAATTTTTTTATTTTGGGGGGGGGTTATTTTATTAGGGGGCTTAGATTAGGTGTAAGTAACTTAAAATTGTTGTAATATATTTTAAATGTTTGTAACTTATTTTTTTATTTTTTGTAACTTAGTTAGTTTATTTAATTGTAGTTATTTGTAGGTAATTTGTTTAATTAATTTAATGATAGTGTAGTGTTAGGTTTAATTGTAACTTAGGTTAGGATTTATTTTACAGGTAATTTTGTATTTCTTTTAGCTAGGTAGTTATTAAATAGTTAATAACTATTCTAACTAGCTAAAATAAATACAAAGTTACCTGTAAAATAAATATAAATCCTAAGATAGCTACAATGTAATTATTAATTATATTGTAGCTATCTTAGGGTTTATTTTACAGGTAAGTATTTAGTTTTAAATAGGAATAATTTATTTAAGTATAGTGTAGTGTTAGGTGTAATTGAAACTTAGGTTAGTTTTTATTTTACAGGTTAATTTCTCTTTATTTTAACTAGGTAGCTATTAAATAGTTAATAACTATTTAATAGCTATTGTACCTAGTTAAAATAAATTGAAATTTGCCTGTAAAATAAAAATAAATCCTAAGATAGCTACAATATAATTATTATTTATATTGTAGCTATATTAGGGTTTATTTTAAAGGTAAGTATTTAGTTTTAAATATGATTAATTTATTTAATAAGATAAATATTATTTAGATTTATTTAATTAATATTTAAGTTAGGGGGGTGTTAGGGTTAGTGTTAGACTTAGGTTTAGGGGTTAATAATTTTATTACAGTGGCGGCAGTGTAGGGGGGGCAGGATAGGGGTTAATAAATGTATTATAGGTGGCGACGGTGTAGGGGGGCAGATTAGGGGTTAATAAGTTTAATATAGGTTGCGGTGGGGTCCGGGAGCGGCGGTTTAGGGGTTAAACTATTTATTTAGTTGCGGCGAGGTCCGGGATCGGCAGGATAGGGGGTTAATAACATTATTATAGGTGGCGGCGGGGTCTGGGAGCGGCGGTTTAGGGGTTAATAGGTATAATGTAGGTGGCGGCGGGGTCTGGGAGCGGCGGTTTAGGGGTTAATACATATATTATAGTTGCGGCGGGGACCGGGAGCGGCGGTTTAGGGGTTAATACATATATTATAGTTGCGGTGGGCTCCGGGAGCGGCGGTTTAGGGGTTAACATATTTAGTATAGCTTGTGGTGGGCTCCGGGAGCGGCGGTTTAGGGGTTAATACATTTATAAGAGTTGCGGCGGGGTCTAGGAGCGGCGGTTTAGGGGTTACTAACTTTATTTAGTTGTGGTGGGCTGCGGGAGCGGCGGTTTAGGGGGTAATAAATTTATTTAGTTGCGGCGGTGTAGGGGGGGGACAGATTAGGGGTGTTTAGACTCGGGGTACATGTTAGGGTGTTAGGTGTAGACAGATCCCATAGGAATCAATGGGATGTCTGGCAGCAGCGAACATGAACTTTCGCTATGGTCAGACTCCCATTGATTCCTATGGGATCCGCCGCCTCCAGGGCGGCGGATTGAAAACCAGGTACGCTGGGCCGGAAAAGTGCTGAGCGTACCTGCTAGTTTTTTGATAACTAGCAAAAGTAGTCAGATTGTGCCGCACTTGTATGCGGAACATCTGGAGTGACGTAAGAATCGATCTGTGTCGGACTGAGTCCGGTGGATCGAAACTTACGTCACAAAATTCTACTTTTACCGGTATCTAGGGCTTGATAACTAAGGCAAATCAGCCTCGCCACAAATACGCTGCGGAATTCCAGCTTATTTCAGGTTGACGGCTTGATAACTAGAGGCCATTAAGCTTATTTTTTTGGGGAGCTTAATGTGGCTTTATGAACAAATAAGAACATAGATGTTAACCAATTTCCCCCATCCTTCCTACAATACAATAATCTATGTATTCAACCATATTCTGATATTTTCAGGACATTTGGTAAAACATACCAAAAGTTATTCCCATTTAACTATTTTTTTACAATCCCAAAACATATTTAACAATGTGTGAGCGGACATGATACGAAGATTTTGGTTTCCCACAATGCAAATGGGTGACATTAAACTTGATTTTTGGGGCGCTGATTGTGGCTTAATAAATAAAAAAGAACTTAGATGTTAACCAATCTCCTCCAAATTTCACACAGTACAAAAATATATATATTTAAAAATATCTAGAAAATTTCAAAACATTTGATAAAACATACCAACAGTTATTCACATGTAACTATCTTGTTACAATCCCAAAACATTTAGGGGTAGATTTATCAATGTGCGGGCGGACATGATCCGACATTATCACTACACAAGCATTTCTAGTGAAATGCTTGTGCATTGCCCCCCCCCGTGCAGATTCGCTGCCAAATGGCCACTAGCAGGGGGTGTCTGCCGCCTCAGAGGCGAGTTAAGGAGCAGCAAAAACTTCCCACAATACAATAATCTATCTATTCAAACATATTCTGAAAATTTCAGGACATTTGGTAAAACATACCAAAAGTTATTCCCATTTAACAATTTTTTTACAATCCTAAAATATTTAATGTGACCAGCTTAATGTAAAAAGAGCTTAATGTACCAAAATGTGGCTAAATGTCAATTAATTGTGTTAAAACTTGGCACAACCACAGATTTTCACTATCCAAACCTATCCTAGAAGTTTCATGGATTTTGGTGTCCCACAAGGCAAATGAGTGACATTAAGTTTGTTTCTTGGGGAGCTTAATATGGCTTAACATAGAAAAATGAACTTAAATGTTAACCAATTTCCCCCAAACTTCACACAATACAATCATCTATCTATTAAAACATATTCTGAAAATTTCAGGACATTTGGTAAGACATACCAAAAGTTAATAACATTTAAAGGGGCAGTAAACCTGCAAAATAATGTTATATAATTCTGCACATAGTGTAGAATTATATAACATTATCTTAGCGCAAACTTTATGCAACATAATATTGCAGCTAAAATTTGATTATAAAAGAAGATTTTTTAAACCGCCGCTCTTACTCTACTGAGCGGGTCTAGTTTTCCCCCTGAGCGCATCTGGGCAGCGTCTAGTCACATCACAGCCCGATCACGCCATTACACTCAATGTAGCTCGCTCCCGCTACCAGACAGAGCGAGAGCGAGCTAAATTGAGTGTAATGGCACAATCGGGCCGGGCTGTGAACATTATTTTGTAGGTTTACTGCCCCTTTAACTATTTTTTAACAATCCTAAAACATTTAGGGGTAGATTTATTATTAGTTGATCGGACATGATTTGCTGTAGCTAATCATGTCCGCTCAACCTCGCTAAATGCTGACAACATACGCTGTTGGCATTTAACATTGCACAAGCATTTTTTGTGAAATTCTTGTGCAATGCCGCCCCCTGCTAACTGGCGGGCCAGGGGCTGTCAATCATCCCGCTTGGATTGGGATGATTTCAATCCGCAACCTAAAACGTGGCAGACAAGTTAAGGAGCAGCCTCCAACCTTCTAAAGTAGAGGACTCCAGCTAGACAAAGCAACCTAGAAAATATATTGGCTTTTGAATAAATATTAGCCTACCTAGGCCTCGCTTCCATTGAGTCGTTAAAAATGGAGCCGTAAGCTACCGAAGCGGACGACAGCTAAAGGTAATTTACGGCTCCATTTTAGTACCAGGTTTCCATTGAAAAGATTAGCGTGTTGCGCGCAGTCGCTCTTTTCGGCCGTACGTAAGTTTGCGTTGCCAACCGATGTCGGATTTGTCGAAAAGCGCGCCATAACAAGTGCATTGCCATGGTAACCCGACCTCTGTTTATAAGAATAACGGTTTGCGCCTGCGCTCTTTACCTGTGATCGCCTCTAGAGAGAAAGACACGGGAGCTAGTTGCGTTGGTAGGAGTTTTGGGTTTTTGAGAGTTGTTTGAGAGTTAGTGGAGAGTTTGATATTTGATTTCCATATATTCTTATTGTAGGCCTCATATAATATTAGGAACACACACACACACATCCATACATTAGTTAATTAACACACATTAGTTTATACACACAAATACACACACACACACATACACACTTTTATTTCATACAAACACATTCACATTTTTTTTTTCATTAACCCCCATATCCCCATCTTCCTTTATTACTCCTTTCATTAATCCCCTTATTCCACTTCCCATCCCCCCTTTGACTACCCTTCCCTTCCTCACTATATAACTTGTTTTTTTATATATACATTTTGCCCATCCTATTTTTTTTTTTTTAACATCCCATATTTTTGGTTTCATTTGACTATATAGCTCACCCCTTTCTTAATTTGCATCCCTTATTATTTTTCTATAATTTTGTTCTAATCCTCCTTAGTTTTTCCTTTTTCATTTACATCCCTTTGTTTATTTTCACCCCCACATTTTATTTTTATTTTGAGGGATATAGAATAGAGATAGTTAGGGTCTAGATAGGTTAGGTAGTTAGTTTTGGGGCTATTTAATATAGGGTTTAGTTAGGTGACTTAGTGTAGTTAGGTAAGCTAGGGACTTTAGTGTTAGGTTAGAGTTAGGGAGGAAGGAGAAAGGGATGGATAGGCCTAGTGGAGTTGGGAAGGGGGTGGCTAGGGGGAGGGCAGTGGTGAGGGTGGATAGAGGGAGGGGGAGGGGGGAAGTAGGGAGTAGTATGGGCAGGAATAGGGGCCGAGGTTTGGGTGGAGGATTTGTCCTTCCTCAAACCCTGGCAGAGGAGGGAAGGAGAGAGGGTGGAAGAGGAATGGAGGTGGGAGGAGTGAGGAGGAGTCAGCCTCAGCTAGGCACAAAAAGAAAAGGGAAAGTGGGGCAGACTGTGGCAACTGGGGGTGGGGCTGGTGGTAGCCTGTCACAGCCTGCAGGGACAGAGGAGGTAGAGAGGGCTGGTCCCCAGTCACAGGAGGGAGAGTCTGTGTCTGCTGGCCCTTCAGGTGTGAAGGGCAGGCTTAGAGAGGAGAGGTACTCTGAGGAGGAGAAGGAGGCTCTTGTTGAGGCATACTTGGAGAGGGCAGCTCAGCTGGAGAACCCTAACCTGAGGCCGGCTGTCCGGAATAAGCTGTGGGAGGAGATTCGAGTGGCAGTCAGCTGCTTAGGACGTAATCGTTCTATTGCCAGCATTAAACACCGCTATCATGACTGCAGGAGGGAAACCAAAGCTAAGCTGGCACAGCAGGCCAAATATGCACGTGGGACAGGTGGTGGTCCTAGCAAGAGGATACACCTAAGGTCATGGGAGGAGATGATGGCCAATGTCATCTCAGATGAATCTGTTTACGGATGTAAGGGGACAATGGACACATCAGTGCCAGCTGAAGAGGTCCATGAAGGTGAATATTAAATATCATATGTAATAAATGTTTTATTTCTAACAAATATATGTTAACATCAGAAATATATATCGGCTTTGTTTTTTAAAATATAAATGTAATCATACACATGTGTAATACAGAATATAGAATGTTCATATATTATATATGTTTAGTAATCAATTGTGTTCAAGCATCAGTGGAAAACATACCTAGGTAGGATTAGTACAAGTAATGTTTTACATGGTTCAAAGTCTAATTTGCACAGTAACTTAAAGTGATAGTAAACCCAATTTTTTTATTTCATGATTCAGATAGAGCAGCAATTTTAAGCAACTCTCTAATGTACTACTATTATAGATATTTCTTTGTTCTCTTGGTATCTTTTTCTGAAAAAGTAGGAATGTAAGCTATGGAGACTTTGCATTTTTTGTTCAGAACCCTGGCTAGCGCTCGTGATTGGTGGCTACATTTAGCCACCCAATAAGCAACAGCAACCCAGGTTCTGAAACAAATATTGTCTGGCTCTTAAGCTTTACATTCTTGCTTCTCAAATAAAGATACCAAGAGAAGGAAGAAAATATGATAATAGGAGTAAAATATTAAATGTTGACTAAATTTGCATGCTCTGTCTGAATCATGAAAGTTTAATTTGTACTTCATTGCCCCTTTAATGGCATCTTAACATAGTTGTAGTGGATATATTCATCCTGATTTCTGGAGTGGCTATCTGCTCAAACAAGCAAGGGTATAGATTTAAATTCTTTCTATCTATATCATATATATGGACTATGTGTAATACAAAGAGTCGCTTAGAGGCACAATCTTTAAATATACACCTCTGGTTAAATATGTTTAAGTTCATACAGAAATTATATATATATATATATATATATATATATATATATATATATATATATATATATATAAAACTATATCTATAAAATTGATTTTCAAATGTTAGATGTTTCATCAGATTAATTTATAATTACAATTTATTTTTCAGAATTGGAACATGAGTATGAGTCCTCAACAAGACCGGAGGCCAGTGATGTTCCGGAATTCAGTGAGGAGGAGGAGGGGGATGTTATTGAAGCTGGATACTCCTACCTCAGCATACTTGAAGGAGATGAGCAACAGCCACTGGCCTATGAGGTTGAAAATGTTCCTGGCCCATCCCCATATTCATCTGGGAGGACATATCATCAGATGCAGCCTCCACCACCACAGCATTATCAGATGCATCCTCCACCACAGCATTATCAGATGCATCCTCCAACGCAGCATTATCAGATGCATCCTCCAACGCAGCATTATCAGATGCATCCTCCAACGCAGCATTATCAGATGCATCCTCCACCACCACAGCATCGGCAGATGCCTCCTTCATCACCACAGCATCAGCAGATGCATCCTCCACCACCACAGCATCAGCAGATGCATCCTCCATCACCACAGCATCAGCAGATGCATCCTCCACCACCACAGCATCAGCAGATGCATCCTCCATCACCACAGCATCAGCAGATGCATCCTCCATCACCACAGCATCAGCAGATGCATCCTCCATCACCACAGCATCAGCAGATGCATCCTCCACCGCAGCATATGTACTATATGCCACCTCAACAACACATTCAGCACCCTCCCATGGCACAACAAATGCCGCCACCACTACCACCACCACAACAATCACCACCACCCCCCACCAATGTCTGTCCTCAATTGGATATTGAGCCACCCACACAGTCCCCAAGACTGAGTGACGACAACCTCACACAGAGCCAGGAATATGTGCCGGAGACACCTATACAGCCACAAGTGCCCCCCATGGAATCCAATATCCCCGCGCAGTCCCAGCAGGATGCTCTACTGAGGCTCATTCACAGGGAGCTTAGACTTACTAGGCTCCAGCAGCAGCAGGATTTCAGGAGGCTACAGAGCCAGATGGACATACATAATGCTGCACTCGTCCGCCTGGCAGAGGCAGTGGAGAGGGTTGCAGATAGGCCGCAAACTCCCTCCTCACTCGCATCCTCCGTTATCTCCCTGCAGGACCCTGAATCACATCTTTTAGCCTCCCAGCCAGCTGGTGTGCGTCGCCCAAGACGCCACACTTCCATCCCAAGTACCTCTCCTCCAAAGGCCAAATCCCGCCGCAAGCATTAAGAAGTATTTTTCTTTTTAAATTCTTTCAAGATATATAATATCTAATTTTTTTATGAAGCACTTTCTTAAGTGTGATTTCCATCTCATAAATATGCATATATTTTTCTAATCAAAATTAGAAAATATATTTCAAAATTGTTTTAATAGCTGTTTATTTTCAAAAACATTAACAGCTTTATTCATTTTTATTTCACATGATGTCAATTAATATGCAGGTGTAAATTGTTGATAAATGTATGTGTCCTTTTATTGAGGATATTATGCCGTTTAAGAATACTTGGGGATACGTGTCTGAAATTTATACAGTATATGCTATCTAACATTGGTCAACGTGACATGTGTAAATGTTATGATTTATATTCCACAAGCATATGTTGTTTGCTCCTTCAGATGAAGCTAATAAGGCTTATACAGTTATAGAAGAGTTGAAAAGTAAATATTCCTTCCTGTTGATATGGCCAAATACCTTGCATTCATTATAGTCCTATGTGGAATGTAATATCTGAAATATATACCTATCATGACTAACGCACTCCTTTTTGTCAAGATTATTATTCAATATTTAGAATAATTAGATAAATGTATCTTTATGATATTTAAGCACTGGTGTATACACAACATATATGTGATTGCCATGATATAGAGGTGATTAATACATTTTAATTGACATCATATGAACAGACACAGACTCTCCCTGGGACCAATGCACAATGCACTTTTAAATTGTTTCAATAACTCCATGTTAAAGACAATACTTCATATCTCTTGAAGTATGTCATATTAAGCACTTATGTATTTTGGTTAATAGTCTAAATATTGCAAATGTATTATCTGCTTTAGCAGACATGACATTACATATATTTTATAAATATTAGTACTATGACACATTATAACTTTAATGTGTCATCGTTTTGTATTGAATAAATATGATTTTCACATTGAAAATTACATTTGAATGAGGGTAAATCTGTAATAATAAAACTCATCTTCATGATAAACAACTTATTTCGTTTGAATTATTTTTCTATATGTATTGAGATTATATATAGCATCCCTGGGCAAAGGTTTCATTTTGAATAGGTAGATATTTTATTTATTTTTATAATATTTTACCAGGAAAGATACATTGAGATTTCTATGGTTTTCAAGTATGTCCTGGGTCCACAAAACATTGCATTGATACAATGGGTACAATAAAATAAAAAAAAATTATAATACACCATATATGCACAAAAATTTAACATAGAACCGGTAGGAAATATATAATCAACAATGACAGGTGCATTCTGTTTTGAGATATGTAGAGAGGGATCTCTTAAAGGATATTAGGCATGGGGAAGGTTTGAAAGTGTGCGGGAGGTCGTTCCATAATTGTGGTGCTTGCATATATTTTTATATGCACATACATATTGAAATTTCTATGACAACATGGGTGCAAATATTCCTATACATAGGACCAATAAATGTAGCATATATAATGTTATTTGTACATTGAAACACTCATAATATTTTTGTGATTTGCTATTTCAATGAGAAACAGGCCTCAAAAAGCTCTTTTTTCCTCCTTTACACCTAGTTGAGCTGGGGGTAATATTTCTCAAGGTATCGACAGCCTCCGACAGTGTATTAACGGTTAGCGCTTTCAATGGAAACCTGGTATAATTTATCGATTAACGGCTTCTATTACTTTCTATGGGACGCGAAAATCTTTTCGGCAGCCGAAGTCCGGCAGCCGATATTGAGGTATAACGCGCCATTGGAAACAGTCGTTAAACGCTATTGCTTTCGACAGCATATTTAACGGTTTGCGAGTGCACGCAAACTGAATTACGACTCAATGGAAGCGAGGCCCTAGTCTTTACCTTAAGCAGTTCACATTAAATGTTTTGGGATTGTAAATAAATTGTTAAATGTGAATAACTTTTGGTATGTTTTATCAAACATCTTGCAATTTTCCAGATATGTTTGAATAAAGTCTTGTATTGTGTAAAGTTTGATTAACAAAGTTATTTGTTGTACGTTAAACCACACTAAGCTCCCCTAAAAACAAGCTTAAAATCACTCATTTGCATTGTGGGAAAACAAAACCTATGGATAAGTTTGGAAAGTGAAAAACTTAGGTAGTGCAAATTTTCAAAGCAATTGATTGATTTTTAGGCACATTATGGCACATTAAGCTCTTTTTACATTAAGCTGTTCACATATGGGGGCCGATTTATCAATGTCTGCCCCATATCAATAAATGCAGACAGCATACACTGTCTGCATTTATCATTGCACAAACATTTCCAGTAAAATGCTTGTGCAATGCTGCCCCCCTGGACATTCACGGCCAATTGGCCACTAGCAGGGGGTGTCAATAATCCTGATCTGATCGGGATGATTGCTGTCTGCTGCCTCAGAGGTGGTGGATGAGTTAAGGAGCAGCGGTCTTATGACCGTTGCTTCTTAACTCCTGATTCCGGCGAGCATTGACTGCTTGATAAATCGGACCCTAAATGTTTTAGGATTGTAAAGAAAATAGTTAAATGTGAATATCTTTTGGTATGTTTTATTAAACATCTAGAAATTCTCCAAATGTGTTTGAATAGATAGAGACCTGTATTGTGTGAAGTTTGGGGGTAATTGGTTAAGATCTAAGTTCTTTTTTGTACGTTAAGCCACATTAAGCTCCGCAAAAAACACGCTTAATGTCACTCATTTGCCTTGTGGGATACCAAAATCCATGAAACTAGGATAGGCATGGATAGTGAAAAAACTGAGGTTGTGACAAGTTTCAAGGCAATTGATTGATTTTTAGGCACATTTTGGTACATTAAGCTCTTTTTACAATAAGCTGCTCACATTAAGGGGCCAATGTATCAAAGCTTTAACTGATAATGCGCTGGAAGTCCATGTCAAATTAGACGCAAAGTTGATCTGCCATAGTTAACAAAGCGTCAAGATCGTCAACTGTTGAAATGTGTGACGTAATATACGCTCCCGTGATATCAATCCAACGCAGATTGATGCTTGTGTTATTCTATCAGCATACTGATCATCCGCCATCATATTCGACTCCATTTGACCCTCTTGCCAATTTATCAAACATTCAACGGGTACGCTCACGTCAATTCCGACACAGCGTACCTATCATTCAAACCGCCACCCTTGAGGTCGCGAATGCCATAGAAGTCAATGGGAGTCTGAATTTATGTTTGATGCTGCAAGACAATGAAGCATATTAGATAATAAAAGTAAATTAAAAACTTTATTAAAATTGTATACTCTTTCTAAATCAAATAATATTATTGCTCCAAATTTGGTGCAAAGCATTGCTTCAAATTTGGTGCACTAGTAGATATAGGGATAAAAATGAAATAAATAGATTTCATAATATAGCTAACTTCTTATTTTTTTGATAAATCTATTTGCACCAGGTTTGATGCATGTAATACAAGTCCCACTCTCTACTTCGCATCAAATTTGACGCAACACTTTTAGCACCAAATTTGACGTAATACTCAAACTCTTAAACAACCCACATACTAGTAAAGTTTTCCACAACTTCTTATTGGTAAATGCATAAACACGCGATTAATGAAATCAGCCAATCTGATTGAAAAATACATTTTCTATCACTAACAAATCAAATTGCTCTATACTTGAGTCATTGATCAGAACTTGTAAGTGCCATTTGTTACATTGTGTATTATACTTTGAAAGTATGTGTGAAATTAGTATTAAAGATAAACATTGATGATGACATTAGGCCACACAGTGTAATATTTCTGACAACGATTTTAATAATCTAATGATTTTTGATTCAGTATAATCTTAACCCCTTAAGGACCGATGACGTACAGGGTACGTCCTACAAAAAAATTTCCTTAACGACCAAGGACGTATCCTGATCGCTTCCAGCTGCTTTCACGTTATTGCAGTGATGACTCGATATTGAGGCATCCTGCAATAAAAAAAATTTAGCCATCCAATGCAGAGAGAGCCACTCTGTGGCCCTTTCTGCATCGGACATTAATGGCCATGATCGTTGGTGGGTGGGAAACGATGTGGGAGGCAGGTGGGCGGCCATCGATGCAAGGAGGTCATCACAGGGGGGCGGGATCATGTGCGGGGCACGCGCACAGGGGACTCATGGGAACACACGCATGCATGGCGGGATGCGCGCATGCATAGGGTGGGATCAGGTGGGAAGCTAGACTATGGGACAATGTGTTTGTAGCTAAAGGCAAGGTGGGATAGAGGAGGGAGGGGGTTATCTAAGTGATCGGGGAGGGGGTGGGAGGTTGGATATTGAGGGGGGGCAGCTACACTACAAAAATAAAAAAAAAAAAACAACAACTTATTTGTGACAAACAAGGTACTGGCAGACAGCTGCCAGTACCCAAGATCGCACACTATAAAGGTAGAGGGGGAGTGTTAGAGAGCTGTTTGGAGGGGGGGATCAGGGAGGTTGGGGGCTAAGGGGGGATCCTACACAACAGAATAGATATTTTTTTTAAAAACAAAAAATAATAAAAAAAACATTTTTTATTTTAGTACTGGCAGACTTTCTACCAGTACTTAAGATGGCGGAAACAATTGTGGGGTGGGAGAGGGAAGAGAGCTGTTTGGGAGAGATCAGGGGTGGGATGTTTCAGGTGGGAGGCTGATCTCTACACTAAAGCTAAAATTAACCCTGCAAGCTCCCTACAGGCTACCAACCTAATTAACCCTTTCACTACTGGGCATAATACAAGTGTGGTGCGCAGCAGCATTTAGCAGCCTTCTAATTGCCAAAAAGCAACGCCAAAGCTATATATATCTACTATTTCTGAACAAAGGGGAACCAGAGAAGCATTTACAATCATTTGTACCATAATTGCGCAAGCTGTTTGTAAATAATTTCAGTGAGAAACCTAAAGTTTGTTAAAAAGTGAACTTTTTTTTATTTGATCGCATTTGGCGGTGAAATGGTGGAATGAAATATACCAAAATGGGCCTAGATCAATACTTTGGGTTGTCCACTACACTACACTAAAGCTAGAATTAACCCTGCAAGCTCCCTACAAGCTACCTATCTAACCCCTTCACTGCTGGGCATAATACATGTGTGGTAAGCAGTGGCATTTAGCGGCCTTCTAATTACCAAAAAGCAATGCCAAAGCCATATAAGTCTGCTATTTCTGAACAAAGGGGATCCCAGAGAAGCATTTACAACCATTTGTGCCATAATTGCACAAGCTGTTTGTAAATAATTTCAGTGAGAAACCTAAAATTGTGAAAAATGAAACTTTATTTTTTTATTTAATCGCATTTGGCGGAGAAATGGTGGCATGAAATATACAAAAATAGGTCTAGATCAATACTTTGGGTTGTCTACTACACTACACTAAAGCTAAAATTAACCCTACAAGCTACCTAAAAGCTTCCTAATTAACCCCTTCACTGCTGGGCATAATACACGTGTGGTGTGCAGCAGCGTTTAGCTGCCTTCTAATTAACAAAAAGCAACGCAAAAGCCATATGTCTGCTATTTCTGAACAAAGGGGATACCAGAGAAACATTTACAACCATTTGTGCCATAATTGCACAAGCTGTTTGTAAATAATTTCAGTGAGAAACCTAAAATTTGTGAAAACATTTGTGAAAAAAGTGAACAATTTTTTTTATTTGATCGCATTTGGCGGTAAAATGGTGGTATGAAATATACCAAAATGGACCTAGATCAATACTTTGGGTTGTCTTCTAAATATATATATATATATATATATATATATATATATATATATATATATATATATATATATATATATATATATATATACACACACACACACACACACACACACACACATGTCAAGGGATATTCAGGGATTCCTGACAAATATCAGTGTTCAAATGTAATTGAAAAAAAAATGGTTTGGAAATAGCAAAGTGCTACTTGTATTTATTGCCCTATAACTTGCAAAAAAAAGCAAACAACATGTAAACATTGGGTATTTCTTAACTCAGGACACAATTTAGAAACTATTTAGCATGGGTGATTTTTGGTGGTTGTAGATGTTCAACATATTTTGGGGTCAAAGTTCGAAAAAGTGTGTTTTTTTCCTCATATTTTATAAAAATAAATTTTTGTAAATTATAAGATATGATGAAAATAATGGTATCTTTAGAAAGTCCATTTAATGGTGAGAAAAACGGTATATAATATGTGTGGTACAGTAAATGAGTAAGAGGAAAATTACAGCTAAACACAAACACCGCAAAAATGTAAAAATAGCCTTGGTCCCAAACGGACAGAAAATGGAAAAGTACTGTGGTCCTTAAGGGGTTAAGCTGATAGCTCAAATGGATAGTGTACCCTGTAGTTTTTCTTCCTTCTCTTGAATTTCATTTTTATTAAGAAATGTCATCTTAAATGCCAGCCCATTTTTTAACACCTGTGTAGGGGTGGTGTTTCAAACTAGACTGCAATCAGGAAGGGTTACACAGGTGCAGAGAAAAAACTGGCACAGCTCTTAAAATATCCATTGATTGCAAATAAATACATATGATACCCTGATTAAATGTTATTTTCGTAATTATTCTTGCTCAGAATAATTATATATTTACACTATATACATTTTGTTTCTGACATAAAACACACACACACATATATATATATATATATATATATATATATATATATATATATATATATATATATATATATATATATATATATATATATATATATACACACACACACACACACACACAGGGAGTGCAGAATTATTAGGCAAATTAGTATTTTGACCACATCATCCTCTTTATGCATGTTGTCTTACTCCAAGCTGTATAGGCTCAAAAGCCTACTACCAATTAAGCATATTAGGTGATGTGCATCTCTGTAATGAGAAGGGGTGTGGTCTAATGACATCAACACCCTATATCAGGTGTGCATAATTATTAGGCAACTTCCTTTCCTTTGACAAAATGGGTCAAAAGAAGGACTTGACAGGCTCAGAAAAGTCAAAAATAGTGAGATATCTTGCAGAGGGATGCAGCACTCTTAAAATTGCAAAGCTTCTGAAGCGTGATCATCGAACAATCAAGCGTTTCATTCAAAATAGTCAACAGGGTCACAAGAAGCGTGTGGAAAAACCAAGGCACAAAATAACTGCCCATGAACTTAGAAAAGTCTAGCGTTCAGCTGCCAAGATACCACTTGCCACCAGTTTGGCATCTTGACCTTGACATGGCCAAGGTAAGAAAGGCTGACAGACGACCACCACTGAACAAGACACACAAGCTGAAACATCAAGACTGGGCCAAGAAATATCTCAAGACTGATTTTTCTAAGGTTTTATGGACTGATGAAATGAAAGTGAGTCTTGATGGGCCAGATGGATGGGCCCGTGGCTGGATTGGTAAAGGGCAGAGAGCTCCAGTCCGACTCAGACGCCAGCAAGGTGGAGGTGGAGTACTGGTTTGGGCTGGTATCATCAAAGATGAGCTTGTGGGGCCTTTTCGGGTTGAGGATGGAGTCAAGCTCAACTCCCAGTCCTACTGCCAGTTTCTGGAAGACACCTTCTTCAAGCAGTGGTACAGGAAGAAGTCTGCATCCTTCAAGAAAAACATGATTTTCATGCAGGACAATGCTCCATCACACGCGTCCAAGTACTCCACAGCGTGGCTGGCAAGAAAGGGTATAAAAGAAGAAAATCTAATGACATGGCCTCCTTGTTCACCTGATCTGAACCCCATTGAGATCCTGTGGTCCATCATCAAATGTGAGATTTACAAGGAGGGAAAACAGTACACCTCTCTGAACAGTGTCTGGGAGGCTGTGGTTGCTGCTGCACGCAATGTTGATGGTGAACAGATCAAAAAACTGACAGAATCCATGGATGGCAGGCTTTTGAGTGTCCTTGCAAAGAAAGGTGGCTATATTGGTCACTGATTTGTTTTTGTTTTGTTTTTGAATGTCAGAAATGTATATTTGTGAATGTTGAGATGTTATATTGGTTTCACTGGTAAAAATAAATAATTGAAATGGGTATATATTTGTTTTTTTTTAAGTTGCCTAATAATTATGCACAGTAATAGTGACCTGCACACACAGATATCCCCCTAAAATAGCTATAACTAAAAACAAACTAAAAACTACTTCCAAAACTATTCAGCTTTGATATTAATGAGTTTTTTGGGTTCATTGAGAACATGGTTGTTGTTCAATAATAAAATTAATCCTCAAAAATACAACTTGCCTAATAATTCTGCACTCCCTGTGTATGTATATATATATATATATATATATATATATATATATATATATATATATATATATATATATATATATACATATATACATACATACATACACACACACACAGGTATGTGCAAAGATATATGTACATATTCTAGCATTAATAATCATTTTGAAAAAAGAAAAAAACATGAGATAGGCATATCTTGATTTATAGAAATACAAATGCACATTCATTGATGGGAAAATATCATATATCAGATTTTTTGTATAACAAATAAATAGAAAAATTACTTTCTATGAGATATTATTGTTTGTTCAGGTATAAATAGCTATTTCTTGGACATTAACAGATAAAAAATTAAAAGTTTAGCTTTAGAGAAATGTCCTTGTTCATGGACAGTAAGGAAATGGTATATAAAAAGTTGGAAAAAACAGATTATCAGCGGAAAAGAGGACTTCCGGTGGGCGGGCGTAGCGAGTGGAAGCGGGAGAGAGGAGCTCCAGATTCTCAACCTCTGCTACCTAATTAAACTCACCCGAAACAGCCCGGAAAAACCCACAATCCTTGGCAAGGGATATACTCTCTTGTCCGGAGTGACAAAGGCAAGGAGTCTGACATCTGACTCCCCCACTGTGAAGCAGTGCTAGAAAGGAGCGGAGCAGGGGGGGTAAAAGCTGCAGCCAGAGCAGCGGATCTAGCAACAGCTCCAGACCTACATCGGAGGATAGCTGCAAGACCACAGACCCCCTATCAGTGTTTGGGGGCAGCTGAGGAGAGACCGGTCTGGTTGCGGGGGTGAGTTAAAGATCTGGCGGTTAAGCGCCATTTTTGTCAATCGGAGGGGAAGGTGAAGGTGTGTGACGCACTAGAACAATAAAGTGCAAACCCCGGCAGTATTATCGCAAAAGTTAAGACCCAGGGGCTGAACGCACATAGTCAGTCTAGAAAATGCTAACAGGTCAGAATAAAGCCCTGAAAATAACAGCAGAAAGTAATTGAGGAGCTGTGATTGCGCAACAGGCCCAAGATTAAACCCCTTACTGACATATTATCAATCTTTGTTACAGGGGCCATCTAGACAGAGACACTAAGCACAAGTAACGGAACTAATAATAAACAAGCAATCCTTGGCCCAACTACATCAGGGCAGGTGCAGAGGTTAATTGCTGCCACGCAGTGCAAAATAGCTGGGAGAGGAAGATAAAGGGGCAGATAAGGAGACAACATAGGTGAGGAATCGGCTGCTACCCCCACATTCTATGCAGCTGAAAGATTAAACTGACAGGAACTGTTCTCTTTCTTCCCCCTAAAGGCCTCCGGACTTGTAAACACAAAGTTGCAGCACAAAGACCCCGTGGTACAGAAATAAATCCACCGTTGAACACAGCAACCTGCCCAACTTCACCAAGGGGGACACTTACACAACTCTTCTAGGTGCTTTGTTTGACTACCCTTCTAACAAAGAGGTGATGCCACTGTCCTCCATGATGCAGGGCTAAGAAATAATGGCCTTCACCCCCTCGCTCACCCACCGCTAACTAAACATTGCTGGTTACTTGAAAGATCTGGCATACTCAGGACTAATTGCCACTGTTCATTTATTCTCTAAATCTTATTAACCACACTGTCTTTGTTGTGTGCAGTTGAAATAGCAACTGTGAGACTCTTGGAACTGTATGCAAAAGTATTACGATTCTTACTCCAAAAAAACATATACAATGACAAACAGATTGAAGAATGCGGACAAGAAAAAACATCAGGTAGAGCACCAACAGGCTTTGGGGCAAGCGGAGGACACAATGCCCGCCAGCCCACCCATCCAATTGTTTCCCAGATCTCAGCGCTCTTTCTGCCAAAGATTGACCAGCTTCAAACTGGTATGGACTCTCTCACAGCGGAAGTCAAATATTTTAATGGTAGACTGACACAGGTGGAGCAGAAAGTAGCAGATGGGGAAATCGACACAGAGAAACTGAAGCCCATGTACACACCTTACAACAGCAGAATGAACGGCTGTGGGCAAAAATCGACGGCCTGGAAAACAGGTCGCGTTGAAATAACCTGAGGATAGTGGGCGTCTGAGTCACTTCCAGGCTCACAACTGGTGGAGTTTTCAGAAAACACCTTGCTGGGTTTGCTTAACATCTCAAAAGAGTCTCTACCGTACACAGTAGAAAGAGCACACAGAGTGGGCGACCAGAGAAAGCAAAATGAGAAAAACCAACCACCGCGTCAAGTCATGGTGAAATACCTCAACTTTAAGGACAAAGTATCTATCTTGCAGGCATACAGAAAGGCTCCTACACTGGAATACAATGGAAAACGGATATACCTGTTCCAGGACTACTGTGCGGCAGTGTCTGCCAGAAGATGAGAATTCTCACCATATTGCAAACAATTACTGGAACAAGGCAGAACAGCAGCCCTGCTGTTCCCAGCAAGATTGAGACTCCATACTGCGAGAGGACCACTGTTCTTTGACCTACCCAAGTTGCTGAAGCTTCACCTACAAAGGGAGGGCGAGGAGCAGCAAATTGCAAATGAAGACAACTCTGCTGCTTAGGTTGGAGCTTTAGGCCAAGCCGACACAGGATAATCAAGTATAAAGGACAGGCAAAGTTACAGCACTCAAGAAATGTATCCTTGCAAAGTGTGGGGGGGGGGGAGACCTCTTGTATTGTTGGACTAGAACTTTAGTTCAGTGTTGACAAGTTGGGATTGTTGGGGGAGGGGGTAACAATTTTTGTTGTCTTTTCTTTATGGTTGTATGCATTGTTCGTTGTATGTACTAACCACTTGCATTAAGGAAAGAGGAAAGAGCTGATTGTCCTGCCCTTGGCGCCACTCTGGGGGGAAGGGAGAAGGAGTTGATCTGGTCAACATTACAGTGAGTACTATCTGCCTGCACACATTTTGTAACATACTTGTTTCACAACATATGCATTTGTTCTAGATATTGAAACCCGACACACCTAACAGACATATACTCAAACACAAAATGAAACTGAACACATGGAATGTGGGAGGGATCACGTCCCCAATAAAGAGAAAGGCAATACAGCTGAACACCATAAGGACAGACATAGCAATACTAGAAGAGACACACCTTTCACAGAAAGAACACCAAAAACTCAAACAGGGCTGGGTGGGAGAGGTTTTGAATACCACCTATGAGGGTAAGAGGGCTAGGGGAGTGGCGATCCTCTTCCGCAAAGGTCTAAGCTACACAGTCATACAAACTGTAGCAGACACAGAGGGAAGGTATCTGATAGTCAAACTAAAAATAGGGGCACTGCACATGGTACTCTGTGGTGTATATGGTCCGCATACCGAAAAGAGAAAATTTCTGACCCAACTACAGACCCAGCTCATTCAGTTCTCAGAGCTTCCAATTGTAGTGGGGGGTGACTTCAATATAGCTCCACACACACCAGCAGACAGGTTCCGCAACTGAAACTCTATTTCACAACAGAAAATAATATGGAAAAGCTCGAAGAGGGAAACTCGTATCTTATTAAATTTTAGAAGTGCCCTGTCCCTCTCGGATGTCTGGAGAGACAGGAACCCAGAGGCCCGAGATTACACCCGGCAAAAACGACCCTATCTCGCATAGACTATTTTTTAGTTGCCAGCTCCCTTTGCCCCCGCATTGCAGACATCAAGATTGACCCTATAACCATCTCAGATCATGCACCAGTCTCACTAAACATAGACACGGATGCACCACATAGACAGACATGCAGGTGGAGATTCCCATCACACTTATATCATGACCTCAACTTGTGCAAATTCTTGATTGGGGAGCGGTTGGCGTATAAGGAACTAAATACCCAACATTTAAGCGATATCTCACTTTTTTGAGAATCGGCAAAGGCGGTGTTGAGGGGGGTGGTGACGGCATACGCTGCCAAAGTTAAGAAAACACGTAGAATGAGGGGGGGGAACTGCTTCTGCACCAGTTGCTTAATGCCAGAAATAAGTACTTGCGTAATCCCACAGAAAAGAACAGACTAAAATACAGGGAGGTCAAAGATCTTAGAGACACATATCTTATTCAAACAATGATTGCTGCTCAGAATCGCTCGCAAGCTAAGTATTACCGATATGGAAACCGTACTGGGAAAAAATTAGCAAGACTCACGAGGTTAGATAGAAAACCAAACACTATCATAGCAATCAAAGACAAGGATAATATCCTTACTCAAGACTCAGATATACAGCATGCATTCACTTCCTATTACTCAAACCTATACGACTCCCAAGACATTGACCCAGAAAAGAAAGAGCACTTTTGGAGGGATCTAACACTACCGCAATTAGACAAGGACCAAGTACAGACACTCAATACCCCAATTCAACCCCTAGAAATTATCAAGGCCATTGAATCACTTCCTTTGGAAAAAACTCCGGGACCCGATGGACTGCCAGGGGAATTCTATAAAATGCTTAGTGTAGAAACTTTAGACACCCTTGCCCTACTATATTACACAATTTTAGAAGGAAAAGCAAAATTATCCAATAGGTTCACAGAAGCAAATATCACAGTCCTCCCCAAACCGGATAGGGACCCCCTGCTTACAGCATCCTACAGACCAATCTCCCTATTAAATTCCGACTATAAATTATTTACCAAGATATTGGCCAACAGATTGGCGGGGGGTACTCCCCCTCCTAGTTAAGGAAGATCAAACCGGGTTCATCAAGGGTAGATCAGCAGTCAAAAACATGAGAAAATTACAACTAGTACTGACACATTTCTGGGAGAAAGTGGACGGGGGCGGGTATCGGAATGCGAGAGAGGCCTGTTTTATCCTAGTGGACGCTGAAAAAGCATTCGATAAGATACTTTGGGACCATCTATTCACAACCCTGGGACAATTTGGCATAAGGGGACCCTTTATGAGAGCAATCGAGACCATCTATAGCACCCCCCATTCATCGATCCTGATAAATGGGACGCCATCGAAAACGTTCCTTCTTAAAAGGGGCACTAAACAGGGATGCCCCCTTTCACCCCTCCTGTTCGATCTAGCATTGGAGCCCTTAGCGATTAAGATCAGAAAGGAAACAGCAGGATTGAATATAGGCAGAGAGACCATCCACCTGTCACTCTTCGCTGATGATATGGTACTTTACACAGGAGACCCCAGAGAGAATATCCCCAAAATACTGAGTGATAGCTGAGTTTAGTGAAATTTCAGGGTACCGGATAAATAAAGACAAGTCTGAGCTACTATGGCTCCAGAATAACGACCCTAGTACACCATTGGAAGACAACTTTAAAATAATCTCACACACATTTAAATATCTTGGCATCAACCTAACTAGAAACCCTTCCCAATGGTACTCAGTTAATTCTAAACCACTACTGCAGAACCTAAAACAAATGCTACTGAATTGGACCTCCTTACCACTGACATTGTCGGGGAGAGTGGGGCTCATCAAAATGATCCTGTTCCCTAAGCTCCTCTATACCCTACAAATGCTCCCTGAGTTATTACACAAGAAGGACCTTGGGACATTAAATGGAGTGGGAAAAAACACAGAATTAGTTATCAGAAACTGACATGTCAGCCAGAGCAGGGAGGCATGGGTCTTCCGAACATCGAACACTACAACTGGGCAGCTTTAACAAAGTATGTCATGGACTGGCTGGTGGATGGGGGGACACTTTACTAACCACTCACTGGAATCAGATATTATCAAACCATGGTCATTAAAAATGCTTGCACACATGAATCGCACGCAGGCAGATCCCATTCTGGGGGGGGGGCAGGTCTTCTCCGTCATCCCATAAAGGCGTGGTGGAAGTTGTGTAGAACTCTTGGAGTCTCACATAATCACACGGTGTTCTTACCACTGAGGGGCAACCCGGACTTCCCTGCAGGTTTCACTACAAAACCATTCAAACAATGGGAGGAATGGGGGGTTAAAACTCTAAAGCAAATTTTATTAGACAATGGGACCACTGTCCAACCTTTTGTAGACTTGCAGAGAGATTATGGCATACCCAACTCTCATCACTTTGCTTACCTCCAGGCAAAACATTATGTGCAGTACCTCCTGAGAACTGGGAATATGTTTAGAGCTTAACTGTGACATTTACAAACTCTTGAGGTTGACAAAGGGAGGGATGATATCCATCTCACACACATATAACATGCTCCAATTAAAACCAAATAAGGCCAATATTGAACATCTGAGAGCAGTCTGGGGGTCCATGGTGGGACATAATATTACAGATCAATGTGTGGAGCAAAGTTTTGTGGAAGTGAGGAGAGCTTCCCTATCAAATGATATAAGGGAATCCCACACCAAACTAGTACACAATGCATATATAACACCCAAAATGTTCCACAAGTGGATGCCAGATACATCGGGACTATGCCCGAAATGCTCACACCCCAATCCGAACATATTACACATGATGTGTAGCTGCTCGAAATTAACGAAATTCTGTGGAATGATACAGAGGTGGTTAGAGAAATGTACAGGGGAAAAGATCCATTGGTCAGATGAACTGGTGATATTCCTACACTCACAAACAAAGTTACGCAAACACACAGAGTTCATAAACAACATAATACTACATGCACAAAAACTCATTTTGAGGCAATGGATGTCGCAGAAGCCACCAACCCTAACCCAACTCAAGGAAACAGTGAGAAAGCAAATGATATATGAACAACTCAATACACAGGGAGACATAACACGCAGAACAAAGAAATTCATGACTAAATGGGAGCCCCTTATAAACACTCTGGATATAGCACACCAAAAACAGATCATTTACCCATTCAAAGATGCAGAGTTTATACTGAATGCCCAATTACATGGTAGGTGGAACATATTTACTTAGAAGACAGACATAACAACCAACACTTGATGTGTGTAAAATAGGAGCACAGTGGACCCTGGGGTGGCGCCCGGGGAGGAGGACAGGAAAAGGATAAGCTCTGGGGAGGGAGAGAGATAAACACCTCTTCGGACACACCTATGTTGCCTCATGCTAATATGTTGCTGTTGCAAATGTTAAAAAAAAAAAAAAAGAATGTTTATGTTTTCTATCGTCTCCCTCAATAAGAGGGGAGAGCTGGGTACCAGGAGAGTGGAAGGTGTAATGGAGGAAGGAGGAGATTTGAAAAATGAAAACTATGGTGCTATTGCAGTGATAATGTTTGACAAAAATTGCATGTAAGTAGTTTTGTTATGTAACTCACAATGTTTTCACTGTATATGGTACTGAAAAATAAAGTATTTAAAAAAACAAAACAAATTATCCGCAACATCGATGACTCGTTTATCAACAGTCCGATGCTCATCGCGTCGGTCTTGACGCGCATGTTTGACAGACTTTTTAATAAATAAGGCTGTCGTATGTAGATTCACAGCAGCGATGTCTGGCGAGAGAATTGACTCCAGCAAATGCATCGATATTGGGGCAATGATAAAATTGGCCTCTAAATGTTTTAGGATTATAAAGAAAATAGTTGAATGTGAATAACTTTTGGTATGTTTTACCAAATGTCCTGAAATTTTCAGAATATGTTTGAATAGATAGAGTATTGTATTGTGGTTAACGTCTAAGTTCTTTTTTATACGTTAAGCAATATTAAGCTCCCCAAAAAAAACAAGCTTAAAGGTACATTATATGTCATGCTCGGCTGAGCAGGTTCAGGGGTATGGAGCATGTGCAAGGTGATGACTGAGATAAGCTGAGAGGATGTGAAGAGGTGAGTAGGACTCAGTATACCAGAATGGAAACACAGAACAAAGAAGGGCTTTTCTTAAAGTAACTTTACTAAGGTAATGCAAGGACAACAAGAGGTAAAGCACATCGAGGTTATAAAGTGGGCATACACGGGTATTAGAGCCAGGGTACTTGGTATCATATGCCAGTATCTCGGTAAGGCAACTTGGGTTCAGGAAGGGGCCAAGCATACACCAGTATCTCAGTAAGGCAACTTGGGTTCAGGAAGGAGCCGAGCATACGCCAGTATCTCGGTAAGGCAACTTGGGTTCAGGAACAGGCCGAGCATATGCCAGTATCTCGGTGAGGCAACTTGGTTTCAGGAAGGAGCCGAGCATACGCCAGTATCTCGGTAAGGCAACTTGGGTTCAGGAACAGGCCGAGCATATGTCAGTATCTCGGTAAGGCAACTTTTGGTAGTTGGTGGTAAAAAATGAGTAGAGTTGCTTAGACTCAGCAAGCAGATAAACATACAGTTCTTACAGCAGTGGAGTTTAGTATCAACAGCCAAGGAAGTATACAGGTACTCACAGAAGAGGTGTTCAGTCTCACAGCAGAGGTACTTGGCTCCAGGATAAACAGACGTCACAGTATAGTTGCTTAGACTCAGCAAGCAGATTAACATACAGTTCTTACAGCAGTGGAGTTTAGTACCAACAGCCAAGGAAGTATACAGGTACTCACAGCATGGTGATAGACACAGTAGCCAAGTAAGCATACAAAGTACAAAAGAATTGTCAGAATACAAGCCAAGGGTCAGTAGCCAGGAAAGCAGTCCAATCTTTCATAAAGCAAAAAGGGGAATCCAGAAGAATGGTCAATAAGCAAGCCAAATTCAGATGCCAGGGATCAAACAACAAGACAGAAATTCAGGAAACAGAACAGAGGCAAAAACAAAGGAATTCAATCACAATGTCAAGGCACCAAATGATTAGTGAATCAGCCCTTTATAGCAGAGCTGATTAGAAAACTACCTGCAGCTGGCAAGCCGGTGGAGCCAGAGAGTAATCCACTGCAGGTAACAGGTCTCCAAAATGCTACAAACATAAACAGATACCTCTGGTGGCACAGGAAAAGAAAAACAGGCTGGGAACCAGGAGTCCCAGGTTCAAATCCAGGCACGGCCGTGACAGTTCCCCCTTCCCAAGGATGTGCTCTGAGCAGCCTTAGCTTCTTTGTATCCTAGAAGGTCCACTCTACGGACCACAGTTCCATCAGAGGCAAGGATACATTCAGGAGGTATAATGTCGGTCCCTGGGCCTCTCCGAAGAAAGTCCTGGCAAAGAGTTGCAACAGTGGTTCCTTTAGATTTTATTCTGGAGCATTTACGCAAATGACCCCGGTTCTATCCCCGGACTGCAGTTTGGGGTTCTGACTCTTCAGAGTTTGAATATTCAGAAATTGTAGAAAAACCATCTAAATTATCTTCCTCAGTGCCAGATGATACTGTGGGTGGTAAGGTTCCAGCTAGAACTCGTGATACCTGAGTCACAGGGTTTTGGAAGGTTAAGGAAACAGATGAACCAGACTCCTGCTGGTGACTGGATGTAATGGAACCGTTTTGAAAAGAGGGAACAGAAACTTCCAGAGAAGAAGCAAAGTCAGATCTTATATGAGAAGTACCAGTTTCATCTGGGAGTTGTTGCACCAGGATATTATGTAACCGGTCCTCTGCCATCTTTGTTGTTTGGTTTGAGGTACTCTTCCCAGCTGTCACCACAGCAGATGAAGCAGAACTAGTAGCTGAGGAGTCTTGGGTAGATCTCTTAGGAGGTCTCACTGGACAGTAGGAGATGATATGGCTAGAGCTCCCACAATAAAAACAGAGCCCTTGAGTTCTCCTTCTTGTAATCTCTGTAGGCGAAAGGGGTGCTGTAGCAGCTTTGATGTTACCCTCTGCAGTAGTTTTAGAAGACTTTCCTTTAAATGCCACTGAGGTAGCTCTGGGAGGTACAGAGGAAGTCAGAACTGTGGAAGATTTCTCTTGAGTTAATTGGCAAAAAACAATCTCTCTGAGTGTCAAATAAAGTCTGAATGTCTGTGGCATAGGACTGTGTTATACGTTGCACCTTATCAGGAAGGTCTTGAAAAAACTGTTGCATTAACCGTGCCATGTTTGTCACTTGTTCTAGTAGGGCTTTCAAAACTGGTACCACCTCTGCAAGCTCCAATGTGTGGCCTTGACATTCTGTCATGCTCGGCTGAGCAGGTTCAGGGGTATGGAGCATGTGCACGGTGATGACTGAGTTAAGCTGAGAGGATGTGAAGAGGTGAGTAGGACTCAGTATACCAGAATGGAAACACAGAAAAAGAAGGGCTTTTCTTAAAGTAACTTTACTAAGGTAATGCAAGGAAAACAAGAGGTAAAGCACATCGAGGTTATATTCCAAACTGATAATAAACAAATGAAAGTCTTTGTAAAAGAACAGTTCAAGCAGAAGTCCTTTAACAGACACAGACGACCCTTACAAGTACTTGATATTAGGATCAAAGTGGGCATACACGGGTATTAGAGCCAGGGTACTTGGTATCATATGCCAGTATCTCGGTAAGGCAACTTGGTTTCAGGAAGGGCCGAGCATACGCCAGTATCTCGGTAAGGCAACTTGGTTTCAGGAAGGGGCCAAGCATACGCCAGTATCTCGGTATAGCAACTTGGGTTCAGGAAGGGGCCAAGCATACGCCAGTATCTCAGTAAGGCAACTTGGGTTCAGGAAAGAGCCGAGCATACGCCAGTATCTCGGTAAGGCAACTTGGTTTCAGGAAGGGGCTGAGCATACGCCAGTATCTCGGTAAGGCAACTTGGTTTCAGGAAGGGGCCAAGCATACGCCAGTATCTCAGTAAGGCAACTTGGTTTCAGGAAGGAGCCGAGCATATGCCAGTATCTCAGTAAGGCAACTTGGTTTCAGGAACGAGTCGAGCATACGCCAGTATCTTGGTAAGGCAACTTGGGTTCAGGAACAGGCCGAGCATACGCCAGTATCTTGGTAAGGCAACTTGGGTTCAGGAACAGGCCGAGCATACGTCAGTATCTTGGTAAGGCAACTTTTGGTAGTTGGTGGTAAAAATGGTAAATGTCCCTTTAAGCAGGTTTGCAACAAGCAAATGATAAATGTCCCTTTAAGCAGGTTTGCAACAAGCAAATGATAAATGTCCCTTTAAGCAGGTTTGTAACAAGCAAATGATAAATGTCACAGTAGAGTTGCTTAGACTCAGCAAGCAGATAAACAGCAGTGGAGTTTAGTATCAACAGCCAAGGAAGTATACAGGTACTCACAGAAGAGGTGTTCAGTCTCACAGCAGAGGTACTTGGCTCCAGGATAAACAGATGTCACAGTATAGTTGCTTAGACTCAGCAAGCAGATTAACATACAGTTCTTACAGCAGTGGAGTTTAGTACCAACAGCCAAGGAAGTATACAGGTACTCACAGCATGGTGATAGACACAGTAGCCAAGTAAGCATACAAAGTACAAAAGAATTGTCAGAATATAAGCCAAGGGTCAGTAGCCAGGAAAGCAGTCCAATCTTTCATAAAGCAAAAAGGGGAATCCAGAAGAATGGTCAATAAGCAAGCCAAGTTCAGATGCCAGGGATCAAACAACAAGACAGAAATTCAGGAAACAGAACAGAGGTAAAAACAAAGGAATTCAATCACAATGTCAAGGCACCAAATGATTAGTGAATCAGCCCTTTATAGCAGAGCTCATTAGAAAACTACCTGCAGCTGGCAAGCAGGTGGAGCCAGAGCAGGTAACAAGTCTCCAAAATGCTGCAAACATAAACAGATACCTCTGGTGGCACAGGAAATGAAAAACAGGCTGGGAACCAAGAGTCCCAGGTTCAAATCCAGACACAGCCGTGACATTATACACTCATTTTTTCTTTGCTTAAATGTTTTGAAGATAATCTATTTATATAGCCCATAAAGTTTTGTTTTTTAAAAAATTTATAGTTTTGCGTATTTTTAAATAATATTTTCAGACTCCTAACCAAGCCCCAAAGTTTTATGAGAATACCGTCAGATACCTTCTCCAGCTTGATCCTGTTTGTGTAATGGGTCTTTTCATATGCAAAAGAAGGGGTAGGGGGGAACTTGCAGTGGGCTTTCCCGTTACCCTTTCAACAGAGCTAAACTGAGAACTTCTAAGTAAGTTTTTAAACAGTTGTATAATTGATTTTTATAGTATCTGTGCATCTTATTCTTTATATTAGTGTCTATTACATGCAGTTATATGAAAATGAGTGTATACTGTCAGTTTAATGTCACTAATTTGCCTTGTGGGGCACCAAAATCCATGAAACTTCTAGGATAGGGTTGGATAGTGGAATTTTTGAGTTGTTCAAAATTATGCAGCAATTGATTAACATTTGGGCACTTTATTATTCATTAAGCTACATTAAGCCATTTTCACATTAAATGTTTTAGGATGTCCCATTGTGTCCCAATATTAACAGGTTCTATTGCTGTAAATATTTGCTTTCATGGTCTGATTCATTTCTGTTTTTCTCTTTAAAATTAGGCTCCCTGGATCTTTCCCTAGTACAATGCTATTGATTTATTCATGTGGTTTTATCTATTGAACTGAAACAGGAAAAATAAATTATTTTCTTTTCAAATTATAGTGCATAAGATAACAGTTTGCAATGTTGTGAAATTTAAATTAGTGTCCAGTCTAAAGAAGATCAGTGCATTCGATTTAACACTCTTCTGAAATAACATGGTTGAAGGGACAGATTTCCATCTGTTCAGGTCAGAATTAAGATTGTGATCGCCAAAATATTTTTAGCTCCACATTAAAAATAGGAGCCCTGAAATGAAAAGTGGCCTTTTGACCGGAAAAAGAACTCATTACTCTCAAGGTAAAAACTGCCTTTAAGAATTATCGCCAGTTTTACAAAGCCCTGGTGGAATTATCAAGAGAATGTTTCCAACCCAGAGATTTTAACATTATCACATAAGCTTGCTGTATGAAGATGGTTGCAATGTTTTGGAAAGTCACTTTTAATATAGAAAATAAATATTATTGCATATAAAAACTAAAGACCCAGAATAGATAACTGCAGCAGTGATCATTCTCTATGTAATTACACCCCTTCTAATTGGAATTACACCCCTTCTAATTGTGTTATTTGGTCCATAAACTACAATTACTACATGCATATAGTTGTCATATAATTTTGCAAATTAATCTTAATCAGGCTTATTTATTGTTACCATAAATTAACATTTGATACATAAAACTGCTAGAGAAAGAGAGATATAATTGAGCTCTGTAGATATTGCTGAAAATCAAAATTTAAGGTATGGGTATAGTCAACACCCAAATATAACCTTTTACACAGCAAACCAATATTAAAGTCAAAATAAAACATTCATGAGTGCAATTTTAAACAACTTTACAATATACTTCTATTATCAAATGCACTTTGTTTTTTTAGGTATCCTTTATTGAAGAGTAAACCTAGGTAGACTAATAGGAGCTTACATTTAATTTTGACTTTATTATCTTTTTAAGTCAGAGACATTTTAACACTTGCAAATTGGTCATTTTGGTTAACTGGCATAACACGACCAAATTGTGCATATCTGGAACATATATTTTTTTTATTCAGATTAAAAGCAACCATAGACTGCAGCCTATGACCAGTATGGCCATAATGACCAATACCACTTATTATTAAAAAAATTTTTTAAAAAAAGCAGAAGAAAACAACACAATAATAATAATTTTAAGTAATTTTCTATTTATATAGTAACATTACAAGGTTACAATATTTGCTAACTTTCTAATTAATGCCTGGTGTTTGAAGATTACCACAAGATGTGTTTAAAGTTTAGCACCAGTTGTTAAAATTTACACCAGGTTTGCTTGTATTAAATGTTAACACCAAGGGCCTGATTATCTAGCAACCTGCTGACTCTCACAGGATCTGTCCTTAGGGAATTCTCTGAAAAAGGGGATGGATTTCTATACAAGTTTTGAGATTCCCTCTATACGAAATAATAGAGTTCACTTGAAAGGGAAACTTCAGTGGGGAGAGTGGTTAGAAGGGAGCACACTTTAAAAATAAAACAGAACAGCCAATAAGGTGCAGATTATAAGCTCCCGCTAGCACGCTAACTCCGCTAGAGGTAAGCATTTTGCGCACATCAGGTAGTGCTTGTGTTACAAGTAAAAAGTTTTCACCTGAGCTTGATATTGCGCGCACGTTATTATTCCCTTATAGAAGTCAATGAAGCAAAAAAGTGGAAAAAGACCTAACACCCTACTCGGCTACAAACCCGATCGCATATCCTCAAGTGTGCCAACCTGACTTGAAAATATTTCACATTCCAATTTTTTTCACATAGCAGAATATGTTCTATTTATTCATAAATACATATTTCTATATATTTTTTATGGTATTTTAGTATAATTTATATCTTTACTTAAATATATATATATATATATATATATATATATATATATATATATATATATATATATATAATTGCAATGAGGGACTACACTCACTGGATTTAGAAAAATAATCCTTTTGTCCTAAATCTGGTCTTCGGAATGGGTCTGCGTACACTGAAACGTCACCATGTTTAACATGTCTAAATAAAACAAAAGGATTATTTTTCTAAATCCAGTGAGTGCAGTCCCTCATTGCAATAATACAGATTATTCTGATTTAACACCCTGGATGCTGTCTGTTTTTAAAGTGGGGGTGCAGATACATGAGGAGTTTATATATATATATATATATATATATATATATATATATATACTGTATATACTTATATATACATAATTATATATATTTATTGTTATATACATATATATATATATATATATATATATATATAAATATATATATATATATATATATATATATATATATAGGAATATCTATTTATAAATACTTAGAACATATTCCCCTGTATATATATATAGATATAGATATATATATATATTGGGGGGTAGTTATCAAGCCGTCAACCTCAAATACGCTGGAAATCCGCAGCGTATTTGTGGCGAGGCTGATTCGCCTTAGTTATCAAAGGCTACAGACCGGCAAAAGTAGAATTCTGTGACGTAAACATCGATCCGCCGGACTCCGTCCCACACAGATCGATTCTTACGTTATTCCAGATGTTCTGCACACAAGTACGGCACAATCTGACTACTTTTGCTAGTTATCAAAAAACTAGCAGGTACGCTCGGCACTTTTATGGCCCAGCATACCTGGTTTTCAAACCGCCACCCTGGAGGCGGCGGATCCCATAGGAATCAATGGGAGTCTGACCATAGCGAAAGTACAAGTTCGCTGCTGCCAGACATCCCATTGATTTCTATGGGAGCTGTCTACACCTAACACCCTAACATGTACCCCGAGTCTAAACACCCCTAATCTGCCCCCCTGATGGGAACAGCCAATAGAATGCAAACAATCTGATTGGCTGATTGGATCAGCCAATCGGATTGAACTTGAATCTGATTGGCTGATTCCATCAGCCAATCAGAATTTTCCTACCTTAATTCCGATTGGCTGATCTTGGATGACGTCCCTTAAAGGAGCCTTCATTCGTCGGTAGTCCGTCGGGAAAGAAGGATGTTCCGCGTCGGCGGAATGAAGATTCAAGACCCGGCTTCGAAGATGACCTCGCCCGGATAGAAGACTTCTTCAGCGCCTCTTGGAAGATGACCTCGCCCGGATGGAAGATTTCTTCAGCGCCGCTTGGAGGATCACTTCATCGGATGGAAGATTTCTTCAGCGCCCCTTGGATGATCACTTCTGCCGGTCCGGATGTCCTCTTCAGTTCCATCGGTGGCTCGGCTGAGTGAAGACAACTAAAGGTAGGATGATCTACAGGGGATTAGTGTTAGGTTATTTTAAGGGGGGTTTGGGATAGATTAGGGGTATGTGGGTGGTGGGTTTTAATGTTGGGGGGTTTGTATTTTTCTTTTACAGGCAAAAGAGCTGAACTCTTTGGGGCATGCCCCCACAAAAGGCCCTTTTAAGGGCTGGTAAGGTAAAAGAGCTTTGAACTTTTTTAATGTAGAATAGGGTAGGGCATTTTTTTTATTTTGGGGGGTTTGTTATTTTATTAGGGGGCTTAGATTAGGTGTAAGTAGCTTAAAATTGTTGTAATATTTTTTTAAATGTTTGTAACTTTTTTTTTATTTTTTGTAACTTAGCTTTTTTTATTTTTTGTACTTTAGTTAGTTTATGTAATTGTATTTAATTGTAGTTATTTGTAGGTAGTTTATTTAATTTATTTAATGATAGTGTAGTGTTAGGTTTAATTGTAACTTAGGTTAGGATTTATTTTACAGGTAATTTTGTATTTCTTTTAGCTAGGTAGTTATTAAATAGTTAATAACTATTTAATAACTATTCTAACTAGCTAAAATAAATACAAAGTTACCTGTAAAATAAATATAAATCCTAAGATAGCTACAATGTAATTATTAATTATATTGTAGCTATCTTAGGGTTTATTTTACAGGTAAGTATTTAGTTTTAAATAGGAATAATTTATTTAAGTGTAGTGTAGTGTTAGGTGTAATTGTAACTTAGGTTAGTTTTTATTTTACAGGTAAATGTCTCTTTATTTTAGCTAGGTAAGCTATTAAATAGTTAATAACTATTTAATAGCTATTGTACCTAGTTAAAATAAATTGAAAGGTGCCTGTAAAATAAAAATAAATCCTAAGATAGCTACAATATAATTATTATTTATATTGTAGCTATATTAGGGTTTATTTTATAGGTAAGTATTTAGTTTTAAATAGGATTAATTTAGTTAATAATAGAAATATTATTTAGATTTATTTAATTAATATTTAAGTTAGGGGGGTGTTAGGGTTATTGTTAGACTTAGGTTTAGGGGTTAATAATTTTATTACAGTGGCGGCGGTGTAGTGGGGGGCAGGATAGGGGTTAATAAATTTATTATAGGTGGCGACGGTGTAGGGGGGCAGGATAGGGGTTAATAAATTTAATATAGGTTGCGGCGGGTTCAGGGAGCGGCGGTTTAGGGGTTAAACTATTTATTTATTTGCGGCGAGGTGCGGAATCAGCAGGATAGGGGTTAATAACTTTATTATAGAGGGCGACGGTATAGGGGGGGGCAGGATAGGGGTTACTAGGTATAATGTAGGTGGCAGCGGTGTCCGGGAGCGGCGGTTTAGGGGTTAATACATTTATAAGACTTGCGGCGGGGTCTAGGTGCGGCGGTTTAGGGGTTAATACATTTATAAGACTTGCGGCCGGGTCTAGGAGCGGCGGTTTAGGGGTTAGTAACTTTATTTAGTTGCGGGGGGGCTCCGGGGGCGCCGGTATAGGGGGTAGAACAGTGTAGTTTAGTGTGAGTACTTAGTGACAGGCTAGCAATAAAGCTGGGAAAAAGCCGAAGAGCAGCGAGATCGGATGAGTGATAACTCTCACAGTCCACTGTTCATCGCCCCGCGGCTTTTTGACAGCTTTATTTGATAACTTAGGCGTATTTTTTCAGGTCCGCGGCGGCGAAGGTAGGCGAGCTTAGGCGGGTGTATTGGGCCGGCGAAGGCAGGAAAGTTGACACGTTGATAACTACCCCCCATTGTATCAATTGAAAAGAAAGAAAAAAAGGTTTATGATAGAACCTCTTGAAAGACTGGGGTTTCAGCACTCTTTTTTATAGAAAATCACTAAAGCAACACAGTGTGCAGTTTAAAAAATAGTTTTTAATTCACGCACCTCGCCGGGTGCCGATTAGGTAAATAAATCAACAGAATGTAATATACAAACAACCTGTATCAGAAATAGTAAAAAGTGCATACATGTACTGCACTAAAAATTGGACCGGTCCAAGCAACTAAATAACGCTAGTGTTGAAGAAACTAACATAGTAAATGCATATAGCATATGCAAATACACCACATTAAAATTATATGGAACATATGAGAAACCAGCAATTTATAACACAGACAAAAAGTTTTAGTAAACTGTGTTAGCCGAGTATTTTCATATATGCAATATAAGATATATGTACACAGTATAATGCAGTTCAACAATCAATGAGATAAGTATCAAAATTATTGCTACAATTCTAGCTACAGTATATAGCCACTGTCATATTAAAATACATAATCCCAATGTTGCTGATTCAACAGTTCCAATAACGTGCATATAGTGTCCAAGTTGTTAGTTCAGTTAGAGCTATGGAAATGAACTGTAAAGAGTAAAGCGATAGAGTCACAAAGTGAGCCAAAGCTAGCGATTAAGAGCAAAAGTCAAGCGGCACAGAGTGAGACATGCAATGCAGCAAGCAGGAGCTTAAGGAGAAATGTAGCAGCTGTACAATCAAGCGGTATACAGGAGGACTTTCAAATCAATAAACAAATCCCTCTGTCAACTGCAACCACTTGGACTCGTAACTTCATAATCTTACAACTTTAAAGTGTAAAACAAGGGCACTTATCAGGGATGTAGGAGAACACCGGGCATGGACGTCCGGGTCCCTCTGTCAACTACACCTTCTGGCCCTCTTCTCCTCTTTTCTTTTCTTTTCCAAAGTCGCTTAACTTTTCTTTCTCCAAATCGGTCTGTTTGAGCCTCTTAGGCACCTCTTAGCACTGATAATTTTGCACACAAAAGTATCCAGACTCCAAGGTTTGCTTTACTCCAAGTTGGCGGCTCACTACGGCATACCACTCTGTTCAATTCGACAACACTGCGTATCAGGTCACCTCAGGAAGCCCCGTTTGTCTTGTGACATGGGGATGAAACGCGCGTCGGCATTGGCTGACCGGTCCCACGTGACCTGATACGCAGTGTTGTCGAATTGAACAGAGCGGTATGCCGTGGTGAGCTGCCAACTTGGTGTAAAGCAAACCTTGGAGTCTGGATACTTTTGTGAGCAAAATTATCAGTCCTAAGAGGTGCCTAAGAGGCTCAAACAGACCGATTTGGAGAAAGAAAAGTTAAGCGACTTTGGAAAAGAAAAGAAAAGAGGAGAAGAGCGCCAGAAGGTGTAGTTGACAGAGGGACCCGGATGTCCATGCCCGGTGTTCTCCTACATCCCTGATAAGTGCCCTTGTTTTACACTTTAAAGTTGTAAGATCATGAAGTTACGAGTCCAAGTGGTTGCAGTTGACAGAGGGATTTGTTTATTGATTTGAAAGTCCTCCTGTATACCGCTTGATTGTACAGCTGCTACATTTCTCCTTAAGCTCCTGCTTGCTGCATTGCATGTCTCACTCTGTGCTGCTTGACTTTTGCTCTTAATCGCTAGCTTTGGCTCACTTTGTGACTCTATCGCTTTACTCTTTACAGTTCATTTCCATAGCTCTAACTGAACTAACAACTTGGACAGTATATGCACGTTATTGGAACTGTTGAATCAGCAACATTGGGATTATGTATTTTAATATGACAGTGGCTATCTACTGTAGCTAGAATTGTAGCAATAATTTTGATACTTATCTCATTGATTGTTGAACTGCATTATACTGTGTACATATATCTTATATTGCATATATAAAAATACTCGGCTAACACAGTTTACTAAAACTTTTTGTCTGTGTTATAAATTGCTGGTTTCTCATATGTTCCATATAATTTTAATGTGGTGTATTTGCATATGCTATATGTATTTACTATGTTAGTTTCTTCAACACTAGCGTTATTTAGTCACTTGGACCGGTCCAATTTTTAGTGCAGTACATGTATGCACTTTTTACTATTTCTGATACAGGTTGTTTGTACATTACATTCTGTTGATTTATTTACCTAATCGGCACCCGGCGAGGTGCGTGAATTAAAAACTATTTTTTTTTTTTATTTTTTTTTTTTTTTATTAAATAGTTTTTATTGAGGTAGCAATGACATACAAAATAAATCTTTACATCAATCATGGCAACATACCTATCAATATACATCAGTACTTGTGCTAATACAGAAGGTATGTCCTAGCAACCCTGTGCGATATTAAACCTTAACCACTAAGGGAATATACCTAGCCATGAGCGGCACCTCTTTTAACATACATAAATTTTCAATTGGACATTAAACTGTTATGTTAATATGTGGTAACTGTGTGGCCTAGTTTCCATAAAGAAATTTCAAATAGGAAAAGATAGGCCTGTATTCACAACCAAACATAAGATTAAACAAAGCAATACAGTATAAAATATATTCCTCCCAGACACCTAGTAACCCCTCTTGGACCTCTAAACATGTGTATGCAACTCCTTGGGGGGGGGGGTACTACTTACACCAGCCTTAGGCTTTTAGAGGGATGCGGAGGCTATTAAACATGGTCAGTAGATGACTGCTTATCTTTCCAACCTCCTGGTTGCAGCAAGATCTCCCATAGACCTTACATAACTATTATGTATAACATAGGAGGCAGCTAGACAGTTATGTTAAAAGTGTAAACCCATGTTAAATTCCCACCAACAAAATACTTGCACTTATGGGTCAAACTTTAACAGCCAGAAACACAATACTGGTGCATGATTACTCCCCCCCCCCTTTTTTAGAGGGCATTTTAGGTCACTAACTGTAGACATAAGTCAGTCCGTATTGGGGGATCCCTTCTATTTAAGAGGTCTAGACTAGAGCTGCTTTGTGGCAGGATAGGGGAACAAAGTATGCTTTTGAGTCTAGGTTCCCAAACCTCGCGAGGGGGTATAGAAAAAAGTAGCAGACTACCCCGTCTCGGCCGTTGACAGGGCCCATCTGAAATATGGAGCTTTTTACAACACTAACCCCTACTGGGATCTAAAATATCATGGGGAACTCTAACTTAACAGCAAGAATAAGACAATTGGGTGGCTATTTTATAAATGTACATACCATTCCCAATATAATACCTGACTGCAGCAGCACTCATATTCAATTGTTAAGTATGGGTTAGATGAGAGCTTATTCCTGCTATATATACCACTAAGCTTTCTATATTAATCCAGGAGGTGGGCTAAATCCTAAGATTACTGCCTGGAAAATGCTTAGTTCCAAAGTAATACATGAAGTCTGAAATGGGATATTGTTGGGTTATTTAGGCAGCCTAATTAAAGGCCTATAAGAGATAATATCTAGATAGCTTACCATGCCCAAAGAACCCTAGACATATGTGGCCATATTTGCTTCAACTAAAAGATTTAAAATGAAAAAAACAAAAAAACAAAATCAAATGTACTCCCCCTATTACCCCTAGACTCAAGTGACATCACTTACAATTGTGGGCTAGTAGGGGACATATATAATATATTTTAAGCAAGAGGATGTATATGTTAACAGGAGATCACAATATATTCCATTACACTGTGTATTAGATTGAAGGTGAGATTGTTCATCTACTCATTAGAGAGTCCAGTAATCTCTTCTGCTGGCTCACCAATCAGACCCAAAGGTTGTCATCTGAGGGACAGTAACAGGCAGAGCATATCCAGAGGTGTTGAGTGGCGTAGCATCAAAAAGTCCACAAAATATTCTTATATGCTACCCCTATATGGGAAGAAACGCTAAGCTCTAGATGGATCCCAGAACAATAGATCCTCATGAGCCAAAGTAAATATACACTTTACAAGGGTAGGGGCAACAAGTCTCTCTCCACAGTCTAGCCCACGCCAGTCTTATTATGGTCACAGGTACTCACTTCCCATGGATTGTCAGGCCATATCACTGATCCTGAATCGCCTCTGGTGACTGAGGTTCCCAGCCCGACATCAATGGGCCTGAGTGTATATAAGGCTGGATCTGTAAGACCTTCCAATGGAACTTCCATCAGTACTCTCGGGCCACATAACATCACCGGAGCCCCTCTCTGCTTGAGCACATCAGATTGTCTGTACATCTCATCTGATCTGCTCCGGTAGTCCAAATGCGTAGCGAGCTCTTGCAAGCCTATCACATCGACCCCATCTGGAGTGTCAAATTCCTCTCTCCCATCACGGAGCAAATGCCTTGTTATTGGACAGGTCTGACCATTTATGCTAGGTTGCTCAGGAGTCACCAGACCGGGCAGTCGCAATTCTGTAGTGTCTGCTTCAATCTCCAGTGAGGCTGCAGGAGCGTCCCTCGCCATATTCACATTTTCCATCATATGTTGGAGACGATCCAGTCTGGCAGCAATATTGAGCTCCTGCGTCCTCAGTAGATTCTGTAAGGTTAAGTATATATCCTCCATCACTGATAAATGTTACAGCGCACCCTTGGTGTTGTATTACGGCAGAGGCAGCAAAGCACTCTGCCGGGGGGGGTAGAAAGGAGGCCGCAGCCTCAATGTAAGCTCCGGTGTCTCGGTGTCGGCATCCAGCTAAAAAACTTTAGTATCCTCAGCTGCAGGATGGTTAGCTTGTTTGAAAGAGATAAAATTTCCTGTCTGAGGGCACCTCGATGAGGTAACTATTCATGCTTAATCTTCTAAGCGGTAGCAGCACCAAAAACTGCGACCCGTCATGGCCGCTGCCCGGAAGTCCCCCCCTTAACCGTAAAAACTATTTTTTAAACTGCACACTGTGTTGCTTTAGTAATTTTCTATAAAAAAGAGTGCTGAAACCCCAGTCTTTCAAGAGGTTCTATCATAAACCTTTTTTTCTTTCTTTTCAATTGATACAATATAATATAAAATGGGTCTGCACCAGTTGTTATGATTCCACTTATATAAAAAATGTTTAAAATAAGTGCGTATTAGTGTTCTGTCATTAGAGCACTTGTAGCAACACTATAATAGCAAGTTTCCATTCACACCATTCTCTCATATATATATATATATATATATATATATATATATATATATATATATATATATATATATATATATATATATATATATATATATATATGTATGTATATATACACACATATGTTTATATCTGTATGTATGTCTGTAAATACATATATACATAGAAATACATAAATACATATGCACACACACACACACACACACATATATATATATATATATATATATATATATATATATATATATATATATATATATATATATATATATATATATATATGTATGTATCTCTATGTTAAAGTCCTTTGCCTACCTTTTTTTTTTCTTACACCTAAGACCTCATATTTTTGACCACTTATAACTTTTTTGTGCATTTTTTTAATATATTTTTTATCATATAGTGTTATTATGAGTGTAAATGTACTTTGTAATGTATTTTTGATGTGTTTTGTGCAACTTTTTTTTTTCATGAAACAGTTAACCAGAGCTCTGAGGATACACTATCAGCTGTGATAACTTGTAATACGAGCAATAAAACTGAAACACTCAAATACCCACAATAATCCCCTTTGGCTCACATGTAACTGTTAGCATCTGGCCCAAAATCAGATAGCCTTGTTTTCATATCACTGTACTACTAATAAGCCAAAAAACAGATAGCCTTGTTTTCATATCACTGTACTACTAATAAGCCCAAAATCAGATAGCAATTGTTTTCATATTACTGTACTACTAATGCGCCCAAAATCAGATAGCCTTGTTTTCATATCACTGTATTACTAATAAGCCAAAAAACAGATAGCCTTGTTTTCATATTACTGTACTACTAATGAGCCCAAAATCAGATAGCCTTGTTTTCATATCACTGTACTATTAATGAGCCCAAAATCATATAGCCTTGTTTTCATATCACTGTACTACTAATGAGCCCAAACTCAGATAGCCTTGTTTTCATATCACTGTACTACTAATAAGCCAAAAAACAGATAGCCTTGTTTTCATATAACTGTACTACTAATGAGCCCAATATCAGATAGCCTTGTTTTCATATCACTGTAGTACTAATAAGCCCAAAATCAGATAGCCTTGTTTTCAGATCACTGTACTACTAATAAGCCCAAACTTTAGATAGCCTGGTTTTCAGATCACTGTACTACTAATAAGCTCAAACTTTAGATAGCCTTGTTTTCAGATAACTGTACTAATAATGAGCCCAAAATCAGATAGCCTTGTTTTCAGATCACTTTACTACTAATAAGCCCAAAATTTAGATAGCCTTTTTTTCAGATCACTGTAACTTACAAGTGCCTCTTTTTGCATATACTGTAGATGTGCTTTATTATGGTAATAGGAAAACAATGCACTTTGAATTTTGTATTATAAGAACAATTTCTACTGCATGTCTTAAATATGTTTTTTGCTTGCATAATTTCAATACGAATTTTAATGCTTCCATAAAAATAGTTTTTTGAAGAACAAATCTGTTATGAATTTTAATCTGATTTAGAAATTTATTTTTTTCTGAATGTTTCTATTTCAAGATTTAATTTATTAATTTCTTAGAGAATCTCTCAATCCAATAGAACTTTAGATAATCATGCCCCATGTATTAAAACAAATGGAATAGCATAGGCAACAGTATGTGACTAAATGACCTGATAATGATGCATACTTCCAATACATTTTATGTGACTTGTAAGAGGCAGTTATTATTTATTTATTAAAAAAAAAAAAAAAAATGAATAAAATAACTTACCCACACAACTGCCTAATATGCAATACTTCCTCTACTGCTAAGGATTCTGGGTAGTGACACGCAAATGATACCCAAAACTGGCCAAACATTTTTTTGTTCAACTACTGAATTGTGAATGTCATAATTAATTCCTGGTATTTTGTTGAAGTTCCTGGGAAAGAATGACAGCAATTAATTAAATGAAAGGCTATAAGTGGTTCTCTCATTCAACGAATGCAAATAAAATGAAAGACTTTTAATACACAAGAGGCAATGTGGTAGTGCTTTGTAACCACTGCCTATCATTTGACACTCTCAGGAGAAAAAAATAGCAAGTCACTGAAGCAGAGTGAACAATCAACCATCAGCTTTTCTTAATTAATATAATTACATTCTGCTGCCATAGTATTCTGTTCCACTTGATCATGGTCTGAGTATCTATAATAATTCAAATAAAATGAAGGATCATAGTTTTTGTGATTAATGTGTTTCAGACTCTATATAGTTCCTGGAAGAGCGAAGAATCATTGTTAGCTGTTATTTCTTTCATATAATTAACTTAAGAGGTCTTTGCAAACTAATTGAGACTTTACAACATGGAACACCTTTCTCATGCCCAGGAGAAGCAAGTTTGGAGGTTAGCAAGCTGCATATGTTAATATGGGAATAAAGGCAATGTATTAGTTGAGCCAAACTCACTATCCTGCTTTAATACAACATGAGTGATTCTGTTACTTAGTATATAAACCACATATACTTTATTTTTGTTTAACAGTAACAACTATTTATGGTATTATTAAATATAAAAACATTTACAAACCTAGAGAGGCATAAAAACTTTACAAATAAAAAAAATAAATTAAAAGAATGAAGTGGATTCCAATCTTGCTAAAATTATTGTTCAATAGCAGAGAAAAATTGATTGGTCATTTATTTTAGTTTTTGTATGAAAATGATCACAAGGTTAGTAACTCGCAAGATAATGAACAATCAATCACCTACGCCAGAATCGGTACATGGAAATAATACAACCGTCTTCTCTTCTCCTCACAAATAAAACGGACCAATCATTATGTAATTTCTTTTATAGACCCAGATTACAAGTGGAGCGCTAATGGTAAAAAATTATAATGATAAAATTAGCATTCAAATTGATATTACAAGTCCATGGAAAATTAGATTTACCAGAGAAGGTTTAGCACGTCCAGCATTGCTTTAATGCACCCTATACTTTCAATTGATATCGCAACCGCATTAAACATTGCTGATATTACAAGTTGAAAGTTATGGGTTGCCCTTGAGTAAAAGCCCAAATAGCGCTAGAATAATTTGCATGACCTGAGATCTGAAGTATCATGTAAGGGTTAAAAAAAAGTTTTCTAAAACATTTTAAAATAAAGTATCACACTTATATATACAGGTGAAACTCGAAAAATTAGAATATCTTGCAAAAGTTCATTTATTTCACTAATGCAACTTAAAAGGTGAAACTAATATATGAGAGACTCATTACCTGCAAAGCAAGATAGTTCAAGCCGTGATTTGTCATAATTGTGATGATTATGGCTTACAGCTCATGAAAACCCCAAATCCACAATCTCAGAAAATTAGAATATTATATGCAATCAATAAAACAAGGATTGTACATACCTGTAGAACAATATCGGACCTCTGAAAAGTATAAGCATGCCTACTGTATGTACTCAGTACTTGGTTTGGGCCCCTTTTGCAGCAATTACTGCCTCAATGCGGTGTGGCATGGAAGCTATCAGCCTGTGGCACTGCTGAGGTGTTATGGAAGACCAGGATGCTTCAATTGCGGCCTTCAGCTCTTCTGCATTGTTCGGTCTCATGTCTCTCATCTTTCTCTTAGCAATGCCCCATAGATTCTCTATGGGGTTCAGGAGTTTGCTGGCCAATCAAGCACAGTAATCCCACTGTCATTGAACCAGGTTTTGGTGCTTTTGGCAGTGTGGGCAGGTGCCAAGTCCTGCTGGAAAATGAAGTCAGAATCCCCATAGAGCTTGTCTGCGGAAGGAATCATGAAGTGCT
This sequence comes from Bombina bombina, assembly GCF_027579735.1. Classification (NCBI taxonomy): domain Eukaryota; kingdom Metazoa; phylum Chordata; class Amphibia; order Anura; family Bombinatoridae; genus Bombina; species Bombina bombina. Next base: position 1,023,784,145 of record NC_069503.1, read on the forward strand.
CCAAAATCTCCTGGTAGACTGCTGTGTTGACCCTGGACTTAATGAAGCACAGCGGACCAACACCATCAGATGACATGGCTCCCCAAATCAACACAGACTGTGGAAACTTCACACTGGTCTTCAAGCATCTTGCAGTGTGTGTCTCTCCATTCTTCCTCCATACTCTGGGTCCTTAGTTTCCAAATGAGATGCAAAATTAGTTCTCATCAGAAAAGAGGACTTTGGACCAGGTCTGTTTTTCCAACTTCTTTTGCAATTACCTTTTGAGGCTTTCCCTCCTTATGGAGGGTGTCAATGATGGTTTTCTGCACAACTGTCAGGTCAGCAGTCTTTCCCATGATTGTGATTCCTACTGAACCAGACTGAGAGACCATTTAAAGGCTCAGGAACCCTTTGCAGGTGTTATGGCTTAATTAACTGATTAGAGTGGGACACTTTGAGCCTAGAATATTGCACCTTTTCACAATATTCTAATTTTCTGAGATTGTGGATTTGGGGGTTTTATGAGCTGTAAGCCATTATTATCACAATTATGACAATTTACTGCTTGAACTATCTTGCTTTGCATGTAATGAGTCTATATCATATATTCGTTTCCCCTTTTAAGTTGCATTAGAGAAATAAATGAACTTTTGCACGATATTCAAATTTTTCGAGTTTCACCTGTGTGTATATATATATATATATATATATATATATATATATATATATATGCAAATTCAAAATAAGGTGCACTCCATTAAACACAGTCCAATTGCCGTGGTGCTGCATAAACAGTACATATCCTTTCCAGCTCTCCTTATTAGTAGAAGAAATGCTGCACTCACCGGTCTTGTTGTAAAAATTTTCTTTATTGCAAACAAATGACAATATCGATCACACGAATACCCCAGACGTTTCGGTGCGCCTCTGGCACCTTTCTCAATGGGCATGCTTTCCAATCCTCTGACAAAACAATCTAACTACCCGCCACCCTTATCCCTCTATTTAAACCCCCTAAACGTGCTCTATACTTCCGGTATCGCCATGCCGGAGCAGGTGCGTTACGTCACTACCGCCGACGAAGTAATGCTGGAGGGCAGCCGCATGGCTAATTAGCATATCCCCTCCTCCTGTGATAGACAGGCGCAACGTCGAAACAGCGTACAGCAGTAATAACATAACATTGCAACCGGCCGGTGATCGGAATAAAAATAGTGTCAACCAATAAAGTGAGACAAATTTAAAAACGGCTAGACCAGCACTAACTTAACTGTATTACTGGGGTGAATATATGCACGTATTCTAGATAATAGAATCATCCTAATACATTCTTAGTTTAAAGTAGAAAAATTATCAAAAAATAAATGTAATCCCCAAGCATTTTTAGCACTACAATGGATAATGGAAGGTCTAGATTTAAAAAGTAAGCTTATCAAATACAGACCAACTATCAAAATTAACCATTGTTAGGAGTCAAAGAAACCACAAATCCCTTTTCAAGTCTCTCAGACTATGGCGAAACTTATTTTGATTTGGTGACACACTCACATGGAGACCGCGGTTCACAAGAGACTACTGCCCCTGCAGAGAGGAAAAAATGTGTATCCATAAGACAAAAATAATGTCAATATGGTTATGGATAATAGTGATGATGGTAAACGTCCAGACGTAGACCTAGACTGATGAATCATAGCCCAGTCCAGTTAAATAAACACATTATAATCCAATTGGGCGTTAAGTCCTCTCGGAGTGACAGTATCTAAGCGATATATCCAGGAAGCCTCAACCTGTAATAGCTTAGTGTGCCTATCACCACCCCTCTTAATGGGTGGTACATGGTCAATGACCATTGTTCTTAAGCTTGCAGCGGTGTGGCCTGCCTGCATAAAATGCCTGGCGACAGGTTGATCCGATTCCTTCTTCTCAAACGCAGTTCTTATTGCGTGGCGATGATTCGCCATCCTCTCCCGGAACGTTGTAGAGGTGTTTCCGACATACACTAAAGAACATGGGCATGTCAGGATATATATCACAAAACTGCTAGTGCAGGTCAATCTGTGATAAATTTTATATTTCTTTCCTGTGCGAGGATGGTGAAATGTAGATCCCGTGAGCATGCTATTGCATGTGGTGCAATCGCCACATTTAAAGCAGCCAGGTTTCCTAGTAGTATCCATCCAAGTGCCTTTTTTATAGCACTGTGTAGGGTCATTGTGGACCAGAATGTCCTTCAAAGTAGAAGATTTTTTATAGACCAGCCGTGGTGGTTTTGTTGAAGCGAAGGGGAGAGACTTGTCCGTCCTCACTATCTCCCAATTTTCCCGCACTGATTTCTCAAGTGCTCGATGTAAAGGGGTATATGTAGTGATCAGATTGATCTCCTTGTCATTTGCTTTCTTCACCTTTGTTTTGTGGAGGAGTGCACCCTGGTCAAGTTGGGCCAATCTTAGTGATGAATTTTCTATATCCCTTGTTCTATATCCTCTCTCCTTCAATTTCTCTTTCATGGCTTTCTCTTGGAGGACCCTGGTCTCCGTGAGTGTGTTATTACGGGCGACTCGCATGAGTTGAGATTTGATTACACCTTTCTTTTGATGTGTTGGGTGAAAACTTGTAGATGACAGTAGGGAATTTCTATCGGTTGGTTTTGTGTATAGTGATGTACTAAATTTGATAAGTCCATCTCTCCTGTATTTAGAAATTTTCAAATCCAGGAAAGAAATAGCTTCACTACTAACTTCATATTTAAATCAGATTGGAGAATCCAACCTATTAAGCTTTCCTACCCACTCATTTAATGATTCAGCTGTACCCCTCCATACCAGGAGCACGTCGTCTATATAGCGACCATACAGCTTAATCTCAGGGATTGAGGTGGTCTCCATTACGAACGTCTCATACCACAACATGTATAAGTTGGTATATGCGGGAGCCATGCTGGAACCCATTGCCGTTCCCGCTATTTGTAGAAAATATTCATTCTCAAATCTAAAAAAAAAAAATTCTAGACAAAAGGTTAACAATTCTAGCAGGAACTCAATGGGTGGTCCCGCATATGCCAACAAGAGACTTAACATGGTTTTGACAGCCTGCACACCCCCAACGTGGGGAATGACGGTGTACAGACTGTCAACATCCATCGTCACAAGGAGATCATCAGCCTCCAACCAGTCTATATCAAGAAGTTTCTTAATTAATGATGGTGAATCTAATATAAAGGAAAAGGATTCCTTCACAACTGGCTGCAGGTGATGGTCAATGTACTCTGCCACTTTAGAACATAACGAGTCCCTGGCAGACACAATAGGTCTGCCAGGAGGATTCATCAAAGTCTTATGGACTTTGGGGAGCAGGTATAGCACCGGTACTATTGGAAAAGGAATACTCATAAAGTCATATTCATTCTCGGTTATTATACCTGCCTCAAACCCACATTTTAATATAAGATCGAGTGATTTTTTTAAAAGCTGTTGTGGGGTTACCCCTTAATTTAAAGTAGGTATTGGTATCTGATAGTTGCCTATATGCCTCTTGATGGTAATCAGAGTAGTTTTGGATTACTATTGATCCACCCTTATCTGCCGCATGTATAATAATACTATTATCTGACTGTTTACAATCTAAGTGATCGCCCTTTAAGTGACAGTGAAAGGAGCTTGCTGAATAAGGGTCTATCCTTTGCCCCTACGCCCAAGATTGATAAGTTTCAATTAAATATTGACATGTTTAAATTGCAGAGACAATTACGGATTAGGGATTTTTTCAAGGACAAAGAACAGACCATTATCAGTTTAAAGCTCCAAGCAAATTCGATCCAGCAAACCATAATCCCTCTATTAAAAGTTTCACAAGAATGGTGACCAATACTATTGAACAGTCAGAACTAAATGGCTATGTATCCAATCTTACTAAAGATGAGAAATTAGCTTTAAAAAATCAGTCAGATAATAGTATTATTATACATGAGGCAGATAAGGGTGGATCAATAGTAATCCAAAACTACTCTGATTACCATCAAGAGGCATATAGGCAACTATCAGATACCAATACCTACCTTAAATTAAGGGGTAACCCCACAACAGCTTTTAAAAAATCACTCGATCTTATATTAAAATGCAGCCAGTTGTGAAGGAATCCTTTTCCTTTATATTAGATTCACCATCATTAATTAAGAAACTTCTTGATATAGACTGGTTGGAGGCTGATGATCTCCTTGTGACGATAGATGTTGACAGTCTGTACACCGTCATTCCCCACGTTGGGGGTGTGCAGGCTGTCAAAACCATGTTAAGTCTCTCGTTGGCATATGCGGGACCACCCATTGAGTTCCTGCTAGAATTGTTAACCTTTTGTCTAGAAATTTTATTTTTTAGATTTGAGAATGAATATTTTCTACAAATAGCGGGAACGGCAATGGGTTCCAGCATGGCTCCCGCATATGCCAACTTATACATGTTGTGGTATGAGACGTTCGTAATGGAGACCACCTCAATCCCTGAGATTAAGCTGTATGGTCGCTATATAGACGACGTGCTCCTGGTATGGAGGGGTACAGCTGAATCATTAAATGAGTGGGTAGGAAAGCTTAATAGGTTGGATTCTCCAATCCGATTTAAATATGAAGTTAGTAGTGAAGCTATTTCTTTCCTGGATTTGAAAATTTCTAAATACAGGAGAGATGGACTTATCAAATTTAGTACATCACTATACACAAAACCAACCGATAGAAATTCCCTACTGTCATCTACAAGTTTTCACCCAACACATCAAAAGAAAGGTGTAATCAAATCTCAACTCATGCGAGTCGCCCGTAATAACACACTCACGGAGACCAGGGTCCTCCAAGAGAAAGCCATGAAAGAGAAATTGAAGGAGAGAGGATATAGAACAAGGGATATAGAAAATTCATCACTAAGATTGGCCCAACTTGACCAGGGTGCACTCCTCCACAAAACAAAGGTGAAGAAAGCAAATGACAAGGAGATCAATCTGATCACTACATATACCCCTTTACATCGAGCACTTGAGAAATCAGTGCGGGAAAATTGGGAGATAGTGAGGACGGACAAGTCTCTCCCCTTCGCTTCAACAAAACCACCATGGCTGGTCTATAAAAAAATCTTCTACTTTGAAGGACATTCTGGTCCACAATGACCCTACACAGTGCTATAAAAAAGGCACTTGGATGGATACTACTAGGAAACCTGGCTGCTTTAAATGTGGCGATTGCACCACATGCAATAGCATGCTCACGGGATCTACATTTCACCATCCTCGCACAGGAAAGAAATATAAAATTTATCACAGATTGACCTGCACTAGCAGTTTTGTGATATATATCCTGACATGCCCATGTTCTTTAGTGTATGTCGGAAAGACCTCTACAACGTTCCGGGAGAGGATGGCGAATCATCGCCACGCAATAAGAACTGCGATTGAGAAGAAGGAATCGGATCAACCTGTCACCAGGCATTTTATGCAGGCAGGCCACACCGCTGCAAGCTTAAGAACAATGGTCATTGACCATGTACCACCCATGAAGAGCGGTGGTGATAGGCACACTAAGCTATTACAGGTTGAGGCTTCCTGGATATATCGCTTAGATACTGTCACTCCGAGAGGACTTAACGCCCAATTGGATTATAATGTGTTTATTTAACTGGACTGGGCTATGATTCATCAGTCTAGGTCTACGTCTGGACGTTTACCATCATCACTATTATCCATAACCATATTGACATTATTTTTGTCTTATGGATACACATTTTTTCCTCTCTGCAGGGGCAGTAGTCTCTTGTGAACCGCGGTCTCCATATGAGTGTGTCACCAAATCAAAATAAGTTTCGCCATAGTCTGAGAGACTTGAAGAGGGATTTGTGGTTTCTTTGACTCCTAACAATGGTTAATTTTGATAGTTGGTCTGTATTTGATAAGCTTACTTTTTAAATCTAGACCTTCCATTATCCATTGTAGTGCTAAAAATGCTTGGGGATTACATTTATTTTTTGATCATTTTTCTACTTTAAACTAAGAATGTATTAGGATGATTCTATTATCTAGAATTCGTGCATATATTCACCCCAGTAATACAGTTAAGTTAGTGCTGGTCTAGCCGTTTTTAAATTTGTCTCACTTTATTGGTTGACACTATTTTTATTCCGATCACCGGCCGGTTGCAATGTTATGTTATTACTGCTGTACGCTGTTTCGACGTTGCGCCTGTCTATCACAGGAGGAGGGGATATGCTAATTAGCCATGCGGCTGCCCTCCAGCATTACTTCGTCGGCGGTAGTGACGTAACGCACCTGCTCCGGCATGGCGATACCGGAAGTATAGAGCACGTTTAGGGGGTTTAAATAGAGGGATAAGGGTGGCGGGTAGTTAGATTGTTTTGTCAGAGGATTGGAAAGCAAGCCCATTGAGAAAGGTGCCAGAGGCGCACCGAAACGTCTGGGGTATTCGTGTGATCGATATTGTCATTTGTTTGCAATAAAGAAACTTTTTACAACAAGACCGGTGAGTGCAGCATTTCTTCTACTAATAAGGAGAGCTGGAAAGGATATATATATATATATATATATATATATATATATATATATATATATACATTTTTATTTAAAATATGTTATGTTTTAAAAGGGTTAAAAAGGAATATAGTTTATGATAAGGAAGGGAAGGGCTACAAAGTATATATATATATATATATATATATATATATATATATATATACACACACAGAGAGAAGTGCACTCACAGGAACGAACAACCAGCTCAATACCATTGTCAGCATGTTCCATGGCGATTTACCACCTGGGTGCAACTTCTTTTAGCCCAGTAATGCTTTTCACAGAGTAGAAGTTTCCTGTAGTATATCAGTCTGATCCCGCCTATTACTGTATATACAGTATATATATATATATATATATATATATATATATATATATATATATATATATATATATATTTGTATGTGTATACATTTCTAAATATGTGTATTTCTGTGTTTATATGTGTAAATATGTTTGTGCAAACATACATACAGATATACATATGTACATATTTAGATATATATATATATATATATATATATATATATATATATATATTAGACACTAGTCCTAAAGCCCTTTCACACGGGCCATTTTTTTTGCAGTAAAGCGGTCCTACCCCTTGCTCTCTCTCTCCCCCTTTCTTTTGTGCTCTCTCCCCCCTCTTTTGTGCTCTCTGCCCCTCTCTTTTGCACTCTCTCGCCCTCTCTTTTGCACTCTCTCTTGCTCAACCTCTCTTTTGCTCTCTCTCTCCCCCCTCTCTTTGGCTCTCTCTCTCCCCCCTCTCTTTTGCTCTCTCTCTCCCCCCTCTATTTTGCTCTCTCTCTCCCCCCTCTCTTTTGCTCTCTCTGCCCCTCTCTTTTGTGCTCTCTCCCCCTCTCTTTTGCGCTCTCTCCCCCTCACTTTTGCGCTCTCTCTCGCTCCCCCTCACTTTTGCTCCCCCTCTCTTTTGCTTTCTCTCCCCCTCTCTTTTGCTCTCTCTCCCCCTCTCTTTTGCTTTCTCTCCCCCTCTCTTTTGCACTCTCTCCCCCTCTCTTTTACGCTCTCTATCTCCCCCTCTCTTTTGTGTTCTCTCTTTTGCACTCTCTCTCCCCCCCTCTTTTGCGTGCTCTCTCTCCCCCTCTCTTTTGCGCTCTCTCTTCCCCTCTCTTTTGCGCTCTCTCTCTCCCCCTCTCTTTTGCACTCTCTCTCTCTCTCTCTCCCCCTCTCTTTTGGACTCTCTCCCCCCTCTCTTTTGCACTCTCTCTCTCCCCCTCTCTTTTGCGCTCTCTCTCCCCCCCCTCTTTTGCGCCCTCTCTCCCCCCTCTCTTTTGCGCTCTCTCTCCCTCCTCTCCTTTGCTCTCTCCCCCTCTCCTTTGCTCCCTCCCCCTCTCTTTTGATTTCTCTCCCCCTCTCTTTTGCGCTCTCTCCCCCCTCTCTTTTATGCTCTCTCTCTCCCCCCTCTCTTTTGTGTTCTCTCTCTCTTTTGCGCTCTCTCTCTCCCCCCCTTTTTTTGCACGCTCTCTCTCCCCCTCTCTTTTGCGGTCTCTCTCCCCCTCTCTTAAGCGGTCTCTCTCCCCCTCTCTTTTGTGCTCTCTCTCTCCCCCTCTCTTTTGCGCACTCTCTCTCCCCCCCTCTCTTTTGCGCTCTCTCTCCCCCCTCTCTTTTGCGCTCTCTCTCTCCCCCCTCTCTTTTGCTCTCTCTCTCCTTTTTTTTTGCTCTCTCTCTCCATTCCTCTCTTTTGCTCTTTCTCTCCATCTCTCTCTTTTGCACTCTCTCTCCCCCCTCTCTTTTGCTCTCTCTCTATCCCCCCTCTCTTTTTCTCTGTCCCTCTCCCCTCTCTTTTGCTCTCTCTCCATCCCTCTCTTTTGCTCTCTCTCTTTCCCTCTCTATTACTCTCTCTCTCCCCCCCCTATCTTTTGCTCTCTCTCCACCCTCTCTTTTGCTCTCTCTCCCCCCTCTCTATTACTCTCTCTCCCCCCTCTCTTTTTCTCTCTCTCCCCATCTCTTTTTCTCTCTCGTCCCTCTATTTTGCTCTTTCCCCTCTCTTTTGCTCTTTCCCCTCTATTTTGCTCTCTATTTCCCCTCTCTTCTGCTCTTCCCCCTCTCTTTAGCTCTTTCCTATCTCTTTCTGTCTCTCTCCCTCTCTTTCTATTTCTCCCCCATCTCTCGTGCCGACCACGCCCACTTTCCCGCCAGGCCATGCCCACGTTCCTGCCAGGCCACGCCCACTTTCACCACAACAACATGTCAGGTAAGGCCAGGTGTGTTTGTCCTCATGCTGTCTCTACTGCACATGACAGCTTCGGACAAACACACTTGGCCATTTATATAATAGGATGTGCATTTGTTTTCAGAAGAATCAAAGGTAACAGCGAAAATACAATTTTAGTTATAATCTTTGCTTTACCAAAAATTAAAACGGCCAAAAACAAAAAAACTAAAATAAAATAAAATGAAAATGCTCTATTTTCTGTTAAAAATTGTGTTTTCGGTTGGTGGATGCTGTTTTTATCATACAAGCAATGAATGCAAACCAGAAAGGAGCAACTGAATAGAGTGACAGTTTCTCTCAGCCTGTCAATGGGAGCTTGTGATGTTTTCTAGCCAACCAGAAATCTCAGGGGGCGAGAGGGAAGTAAAAGGGGAATTTTTGACTTATTGTAGACAGAGCTGCCAGTGCTCAGAGGCTCAGCTCTGTGGAGGAACTTGAGGAGGCTATGGACAGACACATCCAGTGCTTTTGTAACAGCAGAAGCATAGCTGCATGTTGTTGGTTCTGCTACTTTTTTAAGTGGGTCAGTCACACATAATATTGTGTAGCACTGGCCGAAGGTTGTGACCCAAACATTTGGAAACAGACTGCAAGCAGCCACTGATGTTCTTGTGGCTCCTGTTCTTTGTTTTAATAATTTCTAAACTAAATAGAACAGCTACAACTAGAGTTCCTGTGTTGAACATTGTTAATCC